>NC_140590.1:821347941-821852941 GCF_964204655.1 Triturus cristatus
TCCAAACTGTGTAATTGGTGTTGAGCTTTTGAGGGTTAAAAGTCACAATTGTGCAGAATTTATAGTCTACAAATCCTACAACCCCTATCACCCCCTACACTGTTAGTGTTTAGTTTCGTACAATGCGATGAGTGTCAGTATCGAATGTTTTTAATTGCTGTCAGAAAACCATAGCGCAGGAGCCATGCAGAAAACTGGTCTGTTGTGAAAAGGTCTGTCCCCCTTTTGTGTGGGTGGCAGTGAGCAGACATATCTATTCCATATTTAGCTCCAAATCATAGTGAACCCCAGTGTTTGATCTTGGGCTTCAAGTTTGTTTTACGTTTGTTCCGGCTGGCAGCTCAGCTCAGCATCATGTGATTCTGAGCAGTAGCTCACTTAATCAGGCTGCATCTTATGCCTGTCAGGTAGACATTGGTGGTCTTTAGAGTATTGGGTTGGCTTCTAGTGACTCTGAGGTAGAGCTGGGTTTCATCAGCCCTGGTGATGTGTAACATTGCCTTCTGCAACTTTGTGAAGTCTTTTCAAACCTTTGCCAGTTTCACAAAAAGCAGGCACATGCGGAAATTCCTTTACACTGGTTTAGGCTCTATTAATTCCACAAATACTGTGTTACAATTGTTGTGCAAAATTGCCAAAATTATGTAATTACGCCATATAGTTTCATCAAAACTTTAGCACTGGAGGTTTCTCCTCACACCACTTGCTCGTGGTGTGGGGTACAACTATCCACAAAGTGGGAGGAGCTCTTAAGAAGTTGGAATGTGGGAGATGGTCCTATGTTGAACAGAAGGTGTGGGTGTGAGGGACAGAGTCCAAAGTGAAACAGGATATAAATAAACCTATCTCTTGGTGGAGCCAGACAATTCTTATTTTGTGTCCCCAAGGTATAGGGTGGTGTGAGGAGGAACCCTTTGATGAAGTATGCCACCCTAGGGTGGGTGAGGGTTTTGCCCTTAACAAATTAATATGGTCATCTTTACAGTCATATAGAAATTACACAGGCATTTTGGATATAACAGACCGTTTATTTCATTGACTATGAGCATTTTTGTGATTGGGGTACATTCAAAATTACACGTAATGCAGATGATAGCACAAAAGAAGGATATAGATAAAACATATGTGGAGTAAGATGAATAAGTGCCCAAGATGGCACGAAGGCGTGCAGAGGGAGGCATTGTTAAGGAAGATGAAGGATAGCTTCTCAAACTTCCCACTAGTGACAGATTCCCAAACTGCTAACCATACCAGCATCTTACACTGCTTGCCAGTCCATGTTTAGAAGCTTCATTGTGCTTCAGTGAGGCCGCTTCATTATGTCCATCAGTGCCAACTTCTCCTCTGCTTTTCCCTGCTTGAGTTTCCATGCTGCCTAGTAGCCCCACCGCTTCACATGGTACACCCGCACATGCTTCTCACACATCCCACACATTTCTGACTGTGCTCTCCAGTCTGAGCTCCACACAGCGGCCACAAATGGAAAACTCTAATACTGCATAGCAGTGCTTACTCTTGTATCTACCCACTACTGCAAGCTTCTTACACCAAGGACCATTGAGGACTTATCACACTGCTCAACCCAGCAAGCTTACATTTCCTAATCTCTCTGTGTGTGGGGGTCATTACTTGTTTGTTTCTGTCTTTCACAGCAAGGTAAAGCCTGGTGATGAGGGACAGAAGAAGTACTTCACATCATCCACACTAGTTAGCGTGGGCGGTGTAATGCCCACTTCTAGCAGCTCCTACTCCGTCGGACCATGGGAGGAGGCTTTCCGTCAATGGAGCTAACGGAGGCTCAGTCAACACAAAGCTGATGGTCCTCCCAACACTAAACCATATTCACCAAACTATAAATCACCCCCTTACTGCTGTCCCTGAGAAAGAGAACAAACCAGAAGGAAGGGGCCTGTGTTTTGTGTCGGGTACAACCAGGCGTGCGAGCATGCACACACTAAGCTCCTTGTTGCATAGCCAACTAAAAGTTGTACCCACAGTGTGTTTTTTCTTGTAACTGCACGGCATGTGATGGGATACGCACTGTCTTTAGTTCACTTCATGGTAGTCTTTGAATGGCACTTACTAATGATTAGACACCATTGAACTGCACTGGGTTTTAAATGTCTGTAGTAAAATCAATACCCTGTGTGGCTGACCAGAAGAATGACCATTGTACGTCTCTTATCTCCAGATAGACGTGGATTTAATAAAGGCGAGTCTGGTGGAGTCGTTTGCGGCTTACTGGGGTATTGGCCAATAAACGTGATCCAGATGCTTGCTGTCACTAGAGTGTCCAAGAAAGCAAAACAACAAACAATATCTGTAAGGGGAAAGAGCTGTGGTGGACAGCAGCAGCGCAGTAAAACATGCCTTGTAAGGACAAACATTTCGCAAGTTCATGACCAGCACACTTAACAATAAGCAGGTCCCACAGGACATTCTCTGACCACATCCCACGCGGGCCTCATCCCACTCGGCCTCATATCATCCATTCCTCGTGAGTCACTCTGGGGCCTGACTGCTCTGGGCCCCAATGAGCCCCTTTTCCTTCCCTGCCTCGGGGTGGGGCTTCCAGCCTCTGTTTCTTGTAAAGGATAAAGTACCCCTCTTGTGGATGCTTTTACCTCCTCCCAGAATGGTCACAGGGCTGTTGTGCTGGTCCAGGACAGGAGACCATGAATTCTGTGGAGCAGATGGTAGTTACTGGAGAACTGTGAGTGGTGTACCGACTGTTGTTGCCAGTCTAGTTAGAGGATACAGATATAAGCTGTGGGACCTCTTAGGAACATTTTTGGGTGACTGAGGGCTATATGGGCGTTTAAGGCCATTAAGACTGCCAACATCAGTGTATTATTTCTGTCTGTCCATTAAACATCACATCTCCATAGAATCTGTCCACTGTGATAGGAAAATGAGCTGCCGAAGGGCACAGGCGCCATGAGTATGCGCTGAGTCATGAGAGCCGGCGAGGGTCGCTAAGAGTATGTGGCAATCCTGGGAAGTTTCCTGCAAAAATCCACTCGGATTTGTGCAAATGAAAAGGGTGGGAAATGTTAACATATGGAGCCGACTTGGGCTGGGGGAGGGGTCAGCTGCAACGTTCAGTTAAGCAGAGGAAATGAGGCAGACCCCAAGAGAGGAGATGATTACAGAAAGAGGAGTAAGACTAGACCATGGGGTAAGTGGAGGACAAGGAGATCGGAGGCAGGGTAAGACGGTGGAAAGTGTTTCATGTAATCAGGGCTCACCCTTTGAGGGAGACACTGAGGGCCAGGGACCTAGCAGGAGGGTGCCTGTGACTCCATAGGGAGCGCCCTAATGCAAAATGATGAGTTCCCCCGTGTAAAATATGTAGATGGACCCAGTGCTTAATTTGAACCAATGGTTTCTGGTGCTCGGCACTGGCACTTAATTGTCGACACTGGCACTTTTGACAGTCTGCCGCAAGGTGGTATTGTCTAAGATGACCATAACCACAGGTATTTTTAATTCAATATACATTAAAAATGACTTATTACCTGCCTCCCAAACCATTCCCATAGCTTTGGGGGCCTGAAATAGTCTGAATCGTCACACTTGCAGGAGTGTGATGGTTAGTAGTTGTGTTGTTACTGTCATTGGCAGCATGGCAGGGGCAATGGGTGGTGCAAGCTGCAGTGGTTTCCTGATGAGAGCCCTGATACTTACTTTTTATACAAATTAAACACTGTTTGGCTCCAGGCATTTCTGCCTCCAATGAGATACCTGCTCAAGCGTGAGAGAGGCAGCAACTAAAAGTGATATTTTAAATGATGACGTATTTCCAGTGCGGCAGTGTCTAGCGTCCTGGGGGAACTTCTAAATGCTCTACACAGCACGGGCGCGCGCACTGTCAGTTACATCACCGCCAACAGCTGTTTATGGAGTTCTATTAAAGATGAATTCATAGGAAAGGATGCTTCAGAATCAGACCTTGTGGAGAAGCAGCTGTGTGGCAGGAGTGGGTGGCAACACAGGCCTCGCTGCGCGGGCACAAAATGGAAGATAGCCTCACACCAGGATCTTTGTGCACAAGTGGACCTTTCCTTGTACACCCTTTGGTGACTTCAGAGGAGCCTTACTGGAGCCTAGAAGTCAAAGGAGGATGCCCCATTAACAGTCTGTGGGGCATCATGGACTGGAACAGATTGTTGCTCATTTCAATATCGTGTGACCCGACAGACCGGCAAGCCTGCCTTGTAGACTTCAACAGTAAACACACAACTTACCTCTCTGGCTAGTCCGGAACAAGGAAGCACCCAGGCTCCCCTTACCCAATCACAACGCTGCAATGCAGTGTTGCGATAGGTCTGACTGCCGTGGATTGGCGCTCAGATGGGGACTGGGGGCTGGGCATGTTCCCCACTAGGCTGTGTAATGTAGGCTGGTGGGGAACATGCAAAGTAAGCATGACTTTTTGGCCGGTCCGAGATGGCCGGCCAAGCAATCATGCACACTTGGAGTGTGCAGACCACTCCTCCCCCTTTGCCTCCAGCTCAGACCCGCCCCACTTTTTCCTACTCAAAGAGCAGTGGGGCGACGCGCCTCAATTTTAGCGGAGGAAACGCCCCTGCTCATTGTGACTTGGAGTCAGTTCTGCCCCATCCTCGCTGGCTACAGGGTAACAAGTGGTCGTGGTGACTGTGTGGTTTTAGTCCTGTAGAGCAAGCCTTTTTACCTGTAACCCTGTGAAGACCGTACCTTCTAGCAGCCCCTGTAAGGGTTAAGTGAACCCCACATGAATGGTGTCCTTTACCACCCTCATGTTTATAAAGCATGTCTAGGTGGCATATGTGTGATTTTTATGTTGTGTGAAGGGTTCAGGAGTAAGAAGGGTGAGTGGTGGTGTCCTTTCGGACATTACTTTGCATCTGTAATCTTTTATTGGGCTCGAACATGAGGGCAATCCACACTGACCAGGTCAAACAGGTATGACCTTGGAGTTTCTGCTATGGTCACCACCGAAATAAGAGGTGAAAAAGAAATTACATTCAGTGCCGGATTAAACGCTGTGGAGTCCCCTAGGTACTCAAAATTTCAGAGCCCTCCTCGCAAATTATCTCCTGATACCCAATGCCCCTTTTTTGTTATCTACAAACTGCCATCTTCCAGAAGATGAGCTCTCTAGAGACAAACTGTTATGTGAATCTTATGTCTCTGGTTTATGTACTTTAAGTTGTTAATGGGTACATTACATTAATTCAGTATTTTCTTTATAGAGTAAGGTCAAGTTTTCGTTTCTTTGAGTTGATTCATTTTTGTCTGTCTTTGGAAACAACATTTAAGAAAGCTTGATTGTAATTTTCTTTCAAGATCAAATGAATGTAGGAGTCTGGCCCATCAGCCGGTGCCTACTTTGCCTATTTTGTAATCCGGAACTGACTACATTTCATAAAGATTGGCAGATTCACTTGAGATTAAAAAATGAGGCACTGTGAGGCACTTTGATAGGAACATTCCAAAGGATGAACACTTACCTTTTGGTATGCTGCTACCATTAAGATATAAGTGAGGCTTAACTATAATTTAGTGTGAGAATATGATACTGACAAGACTAGACATATGTAATTGATGATATTGGATATATGTTGAAACATGGTTATAGATGAGGCAGGGAAATGTTGCTTATTTGGACTGATACAAACACCTTCAGGACTTTACACTTATGAGCAGATAGCAATTTGGAAAACATTATAGGCCCTGTTTATCAAGGTATTTGCATCACGCAACATGGTGCATCCGTGACGCAAACCCTAAAATGCAATTTATCAAGCCACTCAAGGCCGCTTTGAATAACCCTGCACGGCTTGATAAATCAGGAGTAACGCAGCACAAATCACGGTGTTGCGTTACTCTTCCCTGCGTAGGCATTCCATGGGCATTGTGTGCCATGGATTTTGATGCATTCCCAGATTTACCATTGCTGGTGGACTTGGGAAAGCACTAAAAAGCTATGCCTTTTCAGGTGAGGCATAACAAAGAGAAATATCTTCATTTCCCCACGCTACTTCCTCTTTCTATGTGTGCTGCTCTATGTGTGCTGCATTCTGCAGCACACCTAGATAGAAGAATATGCCTCAGGGGATTGTTTTTGTGCAGGAAGGTGCCACTTCTTGCACAAAAAGAATCCTGCATGCAACGCAGGCACCGTTGCACCAGGGTGCAAGGGTGTCTGCGTTAGTGCTAGGCAGCCCATTGTGTGTCAGTGCTAGGGAAAGGACAAGAACGCACCGTATTGTAATAAAACTGCAACGCAGCACAGCAAGGCGACTTGCTGCGGTGCACTGCATTACTTTTACATAAATAGGCCCTGACTTTGTTAGGAAATCCTATTATACGAGGTACACTGCCCTGAAGAAGCTACTTTGTATTGTCAAAATGTTTGCATGTGGCATTTCTATAGCGTAAACTAATCCACAAGGCAGCAGAGCAATGAACAGAATCAACGACTATACCATAAGTGTGATGAGAGGCAGCAGAAATTGGTGTAAGGTCTGTTGTGTCCTGTCTTCAGCATAAGCAAAGAAAATAACAGCACTATTCATTGATTCGTTACATGCAACGTGCCATGTGTATGTAGGTGTAGCTGTATAGTTATACCAGGACTAACAATTAGTACACAATACAAAATAAGATGTCTTTGGCTCTCGCGAATGGGTGTTAATCTCTACCCAGCACAATGACTCTCATTGTATTAGCCACTAAAGGATGAACATTGAGTTGCAAAGATCCTTACATAGGGCAGGTTAAATGCAGCTGTTTGAAACAGGCACATAAAACACTGAACTAATGGCTAGCATCAAAGTGTTTGACCTGCACTTTACTCAAGGATCTCTATAACATAAACATGCATTCATTGAACCTCCTAGAATCCGAACTCATGACCTGCAAGTTACACACCGCACCCTGCAGACACCGCATTGAGACTATAAACTGCACTCTCATGGCTCAGACCTGTGACCAGCAGATTAAAAGCAGATCTCTGCAATACGTGCATCAAATAGTCTGGTTGTGATGTCAGTATTAGCGGTTCAGGGGTGACTTTTCACATTATTGCCAGGTTTCTGAGCTGCCTTGTGGTGGTGTGTTTTGTCTATTATATTACGGACTGCCACTAGGTTGAGTGAGAGTGTATTTTTGTTCATGTATACGTTTGTTGTCAGGGAGCTTTGGATAGTTGTGTGTATCAATTGCGTAGACTTTAGGACAGTAGCATGCGTGCTGCTATTGTTAAGCTGCAGTTTCAGGGCCGTATGTTTGGCTGTGTCCCTGTAGTTGTTGTTTTTGGCTTTTTTTTGTTTTTCATTATTTTGTTGCCCCTTACTAACACTGTCTTCCTTCAGTGGACGAGTTCATGCTCATTTCATATGGGTTTACAGTGTAACCGATTCGTGGCCATTGATTTGATGGTTTTTAGGGCAGGTGCTTGTCTTCCTAAATTACATTTTGGACCCAGTCGTCCCACAAGGATCATGGATTGTGCATGACTTGTGGGAGGCAGTCAAGAGTTGGTGGTTAAAGTCTTGTCCCTTCTAGCAAAACGTTTAAAATGTTAAAGGTGATGCCCCATTCCTTGCTAGCAATCTTAATCCCAGAGTACCACTGTTCAGAACCACAGATGTGGGTTCTCTCCTTCCTGTGCAGCGTGTCTTGTGTTACAAACAGGACTTGCAACAGAAGAATCTGGCATTTACAGGGGCATAGCTATCAATGGTGCAGCAGGTGCAGTGGCAGCAGGGTCCAGAGGGAGGATGCCCCCCCCCCATGACTTTCTTTCACAGTCCAACCAAGGAGATTTATTTTACTTATATTAGGGCCCATGGACGGTTGATACACCAGTGGCCTTTTAGAGGAGACACTAAAAACTGTTGTTGCATTTAACGGGCTCGTGCAGTGTGCAGGGATGACCAACCATTGTAAATGTGAGGGCATGTACAAGGAAGAGAAGGACCCCTCCCCATTGATGAAGATTGCTGTTAGGTAATCAGAGTAATGCAGGTGGCTGGCAGACCAGCCGAGCCTACTCATCCCCTAAATCCATCCTTCTTATGGCCCTAGTTACGTGTTAGGTGGAACTCCGTGCTGAGATCCCCAGCGGCTAGGATTATTGCTACTGGCCAATATCTCCACATGGAATTTTGCCCATTACTTGATAACCCCCTTCGAATGGGGAATAACATTGTGGACACGGGTTTCCTCCCAGAGTTCTGCATAGTATTCCATATTCTGAAAGGTTTGACGCCCATATTTACCACCTACTCAAGGGTCTCTGTGTGGGGCAGAGGTGGGGGGGCGTGGGGGGAGGGGGAGTTGTTGGAGGGGACACTTTTGTCGGAGAAACAGTTTGGCAGGGGCTGGGGAACACGGTTTGGCCGGTGCTACAGCCAGAGCCTGGTGTGATTTTATTGTCCAGAATTACCAGCTGGTAAAGTTGAGTGCAGCGGTGTGGTCAGACAGACGTGTGTCCCACCCAGGTATACTTCTGAGACTGACTCGTAGTGAGGCCCTTAATGTGCAGCCAGGAGCCAATCAAGTGTTATTAGAGCAGTGAGTACCGCCTTTAAAACACGAAAATATTCTAACTGCAGTCTCAGCCTTGTCTGTGATTACATATGTTTATACAACACTATTAAGTCCTAGAGCCCTCACGCTGTACTTTGCGAAAGGGGACAGATGCATTCAATTACAGACTGTACTTCCCCTGTCTGGCAGGCCTGATGGCTCCTTACGGGAAGACGGACATGAAAGAAAGGTGACATTCGAATAGTATAGAATGTATCATATGAACAACTGGAAAACAACATCGAAACAACGTCAAAAGAGGCTGCGTGCGGTGTTTATGTCTCCATTTATTTCGACGGTTGTTGTGTGACGTACATCTAAAGAGCTCTGACGAAGTAAAACAGGAGCATATTATTGGTGCTGTATAAAACCGCTCAGCCGAGCAGCGCAGTGAGGAGAGAGGTGAGAACCCGGCCCCGCGGCCCCCCGCCCCCCCCCCCCTGCACCTGTCACGAGGCAGGGGAGTCCGTCAGGCCCGGCCCGGTCTGCTTGAATAGCGACCCGACTTGTTTAGTTTCTCAGGCCATTAAGAGGCATGTCAGGGGCTATTGCGCGGTAATAAGGGAAGGAAAACAGCCCTCCCCACTGAGGCCTATTGCTAGCGTGACTCGCAAATATTTGGAATGTAGGGGAAATGCTGAGTGTGTGGGCTCTGGCTCACTGGGACGCAATGTGTGGGAATGTGACAGCATGTGACCCATTGTGTGCCGCAGAATAACCTCCCCAGGAATGTGAGCAGCGCAAACCCACGTTCTCCGCGGAGCTGGAGGGGCGCACGCGCCAGGGAGTTTAACAAAACAAGTGAACTGCTGAATCCATTCCCTTTCCTGATCCCTGGTGCATCAGAGGAAATGTGGCCAAATCTACAGAACACCATTCAGGCAACATAGAGTTAAGTGTGTAAATCAAAAGGGAACGACAAGGAGGAAGGGAAGGAAGAAAGGAGGAAAAGGAAATAATGGGAAGAAAGAAAGAAAGAAAGAAAGAAAGAAAGAAAGAAAGAAAGAAAGAAAGGAGGGAGGGAGGGAGGGAAGGAAGGAGTGGCTGGCTGGCTTTTGCATCAAATATGAATACACTTCATTGCCAAAGTGCACTTGGAATGTGAGTGCAGAAAAGCATTCCAAACTCATTTGGCCCCGCATATTTTTAGCCTTCTAATCTGGTAGTGGCAGGCAAAGAAAAAGTGTGCTGGAACTGTCCTAACCCAGAGGTGTTCAATTACGAATTGGGAGAAACCAGCACCAATGTAAAAATGCTCATCTTTTTTTTTTTACCTCCCTGGGTTACACATATTTTTCTTGGGAAAAACATTTCCCTACATCCCAACATGTTTGGTGGTGTTTCCTTTCTCTTCCCACCCTGATGAGGGATTTGTTTGAGCTCTTTGCAGGAGCCAATCTCCAAGTATTTCTAGGAGAAGAAAAGATCGGATAACAGTTTACAAGTTCTCACTAAATGTCACGTTTGAGGGTGTTTTCAAGTTCAGACGGCTAACAAAACCTTGTAATGACCCCTTGCTACACTTTGCGTGGGAGTTACGTTTTGTGTAATTGTACACAGCTGTGGTGTGTAATTACAAGTGAGGGAATGGTTACACCCCAGGTGCCCTCTTGCAAAGACTCGGCAGGCACAAATCCGGACATTTTTGGCCCTAAGCATATATTTATGGTGAAAAGTTCATTTGTAAATCAGTCATTATTTCATATGGGTAATGGCACTGCTGGGCTATGGTAGAGAACTTCATAATGTATAGCATACCAACCAATTGCCTATAGGAGGAAGCATTATATGACGATGTCTTCTGCTCTCGTGGTTGAGAGGAGTGCCTTTAGACTTATTTATCTATCAGCAAACTTATACAATTGAGGAATCAATAAATGAATCTATTGTGCCACGAGTTGTTGACAGCTCCTGCATCTTTCAGACTCTCGGAGCTATACTCTTCTTGGGCGCTACATATAAATGTCTTATGAGCTTTGTCCTAAAGAAGACCCTATGAACGTTGTGTAGTGGGGTCAAAACATTGACTTAATGAGTGTTGTTCACCTAATTCACTCTTATTTTGCAATTGTTACATTTGACAATGTTATTTTGGAGAGTGATGTCAGCAGCCAAACCTTTGGGTGTCTGTGTTTCCATTTTATGTGTTCAAACACCCCAACCACATGTACAATGCACCCGTGCTACTTTCACCTTCATGTAACACCAATTTTTTTCCCACATATGGAAAATTGTGGTTCTTGACATAAAACCATTGATCTGTTGGTGGTGGGTTCCTCTTTATTTATTAGTGGCATTCATGGCCTTGGTTGATTCTTATTGATCCCACACTTGTATACGTGTACTGATAAAAACATCTGAAGGCACCCCTCTATACCTACATTGACCTAAAATACCCATATTCCTATGATACCAAGTTACCCCTGACTCTTTTTATAGGCTTCTCACGTAGGCCACTGTGAGTTCAACAAAGCTATCATGGTCACCACCTAAAGCACTCTCATTTAAACCTTGAGGTGTTTACTCTAATTTTCAGCAAGCCTGTGAATGCTGCTAGTCACGTGCAACAATAACAAAATGCATTGCTGAAGAAAAACAGAGGGGCACTTAGGAAGTTTGCACTATAAACTGGACACTGCCTTTTAGTAATGTCTGAAACTGGAATTAACCAGAATGTATTCTGAAATAAGGTCTTCCATCTTCTTAATTTTGCCAATTATTACCCTCTCACAGGTGTGGGTGACACATGTGGGAGCATCTTCCAGCCATGGCCATAAATTGGATGACACCTCTCTGCATTCTCACAGGTGAGTCCAATGTTTGTGAGTCTTAGCGTGCAGGTTCACTTGCATGCAGACAACATCCAGACTCCTTCTTTTTGAGTCCGCATTTTTGTTTTTTTGCGGCCATCGCCTGGATGTTGAAACTCAATGGTCTAGTTTGATATGTCATACATATTTTTGAGGTTCAATTAATTTCAGTCACTAGGGTTCAGAATTCGAATCAGTATTTCATAATCTCGAATTTTCACTGACTAGCAAGTTGTGGCGCCAATCAAAGGCATCTACACTATCAATTGGTCAATTCACGGCCTGATTGACCAATAGGAACAATGATCCACAGAAACTCGAAATCCGGATAAATATTTGGAATTTCTAAGCAAGTGCCTTGGATTTTTCAAATTCCAAATGAATAATCAGAACTCCAAATATCTATTCAATTGCATTTTATCTTTGGCATTTAAACAAGACAGCAGTCCCTTACTCTAATCACTTGTGCCTAATTGGAATTTACGTTGAAAATGGATATGTAAATGGTAAGGATCAATATATCACAGCTGGAGAAAATTCCTTAGGATCAGTTATTTTGTAATTTCAAAAATCAGACCTGGGTTTGGCATATTCCACACCTCTTGTCATCATTGCACCATTGGCTATTAATATATAAGGAAGTATTTGATGAAAGAAGTTATATTCATGAGAGGGAAGACATACGTGAATAATGTCTGAAGAGTACACACAACATTTTGAATATATGGTGTGCCTGAGAAGTTGCAGTGCACTAGGGCCAGAACCACAAAGGAGTGGAAACTGAGTGAAACATAATTTATCTAGAACTGGCTATGAGGGTGCAGTGCATTGTAACTCTTTAATATAAGACATATAACTAATACAGTTTCTAAGCTTGTTTACAGTACAGGATACATTTAGCATAGATAATATGATAGTCAATGCATAATGCAACAAAGACAAAAAGGGAAGGGAGGACTAGCAATTTTTTACGGAGTGAAACAGGTGATCTATAAAATTATAGATGAGTAACAGTGAATTATAGGGAGGTTTTTTACAGAGGGGTTCTGAGTGGTGTCAAATAGACAACAAGAGCGAGGCTTGCGTTGTCTATGATGTCACTCCGAATCCCGAGGTGAAAAACATCCCCGTAATTCACTTTTTACCCATCTATAATTTTATGTTACCTATGACCTTTAAAATCATCTGCGCCTGCATTCAATTACTGTGCAGGGGCAGAGGATAATGGGAGAGCTATACATAACATGCCCTCTCCTCCCTGACAAAAAAGTGAGAAATAAATATCTTGCCTGCTATCCTTAACCAAAACCCACTACCTGTGCTGCCTTCCTCCCCCTCCTGCAGCTGTGTTTTCTGCTGTCAGTCAAAGCAGACAAGCAGAGCTGCGCGGAGCGGCTCTCAGGGAGCCCCGTGGCCTGGCCTAGAAGGCCTATATGAAATTACAGCTTTTGATAACCAATATTGTATTCAACTGTTGTGATGCCATAGCAAGGAGTTATGACTTTCAGAAACTGAATTAACGATAGAAGCTCTCTATAAGAGCCATACATGACAATGTATTCGTAGCTTGGAACTTGTTGTAAATACTGTGTGGCTATTTTACATCTGTACTAGCAGAAGCTGATACAAGTTGCGTACTCGTGAGTGCATATATTTACCAACAAAAATGACAGTGGGTGAGCATGTGATACTGTCTAATTTCAGTTAGCAAGCTGCTAGAAGTATCATTCAAATTACACATTATGATTATGGATGGTTCAGCTTGGGGGATTTTTGCTGAGAGCGAGAGATGGGAACCTGCACTTCACTTCTTGAAAGGTCTTTGAAAGATTATCACTAATGTTTCCCGACACGGTTGATAAATAAGAGAGAAGAGTATATTTATTTTCTCTTTTTGTCCAATTAGCTGTTCATGGTGAATGGTCATTTCGGGACTGACCAGACATTTATGTGCAATAGGATAGGAAGAGTATACATCATAGCTATAGAAAGTGAATTTCTATTAGTGGAATTGTTAGATTCACATTTGTAGTTCCATATTTATTATATCCGCATTGGTTAAACCTAAAGTAGTCAATAATTCTCTCATGCTGCGCGTCTCAAAAGGCTGTATCTTCGAGTGTGGCGCTCTGCAACTTCCATGTTGGATTGTGGGGTAGGGGAGTGCGCTTTCCCCAGCTGAATCCCGCCTGTGTGGCTTGTGATGTGAGACTTTTCAGCCTTGGTAGTCAGTGTGGGTTACAGGAGGACATATGGACGTAAAACATGCAATGAAGTTTAGTCTCAGGTACAGGTCATGCAGAGGCGAGATAAATGAGAAGGTTCTGATGCCTGAATTATGCTTCCTCTATATGTCCTGCAGATCTCATTGCTGAAACCAGTGAGTCGAGTTCTTGGAATTGAGTGATGTTGGTGCATGAAGGACGGGGGATATGATCTGTCAGGGGATACATCCAACACACTCTCAGGCCATTGCACTAACTGGGCTGACAGTCAGTTTAGGAAACTGAGTTGTTCCAAATTGGGGCATATATGCTGCTCAGCTCAATTGGGCATCCACCTAGTCGGCCCTCAACTAATGCATATCTACCATCTTTGTCTCACAGTACGGTACGTGGTTGAAAGGGAATACCGGCTTTTATACAAATTACGGCTCCACTGGAATATGTGGAAATATCTGCCCTCTCAGCATGTCTTAAAGCTTCTATTTCTATAATGTGGGTGTCAGGACAGAAACGTCTTTTGCACAGTGATAGACATGTACCCCCGACCTTAGTGCCCCAGCCGCAGTGATATCTGGATCATTGGTAATGATTTTTGGTTATGAGCAAACATGTGTGAACCTCTTGTCAGCCCCATGGCCTGTATTTGGGGCTATCAGAATTGGAGATTGCCCTGTTGTGATAGACTGCCCCCTGGAGGAAGAGCTAAGAAAACTAGTGGGGACTTCAACAGTGGGCAACTTCCAGAATCCGAACTTCAAAGACATAGACACTAAATCAAAAGCTTGAGACTCTCAAATTGTCAAAAAAAAGCTGTACATCAGCGTGGAGAAGCTCAGCACAAGTTCTACCTGTTATGACCAGGACTGGGGATAAAGTGTCTGCTGGTCTCCTATGCTGGGCGAGGAGAATCAAGAACATTCGCCTGGAGCATTAACTTCTGCCTGACCCAAGACCAGTGGGTTCTGTGAGTTGAAGGTGACTGCCTGAAGGGAGCGAGGTCTCGTTGTAGTCCTACAAAGAGGCTTCTGGGAGCCGAGCATGAGCTTCTGTTCTGTCAAGAACAGCATGCGATTGGGTCTTCTGCCTGTTTGTGCTGTGCGACCCCTGTATTCTAGATGGGGGCAGCAGAGAGGACTGGACTGCCACACCATTCAGGCCACTAGCCTATGTGTGTTGTGAGACCCCAAAGCCAGCAGGGGACAGCTGCTAAGATGAAGGGTCACTGTACTGGTGCGTACTGCCAGGAAGGAAGGGATGTTGCCCCTGGTAGTGCTGCGACCCAAAGAGGACTGTCACTTTACCGATGATGCTAAGCAATCCCCATATTTCTTGAGGGAGAAGACTAAGGGCCGTCTCCCATGTGCACTGTGAAGATCCCTTGCATGTCAGTAGAAGACCAGAGTCCAGGAAGGGGCTGTCACCCTAGGACAGCATGCAGATGCAATCACCAGCGATTTGTGACCCACAGAGATAGAACCAAGTTTCACCTACTTGAGCCTGGAAGCACCTAAGACCAGCCCCAGGTGAAGAAGAAGACTTACCACCGAATTGGAGGAGCACCCTGGATGTCTGTCACTGCAGCTGCAGATTCCAGAGTCCTGCACCCCACTGGGCCAGGAAGATGCAACCAAGGACTCTGGACTGCTGTCCCAGTGAGTGCAGTTGTGACTGGTACCGGGGCATCGGGCCCAGGGACAATTTGCTCTGACTGACGCACCCAGGCCCTGAGACACGTTGACTTTTTCTAAAAGCCCTCGTAGAACTTTTAAGACTGGAACTCACTAGTGGGCCCAGCTTGAATGTTGCCACATGTGAATGAGGAATAATCATCATCCGTTGAGTGGAAAGTGGGAGAGGAGCTGACCCGGGTAATGCTTGCAGGCCTGCCTTAAGAAGCCTGCATATATTATTTGCAGTGTGTTGTATTGTACTTAGTGTTAGCCCATAAATACTCCGTTTTACATAAAAGCAAGTATTTGAATGGACAATCATTTATTGGTGTTGCTAGGTGTGTCTTGAGTTGTGAGTCTTTGTCCACCTTAAAGCAACCTCCTCCCTAAGAAGCCATGGACTGCTCGATGCGGACTATCACTGAGAATCAGGTGCTGAAGGGGCCCAGTTTCTCAGAGCTTATTGTGGGCCAGGGCCTGTGGCATGCGGAGCAAAAGGCCTCAGCCACCATGGTTGGGCACAGTATTTCTGGCTTTCCCCGTGGCCCACTGAAAGGGATTCTGACAGTGGGATTCTTGGAGTAATGCACGAATATATGGTATATCTCTTGCTTACGGTGTCCATACCTCTATGACTTGTAATTAGTCAGCAGCATTTTTCTATAGATGAGCTAGTGTTGTTTCTCTATTGATATGTGTATTTCTCCATTTAGTTGCTATTGACTGTAGTTGTGAAGCCACACCTAAGGCAGCAGCCTTGGAAGGGAATTCGGTCCAGCCCACAAACTACCTAAGGAGACCAAATAAATGGGGCAAGCAGCCCCCGTCCAAACTTATGACAGCAAATAGATAACATCTTTTGGAATGTGAGCCGTTTTTGGCTCCATATGCAGTTCTGTCTGCCGCCCTAGCATTGCTATGGTGTGGTTTCGCCTGTTTAAATAGTGGCACAGTTACGGAAGTATGGAGTGTGGGTCTTCTCGTCTTTAAGTAGGAAAACATGTACTATGGGCCCCTTGATCTCAGGAATATGTTAATAACACAGATTCAAATGAATAGGTGTGGCCTTATTTCTGAACTCCTAGGTATTGTGAAAATATAATCCAAACAGAAGAAAATCTGTGGTAGTACATTTGTACTACTTTTTAGGTCTCGCCTGACCCAGCGCATGCGCTGGTCTGGCGAGACTTATTGAGAGGGCTCCAAAAAGTGCTACCAGGCCAGCCTAGAGCTACAGTGCATGTGCGCGGGCGCGCACGCCGCGCTTTTCCGCAATTACTTTCACTCTCGCGGCTGCTTTGATGTTTGATCGCGATCATTTTCGCGGCGGCATGGCCGCTTGGCATAGCCAATAGGTCTCGCTTTTGGGACCTTATAAGTATTTAGTTATGCAACTGTTGCATGGCTAAACATCTATAAGATCCCAAAGGCGAGACCTATTGGCTATGCCAATGCTTGTTGCTATTTGCAGTGAATAACTCTCGTTTGTGGGCTGGACTCTCTGACCAACATGGGAATATTATATTTGAGCAAAGGTTAAAACGATGTGTAGCAGCAGGTACTTCTTCACCTCAAAGAGCACGGAAACTGACGTGAAAAAACACAATCTATGCTTACCTCTCATGTACAAACTTACTGCCCATGCTTCATTAAAAAGAACACAAAACATTACTACTCCATCCATGCTTCTGTATAGAGTATTTTATTCTGCACCTCTTACGGTATACATCTCTCAAAGGAATCCCTTGGAAGAGAGCATGTCCACGCTTAAAAGCTAACATTTTAAGCAGCAGAAATGTAACTACTAAAAAAAAAAAATAGCAACAGTAATGCATTTCGCTACGTGTAAGGTTGAAATAAATGCAAACTCACTTGGACTCTTCTAGAGTTTTGTACCTACATTTTTACGGTAAATACAGCCCTTTCGCAGTGTGCTTTTCCCTCTAAGTGGGGGTCACTTGGCACCTTGCTACCAGATGCTTTTGACAATTTACTTTCAAACCGCATTCATCTATTTGGTGAACTGCTGAAGCAGCAAACTGTGTTTGTGAAATCGGTGAATTTTTCAGTTTACAATTTCAGTTTTTTAAAGAATGGTAAAGAAAAACACCCCTGAATCCTTGCTAGTCTGATGATTGCTTAGACAACTTTTTTCAGAAAACAAACAGATCATAGAAGGCCTGATAGCAACCAACACAATCCAATAGGAAGTGGCAAGTAACTCAGCAGGAAATCAATAAGGAAACCATAAAGGAACACTGACAAGTGGATTGCTTCCAATATGGTGTCGAGATTTTTTTGTTTCCTGTCAAGTCAGTGTCTTGTGTAGTACTGTTACTTCCTCATCCTGTTGTTGGAGGGGGGGGGGGGTCATAATCCTCAGAACTCAAAGTAACTCTGGTCCAGGACAAACAGCATCATGTGCATTAATGAACTGTTTGTATATTCAACACAACGAATATTCCCCTGTTTGGCTCGGTGAGCCCATGCCAATGGCAGAAGGGCTCTAGACTCGTGCCTCTAACATAACATATAACATAACACAACAGGACATAAACATATACTTTCTAGGCTGGATAGCATCCATATAACACAATAAATGCTACTGGAAATCTCAAAATCGCAGTTTTTCAATAGGTCTAATACTTTTGTAAATTCAAGTAGGTCCCATCAAAACACAAAAGACTAAGGGGCCGGATTTTGAGTTTAGGGGACAGGTTACTCCATCAGACATGTGAAGCTTATCCCGTCTGCCGTATTACAAGTGCCATAGAATAAAATGGACGTGTAATGCGACGGATGGGATATCCGTCACGATTGGCATGAATCTGGACCTAAATGCTATGTTATCTTGATGGCATTTATCTAATGCATATGTTTCCATTAGTTTGAGCTCTTAGCACTGTCGATTGTCTGGTGGCATCCTTAACGTTAAATCAGGCTCCATCACTGGCCAGAGTCTGATAATTCTTGGGAAGATATGGTCCATGTATCAGAAATAGGGGATGGGGCTACTCACTTAGCATCAGGTTGATCATTTAACCAAGTTGTTCCTGGGATATTGGTTATCCTGTTGGCTAGTTTGAAAGGCACTTTGAAGTCATTGGCCTGTGCGTGTATAATGTTGCTGTCAAACAATTCAGGTCTGGCAGGTTTACTGATTGCTTGTGTTTCTCTAATTTACCAATTGCTTTGTCTTGCAGTTAGAGATCGTATAAGTCTGGGTTTTACATGGTGTTACAGGGTTACTAATCACAACAGTCAACATTATGGCGTATGTTAAAAGTATTGACTGTATGTAAGTTGTTCTGTTTTATCTTGGCTTTTGTTTTTGTGTGTGATATGTGTTGATAGTTGGTACAGTTAGAAACCCTCTCGATTGGCAACTGTAAAGCATATGCGAGTTGTGTTGGATACATATGGAGTGTTCGATCTAAAGTGTTGTTTTTCACCTTTATAGGTGGTGTTTCTTTTCCGCATGTACTGTTGGAAGCAATGTGATAGCATCTGTAAGGCATCTCTCCACCGTGTTGTGTGGAGTGTTTTATTAATGTCTGCTTTTAGTATCCTACACGAGAAGTTGAGATGAAGTCCTTGAATCAGGATCAATTTTGTACTTTCGAGAGGGTTCTAGTATAATATCTGGAATATCTGCAGAGTGTCAGGGGGTAAGCATAGGGAACAGCTAAGACCTGTCACTGGAAATGCATGAAAACTAGTACACTTAATTCCTACTATGCTTCCAACAGCAGATAATGGGGCCGGTCTTGACTAGTTAAAGTCAATAAGACAATTATAACTTATATGGTGTCCATTTTGGGCGCATTAATGGGCATTTTGCTGCCAAGCTAAAAAGTATTATTACAGATTTGTTCATGTTGGAGGTGGGTGCTTTTGCTCTGAGATGCTTTGTATGGCTGTCTTTGTCAGGGTAAAGAGACAATTCGAGCAAAGTTGGTGAGTTTGTTGATAGGTTCTTCCTGTGAAACAGAACCAGCCCTTAAACCATAGTCAAATAGGAGCAACGTCCTCCACTCACTCTCCCCCATACACAGAACACTCCTTTATCCCCATACAGACTTGCACTTAGAAGGGAGAAAGAGGGAGTGGGGGTGGGCATTGGCTGTGCATGGCTTCTCTGTTCTAGATTCCTTCCCCAATCTACTGATCACAAATAGGACTGTGGCTGGTGCGACTGATTCATTCTTGGGAGAATTGTGTTAACCTGTTAGCATGTTGTTCACATCCCCTACTCTCTCCTCTCTTGAAGGTTTGCTGGTGGTGTCTGGAAACCCCAGGCCTCGCATCGTTCCGAGCACTCCCCCTGAGCTGGTCCTGAATCTCTCCAGCACCCTCTCCCTGGCGTGTGAGGGAGAAGAGATGGTGGCCTGGAAGCATGACACGAATCCACTGGACTTACCGGTGAAACGCAAGGGAAGCGTCTTCTCCAGCACGCTCACGCTGAAGAACCTGACGGGCCTGGACTCAGGAAAGTACAGCTGCTACTACAACCACTCCCAGGATGAAGAGCACCGGGAGGCTGACGTGGTCTACATCTTCGTACCAGGTGACCGAGTTTCCACTCCCGAAAACTATGTCACAAAGCAGATTAGGTGCTTTCTGCAAGTGAATAGTAAGGTAAAAGTCTGTGCAAGCTCAGTGCAAAGCGGAAAGCTGCTCTAGCGTCCATAATGGAAGAAATACTAGGCAAGATACAGGAACTGAGCATGCGGGTATTCTCAATGACACCCTTCGGTAGATGTACACTGTATGAATGAGTGAGTCAGTGAATGCATGAATGAATGAAGGATTGCATTGAGCAGCGGCAAGAGCTGTCTTGCCCTGGTGGAGATATAAGAGGCTCATTTTAAGGTTTGTTTGCAGGGGCCTTTATGTGTAATTTGCAGATTTGCATAGGGTCTGGAAAGTGACTAAGGTATTCGCTGGCAGTGGGTGTCCTCAGTGTGTATTAACTGGGGGGCAGACTTACTTTCTGCTTAACCTGCAGAAGAGTGTTATGAGGGGCAAGCAAGTGAGTAGGGTTGTAAAGTGCATCTACAAAACCAGTTGCCACAAGGCGCTCAATTTGGCACTTTGGGAATCCAGAGTAGATGCAGTAAGTGTGGCTGATTCAGGACTTATGGTCATTTCTGACGCTTCAGGTTTACAATAAAAGGAGGTGAGCGAGTTAGTGGGCAGGACCAAGGAGATAAAGGCTGCTCACTTTTCTGTGAGGAGGAACAGTGACTGATGAAGAGGAGGGCTCTGACAGTGTATACTGAATGCCCAATGTTACCACTGAAAGAAATACGTGTTGTTTCGTTAATGCATGGCAGACTCTTCCTTGGTCATCCCAGTCCCTCTGCTCTTCATATCAAGGAAACAGAAACATTTCTAGTAGTGTTACTGACGCCAAGTAATCAACAAAGCATGGTATGAGCTGAGCAGCTACCGCCCAGTCAAGAGAATGGCACTAGTGGAAGTGAACACAAGGAGATGATGGACAGAACGCGGAAACTTTTCAGACACTCTCCCCCTGTCACAGATCTGGGTTGAATTCATCATCGTTCCTTAGCTCACTTTGCCACGCCAGTTCAGACCCAGCCATATGCAAAACAGCCTTTACCCTGCTTTGCATGGGAACAGTCCAGCCCGAACTGCCAAGCCATCCTGGGACCGGTTTCGGGGTAACACCCCTAATCAGCCAGGCTAGCTTGAATCCAGTGGCAAAGTGAGCAAGGGACCCACATCTGGGCATACCCTGCCAACTTGGGGCAAATAAAGCAAACACAAGGAGATGATGGACAGAGCGCTGAAACGTTTCAGACACTCATCCCCAGTCATAGATCTGGGTTGAATCCATCATCGTTCTTTAGATCACAAGCAAGGAAGAGTGGAAGAATCGAACGGAGGGGGCTAGAATGGAAAAAAGGATGAAAAAGAATAAGAAAAATAGGGGAAATTGGCATACAAATCAGAGATAGAAGAGAATATGTTAAAACAAATCAGAGAATGAAGACTCAAAATGAGAAAGAATTGGATAAAGTATGCAAGAATGAATAGAAAGAACTGGAGCACATAAAAGCACTTCAGTGACATCACAGTACGTGCACTAGCCTTCAGTGATATCAACCAGTTGCTTATAGCCCATAAATGTATGACATAGCCCCTCATTCACTACTAACGGGCTCTTCTTCTTCAATCTTACCCAAGATCCTACCGTGTGGTTTCTTCCCAATGAGGAGAACGAAGGATTCATTTTTCAGACAAGCACTTCAGAGTCCATCTTGCCATGTCGTGTGACCAACCCGGAAGCACACGTCAGCCTCCATGAGCGAACGAGGGAGAGCCACATCCCCGTCATCTACGACAGGCAGCTTGGTTTCCGGGGTCACTTTGAAGACACACTGTACCTGTGCAAGGCGGAGTATGATGGGCAGGAGGCGTACTCCGATCACTTCTATGTGTATACCATTCCGGGTGAGTAAGCTTCAAGTCTCCTTCCTAATATGGGAAAAGGCTGTGCTTATTAAATGAACAGCATTTTATGTCAGTCCTCTGAAAGCACTAACAAACACACAATGACTCACCAAACACCGATGACGTTCCAGACTACACAGGGCTGCACAGGTTAAAAAAAACCTGACACTGGCACAAGTAAACACAATGCACTACAATGTTCTTCATCGCAGCATTGAAACAATGACATCCGACACTTTGAACCTAAAGAAACGAGGAGACTGTAAGTAATTGACCTACTATTTGTGTTATCCTGACTTTCAGCTACAGCCTGGACCACTTCCCTTCCTGGCTCTACCTACTCCCCAGGATTCTGATTGGGTCACTCTATGCCTGGGCGGGTACATCTCCTGTATTAGGGTCTCCGAACTTAGAATACTGCTCCCAGACTTAGGTTCCTCCTACTCTCTGGAGGTGCTTCATTACATCAACAGTTGTAATCTCTGATAAACCAGGCTGCACTGGGGATTTCTCAAGAAGGCTCTAAGCAGATGTCTATTTACTTTTGTACTTGGGACATTTATTAAAGTATCTTACAATTAGCTGTCACTAGAGGTTTCTTTTAGTAGCTTGCCATGCCACCACAAATGCTTACAATTTCGTATGTTGCAAAGAAATCCCTTTACTCATCGAATACACCACACTCGGGCATTTAATCCAGGGTCCAACACAATTAATTTGGTAAAAAAAACATAGAACGCTATTTGTAGAAAAGAGCTTGTGAAAAATGTGTTGCACTATTCAGACTATTCATAAAATGTTTGGAATGTCCTTTGAGTGGATTACAGAATGAATACAGAATGATTCCAATACATGAGTAAAAACGTTTTCAGAGAAAATGCCCTTTTATTCATCACTCAAAAGTTAAATTATTACTATGCTTGTTGGCGATGCTTTGTTTCGACGGGTGAAGACTGGTACCCAAAGAGACTTGCATATCCACCAGGAACTGCTCTGGGACCTTCAAACTAATGTTATCTTTAGAGGTTGAAGTTCACACTTGTGTGGATCGGGGTGAAGGCAACATAACACGACACATGGCTGTGTTAATTTGTTTTATCGCGTTCCCTCTCGAATGCAGCCTCTCTGTGGAGCGGGGGCCCATAGTAGTGCTCGATGCAGCCACCAGCACTTATCCAGGTGTCAACCACAGCGGCTGCTCCCACCAGCTCCGGAATCGCAGCTAATGTCCTGTTTCTTTCTTGCCTTCCTAAGTCTCCACCTTCACGGCCTCCGTCAGCGCGTCTCAAACTCTGGTGAAACAGGGCGATAACTTTACGGTCATCTGTGCCATCAGCGGTAACGAACTGGTGCATTTCAGCTGGGAGTACCCTCGAATGGAGGTGAGTGGCATTCTTTCGGAGTTGGGCAGGGACATGAAGGCATTTTACTTATCCATCTTATGGTATGTGTAATACAGGGGTCTGTAATAGTATGTTTCTTGCAGTATGTC
Organism: Triturus cristatus; assembly: GCF_964204655.1. Taxonomy (NCBI): domain Eukaryota; kingdom Metazoa; phylum Chordata; class Amphibia; order Caudata; family Salamandridae; genus Triturus; species Triturus cristatus. The sequence goes on from NC_140590.1 coordinate 821,371,199, forward strand.
TACACCCAGCCATGTGCACACTGGTGACTTGCTCAAAGCCAGCCCAAGTGCATAGCTTGGTCAGTAAGATTGGGGGGGGGGGGTGAGCTTCAGATTCCAAAACAATCACACTGGCATATCATGGTAACATGGTAAAATACATTATCTGCGAAACAGGACATGAGGGAGGCTTAAGGGGCAGTGGAAAGGAAGAGCAGTGTGCACTGTTAGCGGTACTTAAAACAAAATATTTTTTTAAATCACCAACATTTTTTTAGAACTTCAAAACAGAGAGAAGAGAAAGTGTGTGAGTGTTTTTATTAGTCTGTGTGTGCATGTAAAAATTCTAGGCGAAATCAGACAGACACCTCACCATACCCAACTGAGAACACCTGTACCCAACTATTTACTAGATAATACATTTATTAGGGGGTGTAAAACCCCAAACACCCCCCCGAAGCTACGCCTCTGAGCCAACCACAAATGAGAAGGCACAACTCTGGAGACTTAGCAAAGGATAAAGATAGTGTAAAAGTGATTTAGACAGAGCCTTGTAAAAACTCCATGGTTAGCATACCCGTTGAGCGAAACACGTGTATTTATTGGATAAACAAAGATTGAAGTGACCAATGGGAATTGTATATATAATTTTGTTGCCCTTTGAAGGTTCAAGGAAACAATATTGTTCTCTGGAACAAACTACAATCGGTGACATAGCCCCAGTCCAAACAGTATTTACAAACAATTGCTATTTATTATACTATCCTTGTTCAATCATGCGGAGAAGCGCTGTGCTCTAAAGCAAACTCTGTGGAAATCACATGAATCATGTGAGTAACTATCCAGATGAGGTCTTTCCTTGTTTAACAATTAATTTTGTAGGGTTGGAGTATACTTTTAGTGGGAGTCCAATGCAACCCAGGAAGACAGCCTTGTAGCCAAAATACAATTAACATTTGCTTTATTACTTCAAAACAACTTATAAAGTTCTGAGTTCGAACCATACTCCTTCCAAGCTAATATTTCAAGCTAATATTAAACGCTTCTTCATCCACTTCGTCTTAACGGGTGCTACTGTTATCCAGTGCAATGGTACTCAAGTTGGCAACATTGAAAGGGTGGAAGGCTGAGTTGGGAATGTCAGCATTTGAAATTCAGACCTCCAGCTCACCACACATCTTACAAAAAAGCAATTAACTCACTGAGGTGTCCTGTCAGCTCAACTAATTAGGTTAGACGTCATTACCTCTTTTCTCTTCGGTCCCTCGGCTATCTGGAAACATAAACTAGCTACAGATACTGAGGGTCTCCTCCTGGGACAACAAGGACTCCCCCCCCCCTCCATGGTAGTGATTAACTTGCATACCTAAAATAAAACTCTGAGGGCACGAGTAACATTTGAAACAAAAAAAACACTGAAAATCACCAGTTATAGATATTTCAAGTAACTATAACTCGCTCTCCCACCATGCACAGTGATGTCATGAATTATGTCATTTCAGATGTCATAGAACATGTCATGGTGAATTTTAGTGGGGGTTTTTTTTGTTTATAATGTTACATTTAAACGGATAATTTCACCTAATTATAACTTCGCTTTACCCTTTGGTGTTTTCTGTGATTTTCTGAGCATTTTTATAATGCAAATTATTACCATACATAACTATAATGTCACTTTAACCTTTGCATCTTCAGTGAATTATTAGGCCGTACATCGCATGGGGTTAGTTGCAGGGCTGCTGGCCAGGCCCTGTAACCCCTCCCTCCCCCCGTAGGCTGCTACCCCCGCAGAACACAGCCTTCAGCCAACCACCTGAATACAGCCAACCCACCACAAACCTTTACACGCCCTATTTTATTCTCTCATGTTATGGCCAGCCTATCACAGTGCAAGCTCCTGCGGGACTCACAGCTGTCCACCCCAGGGACATAGCGGTTTCCCTGCCCACACTGGTGCAGGCAGGGAAACCTCGGTTTGCTCTCACTTGGAGGGAGCAATTTAAAGCTCTCACCTAGCAAAAGCGAACAGTAGGTTCATTCCCAGTGGGCGGGAGCACGTAAAATACTCCCGCCCACTGGGAGTGAACTTTTCAACTGTTTCCCTGCCCGCTGCTAAGTGGACAGGGAAACAGCTAAAAAATATTCCTCTCACCCGCAGGGGGCAGCAATTTTAGCTGCTCCCTGCGAGGTGTTGGCTGCATGTGGGTGGCTGGCCGCAGGGCCTGGCCACAGGCCAAGCCCAACAGCCAACTTCCCACTGTGCACTGCCAAAGACCATGCATGGCTGACATTGGCTTAAGGTAGGGTAATTAGCAGTGGCCTTAGACACATGCAGAATCTCACTAAAGGACAGACTCACTGGCCCTACAGTGACGAAGAGTGTCATGTCAAATACTCTGAATATACAAACTTGGGGTGCCTCACTCATAGACACACACACACACGCGCATGCACGCACGCGCACACACATACACACAGACACACACACACACACACCTGTGCTCTTATAGGCCTAATAAGTCTCATTGAAGCAAAGTTCACTAGTACTAGGAACTTGGGTGGTCTCCCTCAGAAGCAGGACTCTGTAGACCTGAAGACTTTCAGTGGCGGCTCCTCCGCTAAGGTTGAGGAGCATTGTTTGTAGTGAAAGACAGAGAAAATAAAATTATAATAACTTGCACAAGGTGGGGCGGGTGTGGGGGAGGAGTGGTAGCGCCCTCCTAAAGTGCACAATGACTGCTTGGACGGGCCTCTCAGGTCACCCAAAACAATCTTACGCACTTCGCATGTTCTCCATGCAGGCTGCATTGTAGCCTACATGGAGAACATGCCCAGGCCTCCAGTCAGCGTCTGAGCCCGAAAACGGCGTTCAGCCCAAGCACAATGCTGTGGTTGGCTGACTGGGAACCTGGGTGTGCTTCCTGTGGCCGAAGGAGGACTACGGAGGAGAGACAGGCGAGGAAGTGGCGAGAAGGTACATTTTCAATTTCTAATTTCATTTTTTCACAGCTGCTTCCCCGTGTCCTCCCCCTTCTCGCGTCCTTCCCCCTACCTCACGCGTCTTCCCCTCCCACCCCCGCTCCCCAACCTCAGATCAGTGCCAGCCCCACCTGAAGACTTGCTTAGTCTAACTTAAGGATAAAACAACCTACCTATAAGTTTGCAGGGTCTCAAAGATTCAGTGGCACTTTAGGCTTGGGCTGTCTTGCTTTCCAGACACTGGTACTCAGTGGTCCGAGAGATTTAGAACACCCTCTTAATAATTAGCATTTTACTATTCATCCTCCATGTTTTTGTTTAAATGTTTGTCATCATTGATTAGTGTGCCTTTGTATGTAAGAGCAGTAAGGAAGTGCACTGGATTTTAATGTGCTGGAAGTTGGACCACCAGACTGAATATCCGGCGGAATAGACCCATAGATAAGACAATGACTGTAGATTCGGTTTGACATTCAACTAAAGTGCTCACCACATTACTTTTATATTGCCAGATATGTGCATAGAGCTCCTATGAGGTACAATGCATGCCCCACTTCTGACTGCCCCCTGCTGAAGAAGGCTTGTAATCTTTGTAAACTTTCCTTCCTGCAGGTTGGTCTGATTGTGGAACCTGTGACAGACTTTGAGTCCGGGAACCTGGGCGATATCCACTCCATTCTTCCCATAGACAGCGCTGAGCTCACGGACTCTGGAATATACACGTGCAATGTCACTGAGGTCCTCCAGGATTTTCAAGATACAAAGAGCATCAACATCACTGTGGTTGGTACGGCACTTCCCACACTAACTCCGCAGTAGGCAAGGAACCAGGCACAAACAACCTCTACACAGCCACAGTACTCTTCACCTTAATCTATCCAATCCGCTTACTATTCCCGCCCACTTCTCCAGATAGCCTATGCTAGCTCTGCTTCTTCACATCCATGCAGGGCTGGCCCCACTCTCTGCCCCCATTATGTGGTTGGACAAGTTGTGTAAGGAGGTAACAACTCTGCAATAATCATCAATCAGGGTACCATCAGACCTGCATGCAGAACATGCCCACTCTGTTCACTCTAAGGTACCATACCAAATGTTCAGATAGGGAAATGTATGCGACTTGCTGTGCATTGCAGACCCCACAGTTCAAAGTAGTGTTTAGTCTCACTCGTGGTGCTTAGTCTTGCCTTAGTCAAAGCCTACATGCTGTTGGCCGTAGGGCTCCATAAGGCTGGTAGCACTGGTGGTGCTGCTGGTGAGCTACAAGCAGCCGGGCTCTATGGTAGTGCTGTGTGCTCCGGCCAAAAGTCTTGCTGGTCATGCTGTGACGTGTCACTGTAGGATCAAGATTTAGGCTATGTGCCCCATTCAGTTAGTGGGTTTTGTGAGGGTTGTGATTGCTTGAATAAATAGTGTCACTCCTGACTCAAATTCCTGCATTTTCAGACGTGTGTCTTGTTATTTCAGATAGCACATTTCCATTCTAAATTATGTGGTAAAAACCACACTCGGAACATTTGTATTAAGTGAACTCCTACTGGCATAGTCTTGCTTTGCCTTTGAAGAAGCAGCAACACCAGCTCTCCCACCATGGAGTACATGTTTATAACCACACATAGTGGGAGAGGCTATCCACACGAGCATGTGCCAATATCCTCATGAATTTCCTCTTTGTATTTTTTTTTTTATAAACAAATTTTTATTGTTTTTTTTCCGCATAAAGGACAATATCAAGAATGATATACAACAGTGCATTGAACATGGCATCAGTAACTTCAATCAGGGAAGCATTGACAAACGAATGTAGAAACCCCCCCTTCCTCCCCCATCCCCCGTCCCCACCCTCTGCGCCCCCACCCTTCAAAACAGGCCCCCCAGCCATTTCCCCCATATTTTGCGGAATTTTTTGGGGCAGCCCCGGGCAGCGTATAACGACCGCTCTTGGGCCGCACACCAATCCACCCCTCTACTCCAGGTAGCCCTTCTGGGCGGGTCTGGCTGTGACCACACAGCCGCTATATCCCTCTTAGCTACCATTAGGGCAGTAGTGAGAAAGTACTTGTCGTTACGGGACCCATCCATCCCGTCCGTGATGCCCAGCAGAGCCATTCTAGGCTCATGGGGGACCTCCCATCCCAGGACCTCCGCTAGATCGGCTTCAATCGCTGCCCAGTAGTCCTCCAGGCGGGAACAAGACCACACCATATGGAAGAAGTCCGCCGGAGCCACCCCACAGCGAGCACAGGAGGCGTCCACGCGGAGGCCCGCACGATATAGGCGGTCCGGAGTCAGATAAGCGGTGTGGAGGTAATAGAGTTGAATGAGCCGCAGCCTAGCGGAGGTGGTAAGCGACCGAGGGGCCATAAGGGCGTCCCTCCAGTCCGCGTCATCTAGGGGTCCCACCCAGGCCTCCCATCGCTGTTTTAGTCCGCTCCAGTCTACCGGGGTATTGTTAATCAGGGATTTGTAAATGCGGGATATACCCCCCTTCCCCAGACACCCTAACATCACCTGAGCTTCAGGCGGGCTATGAGAAGGCAATCTGGAGTCTAGAGGGACGTGGGCCCGGACTGCATGGCGCAGTTGAAGGTATCTATAAAATTGAGAAGGCTGTAGCGAGAAGCGGGCCTGAAGCTCCTGGAAGGAACACATGTGGCTCCCACGCCATATATCGCCCAGACTGGAGATCCCGAGAAGATCCCACTGCCGAAAGCCCGCTAGTCCCACCACCTCCCGCAGCCATGTCCCGTGCCAAAGCGGTGTGAGTTGTGTGTTCTTCCCCGACCATCGGGTGTGCCGCAAAGCTGCGCCCCACGCGAAAAAAGGGGCCCGCATGACGCCGGGGAGCGACAGGGGGACCGTTGCTCCATAGAGCATGTTTTGGATAGAGGAGAACCCGAGGCATTGCACTTCGAGTCGATAAGCCGGATCGCCCCTTCCACTCGAGAACCAGTCATGGATCACCAGTAGCTGGGTGGCCAGGTAATAGAGATATAGGTTAGTCATGCTCAGGCCGCCGTCATAGGAGGGGACTCTGCAGCGATCTAAGGCCAGCCGGGGCCTGCCGCCGCCGCCCCAGAGAAATTTAATCACCATCTTATCCAGTTCCCGGAACCACGGGCGCGGAAAGGGGCACGGAGTGTTTTGTAGCATGTACAGAAACTTGGGGAGGATCATCATCTTATAGAGGGCGACTCTCCCCAGCGGGTTCAGTGGGAGTGACTGCCACCGGAGCATATCTGATCTGGTCTTGTTGACTACAGGAGCCACATTGAGGGCCCAGCAGAGTTCCGGAAGGAGGGTGACCCAGATCCCCAGGTATTTAAATGAGAGTCTCCGGAGGGGAATATCCGATTGCCAGTCGAAACAGTCCCTTGATGGGTGCAACGGGACTAGAACGGATTTTTCAGGGTTCAGATGAAGACCCGACGCTTGGCCAAACCGACGGAGAATCCGGCGGACCTGGGGCCCCGAGGTCGCTGGATCAGAGAGATAGAGGAGGACGTCGTCCGCGTAGAGGGCGATCTTATCGGGGGCCGTACCTGGCCAGTCCCACCCGCGAAGAGCGGGATCCAAGCGAATCAATACCGCCAGGGGTTCCATGGCCACAGCGAAAAGGAGGGGTGAGAGCGGACATCCCTGGCGCGTTCCTCGACCTATGGGAAACGGGAGGGATAGAGCACCATTGACTAAAACACGGGCCCGCGGGCTCCCGTACAGGACCGCAACCATGGCACGGAACCGGGGACCGAAACCCATGTGCTCCAGGACCTTACCCAAGTACGCCCACCCCACTGAGTCGAAGGCCTTTTCAAAGTCGACCAGCAGGAGGGCCAGATAGGGGGAAAGGCGGCCGCGGTGTGCCATAGCGAGGTGCAGGCGCCGCAGGCAGTGTCTGGTCCCCCGGTCCGGCATAAATCCACATTGGTCCGGATGGACCAGGGAGGCAAGAGATGGGCGCAACCGCTGCGCGAGGACCGTGGCATAGATTTTGAGTTCGGTGTTAATAAGGGATATCGGCCGGTAGTCCGAGCAGGACCGCGAGGGGGGCTGCGTCTTGGGGAGGACAACTATGGTTGCCGTGTCCGTTTCGGGCCGGAACGAGCCCGTCTCCACCACGTCCGCAAACAGGTCCCGAAGCCTCGGGGCCAGAGTCTCACGATAGTGAGCGTAGTATTCCTGAGGGAACCCATCAGGTCCCGGGGTCTTCCCGGGCGCCAGGCGGCCGATCGCTTCCTCAATCTCCTGCAGCTCGATAGGCGAATCGAGGATCTCAGAAACCTCAGGCTGCAGCCGCTCAAGCACCGCTCCATTCGTCCCCAGCAACTCCTCCAGGGAGAGCGTGGACGTCCGGAGTCGGTACAGCCGGGAATAATAGTCAGCGAACGCTTGGGCCATCGCCACCGAGGCTGTATGGAGGCCGCCCGCAGAGTCCGCAATGGCTGGAATAATCCTACCTGCCCGGGGGTAAGTAGCCAGTCGGTGGAGAAGAGTGCCGTTTTTGTCTCCCCAGCCGTATACCCGGGCCACCGAGGAGCGCCACAGAGTCTTTGCCGCCTCCAGGGAGTGTAGGCGAATCTCTTCCCGCAGGAAGGCCAAGCGACGCGACCGTGTGTTGTCGTCCAACTCCCCCAGGTTGCGCTCCAGTTCCAAGGCTTGAGCCTCGCACTCCGCGAGCTTCTGGGATTGAGCCCGTCTTTGCCGTTGCAGATGCCCCTTAGCGGCTCCCCGAATAGTCGCCTTGCCGGCCTCCCACAGGACGGCAGGGGAGGGGACGGAGCCCACGTTGTGAGAGTAATAGTCGGCTATCTCGCCACCGACCACCTTCCGAAAAGCCTTGTCGTGGAGGAACCAAGCGTTCAAACGCCACATCGGACGGGCAGAGAGGGGGGGGGGGCCAAGAGCAAGGAGCACTGGCGAGTGGTCCGAAAGGCCCCTCGGGAGAATGCGCGCATCCTGCACCCCTGCGCAGCCGGTAGATGGGACAAAGATGAGGTCGATCCGGGCATGGGAGTGATGGGACGCCGATGTGTGGGTGTATTGGCGAGCCTGCGGGTGCCAGATCCTCCAAACATCGCAGAGGCCCTGAGATTCAGCCCAGGACGAGAGCTGCTTCGCGCGAGCGACGCGGGCCAGGGATACCGGACCCGTCGAGTCCAGGTGGGGCGTGTAGACAGCGTTAAAATCCCCGCCGAGAATGAGGGAACCCGCCGGAAGCGTCGGGAGGAGGCCCGCGGTGTAGGAGAGGGCCGACGACAGGAGGGATGGAGCCGCGTAGAGGGACATCAGGGTGAGGGGTCGCCCCTCAAGAGTACCACATACCACCACTACCATGCCCTGGGGGTCCAATTGCACCTGGGTCAGGACAAAGGGAAAGGACTTGCGGAGCAGGATAGCTACCCCTCGGGATCCCCGCGCAAAACCTGAGTGCCACACCCTGTCATAACCATAGCGGGTAAGAAAGGGACAGTTATTGCCCAGAAGGTGAGTCTCCTGGAGGAGGAGCACATCAATCTCCGCACGTTGCGCATATTTGAGGACCGCCATGCGTTTAAAACGGTCCAGAAGACCATTGACGTTCCAGGATAATACGCGCATGGCGGCCATAGGAACAGGTGGGTCAGCCATAGTCCAGGCCAGAAGAGGGGGCCAGTGGAGGCGCGGCTGGGCACGCCCCTAGAGAGGAAGGACAGCGGGACATCGGGCAGGAGAGCAGGTCAAAGATTACAAGATACCTTGGCACAACAAATAAGAGGGAGTCACCCCCCACCAACAAAACCTTCCCAATGAGGAAGAAACAACCCCAAACCAACCCCAAACCCCCACCCCCCACCCTATACTTCGAAAACAGAAGCATCTGTCGCCCGAACCAAATGGAAGAACCACCAAGCTAAAACGCTCGGGCTTGAGCATTAGTGGACCCCTGGTACAACTGAAGTCAAGCCTGATTCACCTGCCATGGCCAAGAGCAACACTGACAGCGGAGCATTCCAACCCCTGCCCGGGCACCCTCCCCCCCCCCCCAAAGAAACATAGAGAGTCAAATGTTAGGGCTGCGAGAGAGGTCCGAAGTGTCCACCAACTCGGCCGGTTGGGTTGCAGGGCCCGCAAGCCGGGGCGACACGGCTCGCCGCCCGTCAGCCGCGGGACTGGCGTGCGCGGCTGAGGAGGCAGAAGATGCTCTCGACCCCCGGCGCGGCCGTCCCCCAGAGCGCGTGGTGATCACTTCCTCCACCGTGCGCTCCCGGGGTAACGTGCGATGCCGCCGGCGGGTCTTCGATGTCCGGGGCCTCCCCCGTCCCCCCCGCATACCCGTAGGCGATCCGCGCCCGCGTAGTCCGGGAATATCATGATTTTGTGGTTCTGGTAGTGGAGGGTGTCGGTGCGCCGGGCCTCGCGGAGAATGGCGTCCCTGTCTCGGAAATTCAAGAGCTTGAGGATGAACGGCCGGGGGGGCGCACCGGGGGGCCTGGGGGCCAGGGAGCGATGGGCTCTCTCCACTACGAATGAAGCAGATAGGCTGTTCGCCGGCATCCAGGATCGGAACCAGCGCTCCATAAAGTCGTCCGCCCGGCCCGATTCGACCCCCTCCGGCAATCCCACAAGGCGCAGGTTGCTGCGCCGAGCGCGGTTTTCTGCATCTTCAACCCAGCGGTGTAGCTCCTTAGAGTGGGTGGTCAGCTCCCGAACCTGGTCCTGTAGATGGCGGATGTCATCTTCAGCGGTGGATATCCGGGATTCGGCTTCCGAGATGCAGGCGGTGGCGTTCCGCAGATCCTGCCGGAGAAGAGCAACATCCACCTTGACCTCTCCCACCATGCCTTCGAGGGAGGCGCGGGATGAGTTGATGGCCTGCAGGATGGCAGCAAGGTCCGCAGCGGGGGCCGGGGCCAGCTCGCCCGTGGGGCCGGACCCCTTCTCAGAGGTCGTGAATTTGTCCATCCTGGTTTGGGTGGCCCCGGACGCCGGCTTAGTGGCCCTGTCCTTACCCATGTCTGGGGCGGCGGTCAGCTAAGCAGGGCAACGGGTTGGAGACACTCCTTCAGGACGTTGACGGGTGCTCGGGATGACATGGAACCAGCAGGAGGTATGGCCGGGGGGTCCCACGGCGGGAAATGGTCGGGCACCACCAGCCCCAGCGGTCAAGCCCCGGCGGGCCTCCCAGCGGGACAGCCAGTCTGACCCCCGGCCACAGTCGCGCCCGCAGCCTCCCACCGACAAGGCGAGGCCCAGCAACGTAGTTCAAGGTCCCAGGCCCTTGCAGTGTCCCCCGAGTGCCCCGCAGCCGGTAGTCGCCAAGGCCTCGACTCCTGCGCACAGCCCACCTCTCCGAGGGGGCGCCTCACCAGCGCGGTCCCCCCACAGCCCCAAGGGGGGGCACGTCGCCACACGTCGGGTCTCTTCGTCCGGGGCCCAGAGCGATGGGAGGGGGGGGGGGGCTGGAGGACGGCACACACACCCCCTCGACCGCCGATGCGCGGCCCGAATCAAGGAGGGCCCCCCGCACCCGGATTCCTTCAGCCAGTCTCGGGCCAATGGGGCCAGTTCAGCACTGCAGCCAGGAGGAGGAGGGAGAGAGGGGGGGGGGCTGGGGGCCCGAGCCCCCGGCTGCCGACGCACAGCCCGATGGGGGGGGGGGGGTCTCCCCTCTGCACCAAGCCCCACAGCCGCCCCGGCGAAGCGGTCCCATGCAGCCGCACTCACCGCTTGCTCCGCCACCCTAGTCCACTCGGGGGGGGTCCGTCGCACCACTCCTGGGTCTCCGCAATGTGTCAGCGGAGCAGGGCAGCGCCTCGCCGGCGTCAACAGTGCCCGCGGCAGCCTCGCGGCCGCCGTCTCCTCGTCACCGGCAGGGTCCGGCCTGTGCCCCTCGTGGGCGCCGCGGGCTCAATTTACAGTTTGCCCGGGCCGCAGCTCCACAGCCGCCACCGTCTGCCGCCGGTCGGGATCCGCGGTGTCCAGGCGGGTCCCGCGATGTCCGCGGCGCCCCAGGATCAGGCTCGGGACAGCAGGGCAGCTTCACACGCCTCCGCACCCAGAGCGAGCCGGCCAGGGCAGTCCAGGAAGGAACCAGGAGGATTTGCGGGGACCGGCGCCGGGAGCCTTACTGAAAGGCGTCCATGATGGTCAGGCGCCACCTAGCGCTCCCTTCCTCTTTGTATTTTAAAGCCTAACAAGCTGTGAATTATGCCAAATCCCAAAAGATGAGCTGGCAGATCTCAGTTTAGAGGTTAATCATCATTCAGTCATACATAGCTCTGGCTAAAGTTCGCGAGGATGCATTCAGCCTATCTCTTAACAGGAGGGTGCCACATTAGAATCAAATGTGAGTGAAGAATAAAAAAGCAACAATGGATTGGTAAGAGAATGGTGGCTTTGTTTACTTCCTGCCGCACTACGCACATGGGATGTTTGTTACATTGCTAAATGTGTTGGATGGTGCACCCGGATAACGTTAAATAGCTTAACAAAAAAGTGTGCCACCCTTCTAGGCCCAGTGCACATTTTCTAGCATACTCGATTCGTGTATTTGGCTTTAATCTGAGACTACTGTCTGCCAATCATCAACATTCATGACTGACTAAAACCATAGCAGGGATGTCATTAAATCTTGCTGGATGTGTTGCCAAAACTTCACCCAAGAGATTACTGGGTGTGTTATTCCAGAAATCGATTTCCCATTGCTGGGCTTTGGTGTAGAACTTGTACAAGCCCCACCACCCTGATGATGCTGAACTCGGATTTGCTAGTGAGGGCATTCATTATCTACTCTCTACATTTGGGGTTTTCCTGTTGTTGCATTACACTTTGTAGCTATAATTTCATGCGACCACTGGGTACTTCCAGAACACCACTCCTCAGAAACCAATCCTTGCTGCTGTCATTTCAGAGCGTGGGTTTGTGAAGCTCGAGATGAACCGAAATACCACTCAGTTTGCTGATGTGCACAAAAGTCGATTCTTTGAGGTACTGATCGAGGCATACCCAAGACCAACAATCGTGTGGCAAAAGGACAATGTCACCGTGACTGAGGACAACAAGAATCAGATCTCCATCTCCAACCGGAAGTTGTCAGAATACAGGTGAGGTTAGCGGAGCCGTCAGTGTGGGTGTGATGTGTGTGAAGGCAACCTCGACCTGTTCACGCTTGTGTCATGAAGGGGTCTTAAACAATTTTTAAGTCATAATTAGGGCACAATTCATATCTGAGTCACAGATAACCTGTCGGAATGCATTCATGTGCATCATTTGTGTAGTTATAAGCCATATGATCACGCTTGGCCTTTTGTGTAATTGGCTGAACTTGTCAGAAAGGTCAGTGGCACATAGTCTGTCTTGATCTCTGGCTGGCTTCCAAAGGATACGTTTACTGATGCTCAACTTGATGGCTTGCTAATTATGCAAAGCTTCTCCTCAATCAATGGAAGGTTTGTCTTCACTGTCCCTACGGAACTCATAGAAGCAGGGGCTTTGTTATATTGTGCACTGTACACCAGAGGCGCAACTAGAACCACGCTTCGGGGGGGCTAACACTTCGCCGAGTCTAACAAGACATACCATCTTGGTGTTCAAGCACATTTGTTTGGTTAATGCTCTGCTCATACTGCATTTATCAGCAAATAATACAACTATGGTTGCTAAAAAACTGTTGGTGCAGGAGACATCTCCTTTGCAGCCAAGTGGGGAGACTCAAGTCCAAACTATCTAACACTTAGAATGTTGAAACTGCGCTCAGTGGTTCTACATAGTAAATCTGGCTTTCAATTGCCATCAGGTTGTCATGGTAGTCATATGCCTGGCCAATCTCACTGAAATGTAGCTCACATTTGGAAAGAAATTTGCTGTAGAAACACAATGATGTACCGTTACTGAACATAAAGGATTATCCAAGGTGCCACCACATGACAGAATCAATACCCAAACTTGCACCATACCCATGTGCATTGATAACAGCAAAATGTAACATACCAATACTCCTTGTGCAAATATTTTGCAACGGTGCGTGAAGAACAACTCCGCTAAAATGTAAGTCTGGAAGTTTCGCAGCAACCATAATGAGTGCATTTCAGTGGAATTCCTACGACAAGCATGGTATCATACTAGGAGTCCTTTTCAGGGAAGGATCAGTAGAAGCATAACAGACTTCTTGATGAAAGAAAGGTAAATGCCTGAAACTGGCTACATGCAGGGATGGTTGGGTAATATCAGAAATTGAATTTAAAAAGGTTTTGGACAAATGGGAGTATTCGTTGTGATGATAAAGGTGAGTGAGAGTTAGACATAGAGTCTACTGTTTTGCAGCGGGCAGATAAGAGGGCAAAATAAATAGGCTTGGCAAGCTCATTCCCAACCTCATTTAATTTTCAGGGGCAATGTACTGGATCTTCTCATCAGGAAGCAGATATTACAGTAAATTCTTCCACTTACTATTTACATTCGAAGCACTGACATTCCTGGTAACTGAACACTCTTCTACCCACACCCCATTAGTCTTTGTTAAAGAAGCAACCTCTAACCCGAATTGTCTCTGTCCTCCTGGAAGCTTTCCTGCCTACCCGCTTCTCTTATCTCTTCCTCCCTCTTAAACTGGAGGCACACACGCTTCTCCCTCAATGGACGTCTCTCTGACCTGATTAACAGTTCACCCTTATTTATGACTCTCTTCCACCCCTGTTTCAATTGATCTCGCTTGCCCTCTCTTATCTCCTTGTATTTACCTGTTCTTTAGATGCTTCAGGCCAATTGCTCTTAGGCCCTATTGCTTTGTCTAATAAGAACTGAGGTCTACATTTACCATAGTTTGCACTTACACCATACCACAACACAATGTATTCTATCTTTGGCATTGCTTTGCATCAAGTGTGGGTCTCAGTATCTTTGTGAAGGGCACTACATTGAAAATGATTCTTTCTCATTCCTTCTATCTGAGCTCTTCCCTTGTTCTTTTTCATCTCTCTTTTCCCTGGTTCTTTATAGGCTCCATGCTTCCTCTACTATTACTGCTTTAAGGAAAACTTTTGATGATCAAGGTATGACATCTTAGGAACACATTTTTTACTTTAAATCACTACTTCTGGGTTTCTTTACCATAGGCCCTTATTATGATGCAAGGCAGTCGGACCACCGCCTGCTATCACGGCTGTCAGGAGACTGCCCAGCAAGCAGGCGGTGGCCCGACTGTTCAATTACAAAGCGGCCGCAGGCTGGCGGTCGCAAAGTGCTCATTTTCATGGCATATCCAGCTGCAGCCCAGGAAAAGGGCCGCAGCACACGCTACCATGTAAAAGAGCACTTTGTGCACATTCATGCACGTGTGCCATGCACCATCGGGATCACTAATCCGCGTGGAGGTGGCGGTTCATCCCGCGACAGATAAGGGTCCGTCTACCAGCACTGTAATGCTGTGGTCGGAGCGAAGGGCTGACTGTCGTTGGGACTGCCACCGATGGCCTGTCGGTGGTTGTCCATCCAACATCATAATGAGGCCCTTTGTCTCTCTGGTCTCTCCTATTGGTCTCAAAATTTCTCTCTTTTTCTTTCTCTCTGCTGGTCCCTCTTTCTGAATTAATAGAGTTGCTGAAGAGGTGGCAACAATCATTGAAAATAGGATGTCCTTGCACATTTGAAAGGGACAGGAATCTGATAGTGAGCCAGTTAAATCATGTGCATAGACCATTTGCTTGAACTGGGATTTTGAGAGTTGACTGCAGAAGCCAGGTTCCTAAGGCTGCTCCAATCGTGCCATTAATGTACCCAGCTCACTAAAAGTTATCCTGACAACCGGTAGAAATTCCTGTGAAACACATAACAGCATCTTAGAAGGATTGTCATTTTAATAAATACAGTTCTGCCAATCATTGGTAAAAGAAGCCTGGCCCAGAAGGGCAGCGAATTAAAACCCCAACCAGAACTTTATTTACATTCAACTCTACATATGCAGCCTGCACACGTGTCACCACAAATTCTGTTTTTCTTCCATTTTCCTTCTTGTGTACAGATTGACTGTGTTGTGTCGCCAGAGTCATTAGAATACAAGAGAGCTGCAGGATTAGGTTAGCTCTTGCATGTTGTAATTGGGCTGTTTGGTGTTGAACATGGGGTTGATGGAGTGACACATGGGTTCAAACGTTTGATTGCCCATGGAGACGTCTCTGGAGGATATGAAGGTTTGGTCTTCTCTGTGGTGTAGGCCTTAGTTTCTTCGTAGCACACTGAGCAGGGAGATAGGTGTGGCAAAGTGTCCAGTCTAGTCCAATGGTATGAGTGGTTTCCATTGGATTGTCAGGGATGTATAGAAGACAAGGATTAGGATGTGGCCTTTTGAGTGCATTAGTTGTATGACATGCTGTACAACACCACGTGTATTGATATGGTTGAAAAGGGTGTTTCTTGCTTTGTTTTGGGCTTGCTGTGTCTGGGACGTTGAAGTCACTCAAGAAGATGGTGTGGGCATGTCGGATATATGAGGTGGTGAGAAGATCTGAAAATTCAATGAAGTCCTGTTCTGCGCAAGAAGCCTGTCGATGAGATGGAAGGTGGTGGTCTGAGTTTCAGAGTGGGAAATGGCATGTCACGCTCAATGAAGTTGAGTATTACTTGCTTGCCTATTATGCACAACCTGGATGACAGCGAGGCTTCCTCCCTTCTTATGTGCATTGCCTACATAATGAACATCGATAAAGGTTGACATGACATGAAATCTTACCAGGCTTAGGGGTTACAGTGATCATCACCTCTCTTTTTTTAGAAAATCAGAGAGTCTCTTTTTAAGACAATTATTCCTCAAACATCCCTCTCCCCCCTGTGAACCAGGTAGAACTAGGTAGCAAGAGTAACAAACGTAAAACTCAATGGGGAGTCAATCACTCCTTGGGGTTTCCTACACTGTATTTTTGGCAGGGGGGGCAGTGCTGTAATCTCTGGAGAGCATCCCAAGCTAGAGAGGCGATGTGAGGCAACCCCAGACTCTCCCTAAGCGTCCAACCAGGAAAAAGTACAAAGGAACAACCGCTTTAAAAAGAGTTTGACATACATTGACTGACTGGAGGATGAGCTCTTGGTCAAAGATTTCCACTGGTGCTTCCCCCAACTATAAATAAAGTGGTGGATTCACACTTTTGGGTACTGGAAATATGCCCCTTTTGGCAGGTGATCCTTATCTGCCAAACTTAAAATGAGTCCCTCAGTCATCTAAGTCCTGCATATTTTATCAATCTCAAAAGGATGGAAGGATGAGATGCTTCTGCAGGGATTCATACCTTACCCTGTAAATTGCATATTCTTGTCTGCACAAGGTGCAATACTGGCACATATGCCTATATATAGGTATATGTATGTCAGGTGCATTAGGCAGATTGAACTGTGAATTAAGGCCAAATGCACGAAAAGATTCTGGGGTGGTAAACTCAGCAATTTGCAAAATCCCCTAGATTTACAACCGCAAAATCCCTTTTTGTAGCATACAAAACCCATTTTGTAAGTTGGAATAAAAAATTGCAACTCGTAAAATGGGTTCTGTAACCCATACTAAGTTGCAATTTTAAAGTGGCATGAAAAGGGCATTTCTTCCAAATCGAAATTTGGCTTGGAATGTTCCATATGATTTTCAACAGCAATTCTAGTTGCAAACCATTGAAAAGTTACTCATTCCTCAAAAGAGAAAGTAAATGATTTGCAAAGTGGAAGGTATCACCTTAGGACCCCTTCCCCATTGGGAAGAGGGGTGGCAGCCTCAGGGAGAGCAGGCAGTGGTTCAAACCACTGACTGGTCAGAAAGACGTTTTTCAAAACTGAAAACTTTCTTTTTAAATCAAAGATTCTCCAGTTCCTTTAGGGGACATTGGCGGCTTTAAAAAACAGTTTCAGTTTTGCAAGGCAATCACAGTGTTGGTGGTGTGCTATCCCTTGTAGGCCATGCCCCTATGATTGCAACCGATCGCAAGGGGTACCAAACTGCGCCCTGCCTAATGAATATTAATTAGGCAGGCCATTTTGTGACCCCGTGATTAGTTATTTTGTGAACCAACCTATTAGTACATTATGTGGTTTGCAAAATCCGAATCCATTTACAAAAAGTCTGTACTCAATTTTCAACCCCTTTTTGCAAATTAAATAATGCTACATCTAGCCCTAAATTATCACCGCGGAAATATCCAATTTTCTTCAGGTGACTGTTTTGAAGCTTCAAAAGTAGATTCTACCTTCCGTCCTTCCAAGACTGCCATTAAATTAGGTTATCACAAGGTCTGTTATTTACAGTGCTTAGAAATGTGCTGTGAGGCACTATAAAAATAAACTCAACAAAACAAATCTGCGTACTCCAATGTCATAATGCAACATTGATTTTCGCTCATGTTACATTGAAATTTTATTCATATAGCGCTTATATTTAAATAGTGCTGCATGTAAGTAATATCCTAATAGCAGTAAAGCAAAAAGAGAAATCATAACTTTGAATTTTGTTCCATTTACAGGCATGTTTTTGTTTACTTTTCTTGGAAAGGTAAAACCAGTGCCATGCTTTCCTGCAAGAGCCCTGTTTCCTATTTACAGGTTGACGTGCGCTGCATTGTCTTTTATCAATGAGGATGGGATTCTCACCCAGCCCCAACACTTAGCACACAGTATTGTTCATTTTTGATGAGAGTCGAGGCACCACAGGGGAGAAGGAAAGCAGTGGGAAAGCTTGATGGAAACCTGGCAAACAGATAATGGCCTTATGAGGAGAGAAAGGCTAGCAAAATGTTTGGGAGTGGACTGACCAGCCGGGCAAGCGGGCAAATCCCTGGGAGGCTGGAACCCCAGGAGGCCGGTATTGACACTTGGAGGCCGGTTTCAGCCTCTAGGAATGACGTGCTCATTACCGATCTCGGCCGCAACTTGAAAGAGTTACTCTTGTTCTAGCGCACATTAGCACGTCTGCCCATGCGGGCTGAAATGTTCATTTTTGCCAGGGCTGTTTTAAGTTTCCAGTCCGGCCCTGCTGGGCAGTCAGACCAGCAGCTTCAGCCTGGTCCACGGAACTTGACGGGGGTGGGGAGGAAGCTGAAGCCCTTTCAGCCCAATTGATGTTGCGCGCCTGCTGTACAAATGATGGGGCATATTATCAAGCACGGCGTTAAAATTATCGCCGACTTAGTGGCAGAAAACTGCCGCTAAAGCGGCGATAATGGGCTTGATAATATGCCGCAGAGAATTCCAATAGAAGCCCATGTTGACACCAGAATATGGGCTTCTATGGGAATTCTTAAGGGCATATTATCAAGCTCATTATCGCCGCTTTAGCGGCAGTTTTCTGCTGCTAAAGCGTCGATAATTTTAACGCCGTTTCTTGATAATATGCTGACAGATAGACCGGCGGAGAGACGGAAGGATGACCAGAGGGACAGACGGAGGGACAGACAGACAGACAGACAGACAGACAGACAGACAGATAGACAGATAGACAGATAGATAGATAGATAGATAGATAGATAGATAGATAGATAGATAGATAGATAGATAGATAGATAGATAGATAGATAGATAGATAGATAGATAGATAGATAGATAGATAGATAGATAGATAGATAGATAGATAGATAGATAGATAGTCTATAACCAACAAATCAGGGGCTCTTTCATTTCCAAAGTGGCAGAGTTAGGAAGCTACTGAGATGGCACCTTTTGTGTGCCAACCCCCAATAAAATGTGTAGAATGTGTATTCCTATTATTTTGCACCATGCATCTCAACCAAGCATGTTCAGAAACTGTCTTTTTCTTCCAGGTATCACAGTAACTTGTCCCTCGTGCGAGTGAAGGAAGACGAAGGAGGACATTACACACTTAAAGTTTTCAATGAAGATGACGCACAAGAGTTCTCCTTTCACCTTCAGATTAACGGTACACAACAAAGCATTTCAAGTCACTAAGGCATTCCAGCTCAAATAAACATTTAAGTCACCGCATAGGCTCAATATGGCACAGCGAAAGTAGAAGCAAAGTACACAAACAAATGAAGCTGTGTAGCAGTTCATACAGCACAGAAACAACTTAGTTCAAGCAAATTTACATTTAGTGGGAGTCAAGGCAGGGGTGAGGATTCACACTGGATTAACCTCCATTCTGCCCATGCATAGTCCATATTTGTTTAATGTGAGCACTGGGATTATCTGTGCAATTCACACTATCTCTCTCTCTCTCTCTCTCTCTCTCTCTCCCTGACCTACAGCCAGTGTAACTCCAGATTTTTCTCTTCACTTGCTACAAATACTGTATGTGTTACAGAGGCTAAAGCCAGTGTATGTGTGAGGAAGCCAGAGCATGATTCTCTTCTCACGTCTCATGATCTGTGTGTGCCCAAATGTCACTTCTGAGATCTACAACAAGCAGATGCTCCAGGGGTCGCATTATACATGCAGCACATTTTCCTTCATTGAGCTAGGCGCCCAGCACAATGAAGGAAAATACATCGTATTATGATGAATGCCTTGCCCTCAGGGCAGCTGCGAACTCACGCTGCCCTGGGCGCAGCACATTCATGTGAAAAACGGAGCAGCTGCTTTGAAGCCGCGTTTTCACAATGACTGCACCCGCCTGCAAGAGGATGTCTGGGGGGTCCATAGGACCCCCTTTCCCTCCTCCAAAGGGCTGCTTCAGGGGGCGCACGGACAGTGTGCCATCTTTTAAGTGGAGCACTGTCAGTGTTCCTCCTCAGAGCTTCTATGCCTCTGCACCCACATCTGTAATACGGCGTTGGCGGATACACAAAGGGATTCCCTCATTTGCATGGGGCACGCCCCATGCAAATGAGGGAATGCCCACTGAAGATAGGCTGGCGCTTAATGCGCGCCAGCGCTCTCAGTATTACAGAAGGGGCTGCACAAGCATCTGCGGGTCATTCTGTAATACCAAAGTGCCCCGGGGGTGCGCAAAGCGGGCACAAACGCCTGTTGCACCCCGAGGGCACAATCCATGCCATGTTCTGCGCATCACAGAGACCTCTTGCTATTTATTTTCCCAAGCTCTCGACGTAATTAAATTAAAACTCTCTTCCCATGGGTTATATGTGGAGTGCGTTCTAAGTGGGCAGTAAAATTCACCCTACGTCACATTGTCCTTTGTAATGTGCCTATGGGGGGCTGATATTCCTGATGACAAACATAATCCATATCAGAATCTTTACCCAAGCTCCATAAACAATTTTATGTCTTAGATGGGCACAAAAACCGTCTATAGTTCTCCTTGTCAAACAGACCACAGCCACTGTGTGCTCTAGTTGGCCACCCGAACTTGACCATAGCAAGATTTCCTGTTGCCACAGACTACGGATAAAGTGTGCTACAAGTATAGTGCAGTTATATCCCCAAAATGTGGTTCCCTTCTCAAACTCAGCACACTTGTTCATTACCAGTATCCATGCTGGGTTCTCATCTTTCCAAGTTGAAGTTCTAGGAAGTTGTAAGTTCTGTGCTTTTGTAATATTTATGCAAATGTTCACTTACTACATGAGTCTAGAAACGTGTGGGAGGAGAAAGCCATTCACCACTTACCTAAAGGGCAGGCCACCAATTAGAAACGAAACTTTAGGTTGATCGAGACCTGTGACACTGTTGACCTGGCTCCCTCATGTCTTCTTCCCTTGGGAGCAGTGCCGGCCCAAGTCCTGCTGCTGAAAGATTTCCACCATGATGCCAGTGGAGGGCAGGTAGTTGTGACCTGCATCAGCAAAGGAATGCCCTTGCCGGAAATCTCGTGGTATACCTGCCGCGACATGAAGAGGTAAGGGATACTTGACACTTATTGTACCCAGATTTTGTTGTGCCATGAGCCTAAAATGCAATGTAACTATAGGATCTGGCACCATTTAATGGCTTGAACTAATGTTTTGATATTTGACCACACAGACCAGCTTCTTAAGGCTTAGAAAAGCCAGTGGTTCATCATTTTTGTAGCGGGTAGTGGTGAATCAACTATTTTGGCCTATTTTTGATTCAGTGACAGACTATGACTCACACTTACTAACATTTTGCGTTAGCGCTCTAGGGACACAAAGCGGTACAAATGGCAGTGCCAATCAACTTTCACATGCGAACCTTACTTTGCACTGAAAGTTGACACGATCACAGCCAGAAATTGCTTTGATTCTTGCAACGCAGCACCTGGTACTCTGTGCAAAGTGGGTGCAATGGTTCAGGAACCATGCAATCACCTCCATGGTTCAGCATAAAGTCAGGTCTACTAGTACAGCACACCCTGGCTGAGCATGAAGTCCTATCACCAATGAAACCAGGTCTACTGACATAGAGGGCCTTGCCTTTGCAAGAAAACCTAGCACTAAATGACGCTAGGCATAAGCTTGGGTGAGCAGAATATCGTGATATTCTCTTGTGTAAGGCATCATTTCTGTAAAATTACACTTTTTACTTGACCTACTCTTGGGCAGGCGTCATCGCAGTCAAACTTGTATTTAAGGGTATCCCTTGATTGCACTCGTTGTGTAGAACAGCACTGATCTCTCTTTCCACCGCGGTGCCCTGAAATGGCTTATTTTGCACTAGCTTTGCAAATGACACCAGTAGCACACAACTCTTTTCAAATATGGCATTGCCCAATTTTGTATAGTTCCCTGGAAGCACTCTTGAAATTCTGGATGTGGTTTTTAGTAAATCTGAGCCTAAGTTTCTGGAGGAATTTAGTTATATTTAACCACGCATCTGGTCAATCAACGGTAAGTATATAAAATAGCATAGTTTATCAGACATAGATGGACTTCCCTGGCAGGAAATGATGAGTTTTTACTACAGCCTGGTCTATCAGGAAAGTCAATGCCATGGTAAGCTGCATATCAGCCTCTCATACAGACATCTTTTTATTCACACCGTTATTTAAAATATTTTCAAATTATAAATCTCCTTATGTCACACTTCTGCTTTATGTTACACTATGAGATGGAACACGTGCTGTATTGTGTGCTCTATAGTTTTACTTAATCTAGGAAAAGTTGTGTTCATAAGTGCTTTATCGTCTGGAATTGAACTTTTCAAATGCTGTGGATTTTGTGTTTGTTTTTAGGTTTCATTATGTGCCGTTTGCATTAAAGGTATAGTCTGGGTTAAGGTTGTACTTTTAGGTAAAAGTTGTGTGCCTGTCCTGACATTTTGGCTTTCGCGATATATTAGTTATATTTGTTGATCTTTTTGGCTGACGATTACTGTTAGGTTGATATGCTTCTGTGATAGAAATGTTACTTTTGAAGTTGCATGCTTTATTCGGCAGAACATTTTTGTCTGAGGTTAAATGTTAGAAGGGCCAAATAGTTTTTAGGTTTTGGTTGATGTATTTTAGTTCGAATTTCTGTTTTTGGTAGTTTTCAACAGAACCTGCACTTTTGGGTTCATTTTGTGCTATCGATGGTTGAAGTGCATTTTTTCTATGTGGTGATTTTAGGTGTCAATATGTTTTCTTTATTAAAATTATACCTTTAGTTTGAATTTTGGGATTAAGGTTGACTTCATGCTTTTTGGTTTACTGTTAAAATTGCAAATATTATTCTTGTGTTTTTTGTTTAATCTGCTATTTTGGTTGACATTTTATTTTTGGGGATATGGCGTGCTTTTGATGTCACTTTGCCCTTTCTTTGGTTGAAGTTGTGCTTCTGGATTGACTTTGTGTTTCTGTGTTTTGTAAGGTGCAACGGGAATGGATCCGAGCCATGGAAGGCGCTGGACAACAGCTCCAGTGTGCTGGAGCTGGAGACCAACTACACCGCCTTAGAGGCGCAGGAGCAGAAGGTCTTCCTGGTGAAGAGCACACTGCAGTTCCTGAGTGTGGAGGAGACCCTGTCTGTGCGCTGCTTGGCACACAACTTTCTGGGCGCCGACAACCTGGAGGTGACATTAGTGCCAAACTGTGAGTCCTCACATCTCGGGTGTTAGTGAAGGGTCATACTGGGTGGGGGAACTCACAAATATCCAGGAGGTTTGAGGAGATGGTGTAGTTTAGACTGATTCTAAGTTTCTCCACAAAGGGGGTTGGGCTACACACCCAGAATCCACGTGGGCAACTGCTGCAAGGCCGCTGTGGCCCAAGCAAGCCTGCAGAAGGAGTAGATGTTGACCTAGACGCTAGAAATCTCAGTGGTTGCTTTTTAAACACCTAATTTCCAAGTGACACATTCTATCAGCAGCAATCAGATCCGCTGAGGGATCTGGGGAGGATTCAAGGACATCCCTTTATTCATGGGGTTTGTCTGCCGCAAACCTCTCCACTTTAGGGAGTCATAGAGTTGTTCATGGGAAAACAAAATTATCTGACATGCATATGAAGATGTATGAACATTTTCTAAGGACCCACTGGTCAACTCCATCAATGCTTCGGTTTAAATTATAGTCAAAATGATTTAAGAAGTGAATGAGTGAATACCATTGTGCCGCGCATACTGCAGAAAGGATGCCTCGAAGCACTTGTATGCATTTTAACTACAGACTTTTGACACTGATCTGAGCCCGACAGATCAGTGTGAACTTTCTCCTGTGGTCTGGCTGTGGGCATAAGACCGGATCTGGAGCTCACAATCCAGCTTCTATTCCCATTTCACTTTTGGCCTCTGCTCAGATGAACAAATAGAATCACAGCTTTGAGGTAACACAGCCAACACTTATTTTTTTAACATGCCAAATAAATTCCTAGATGTTGCGGTCGGTATCATGAGTAAAAAGGGATCTGTGTAATTTTTATTTATTTATTGAGTTTTGTATAGCACAAACTTGACTCGAGGGTATCAGATCGCTTTACAGAATTAAACCAGCAGCAATTACTAGAGTTACCTAAGGAGTAAATACAGGTTCATAGTAACAGCATATAAAGAGATTAAAGGCTCTGTAACCTGTTCCAAGACATTGATTGATACATTCAGTGATAGGGAGAGTTAAGCTGGATGGTGTGAAGTCTCACTTTGACAGGGTACCAAACTGGCCTGATGTGTTCTCCCACGCCAATGATGCTGTCGCCTATGCCTCTGCTATAAGATGATTGGAGGGGTGGCAGTGATGAGGTTTTGTGGCAGTCCAGTTGCACAGAAGGTCACAAGAGGATGCCAATACCTTGTAGTCTGATGCTTATGAAGTGCTCGGAATCCCTACCTCCCAAGGCACTGCGGGGACCCATACGTCTGATCTACAAAAGAGAGTTCTCTGCTGGGCTGTTATGAAGGTAGCCAGGCTTTTAATGTGGTCTGGACTCAGACTGATAGTTTTGCAAAGACCTCACAGCTTAGGAGAAAGGTTCGTTTTCAAGTCTAGAGAATAAACGAAGCACATCACTGGGTCTGCACTCTTTGCGTTCCGTTTCAGGCGGGGTCCTCTTAGGATCACGACCAAGAGCAGATGGAGAACAGCACACCTCTTTCTAAAACGATTTACCAACCCGTGCCAGTAAAGCCCGAGGGGTCGCGGAGATGCATCAGATGAGAGCAAATACCACGCTAGAAGCACATTACTGACATTCTGAGTCCTGGAACATTTCTGCCTCTTTGTCTCTTAACATGAAGCAGAGCATCTTGTAGGCCAGGCCACAACTACTCATGGTTTGTGTTTGGTTTTCCTTTCCAGCCCTGCCCTTCAAGCTGGTGCTCATCTCTGCCGTCCTGGCGCTGGTGTTCCTGGTGGTGATATTCCTGATTATCCTCATCGCGCTCTGGCGAAAGGTAGCCTGCTTCTCCGGGGAAGCCCTCGTCAGGGGTGGCTTGTAAATTTATCTTGGGGCTGCCCCATGCGGCCCACAAAGAAGGGAATGCCTCCTGTCCATGAGGACGGTGCAGGGAGATCCGCCTGGGCATGTCTAACCATCAAATGACTGACAGATTTCATGTGCATCCGCGTTGAGAATGATGTTGGTGTGAATTAAAGGCATGTAAAAGGTTGAAACTTTGCCCCTGTGACGTCAAGAAGCTGGGGGAGAAGTCATGCAGTTACACATTTTATTATCATACATGTCATGAGAACTTATTAAAAATTCAAATCTGAGCTCTACCCTGAGTCAGTCACTCAGTTACCGCTACCGCAGTGATAAGGTCCCAGGAGCACTTAGACACCAATATCAGCCATCGTTTGAGAAAGCTTCAAGTGTAGCTGCCCACTGATGCTTGCTAACAGTATACCGCCCGCTTCCCTGTGGGTGGGTGTGTTGTGTGGTTGTCTTTGTTTGAACTCTCCCTTCTTTCCTCCTGCAGAAGCCCCGTTATGAGATCCGCTGGAAGGTGATCGAGTCAGTGAGCTCTGATGGCCATGAATACATCTATGTGGACCCCATGCAGCTGCCCTATGACTACAGCTGGGAACTTCCTCGAGAAAAGCTTGTGCTAGGTAAAGAAGGTGTCTACAGGGGGGATGGCTCTGGGCCTAGAACGGTCATCCATTATTATTCATTCAGAATATCTCTGGATCCCCCCATCCAATACAAGATGCCCAGTTCCTCAGAGAGATAAAAAAGCAGTGTTAGTGCAATGCTAAGTGTTGTGCTGTGGCTCAAAGGTGAGACAGCCCTACTCTGCGTGAGATCTGGACCCAAGGTACAATCGTGAACCCAAATATCAGTGCAAGATCAGCTGTCCAAGGGTAAGCATGCAAAATCTGTCATTTTGCATAAAACACACGTTACGCATAGGAATATAAAAATATTTTCCTGTTGTCCCTCCGTTCTGCTGGTTTATTTGGGTGTTATATTTTCACCAAAAGACAAGGCACACTATTTTAGTACATCTGGATTTACATGAAAATCTATGGGTATTACCACTGTCCTAACCAATTATTCCCACTTTACATAGATTATAGCTGGGTGTGTGCTTAGTGACGCAATTCGATTTGAGCACTGCACCAGTGTGGTGGGGGGGGACCCCAACTTTAGCAGCTTAAGCAGGGGATGCAACTAAGGTTGATAACCGGGCCAACTGGAACCACATCAACATTAATTAGTTGTTTTTAAACCTCTTACCTCTGCAGGTCTGCAGATAAAATGATATTAAAAAACACCAGTAGGAATTACCATGAGAGAGGGGTTAGGGCTTCCAGTTGGCATGAACAGAGAAGGAAACACAAAGAAAGACATTAAGTCAAGAGAGGAACACAGAGGAAAACAATGAGCATCAGAGAGGAAGCTATGAAAGAAAAAGAAGGATGAGGGAAACTAATGGGTTGATAGAAAGGGGGAATAAATGACCAGAGGAGAAAGGAAGGATGGAAACGTGGAAGGAATAATGTGGGAGTAGTGAAAGGATGAAAGAGTGAATCAATGTATGGAAGTGCGAAAGGATTGGTAGATGGAAGGGATGAAAGGTTGGATGGGGAGTGAAACGATTGATAGGTGAAAATGTGAATGGGTGGAGGTACAGGAAGATGGACAGATGGAGAAGAGTAAATGGGTGGATGGTTGAAAGATGGATGGACATATGAACATATTTCTGGGTGGATGGGTGAAAAGATGGATGGATGGGTTGATGAAAGGTGTAGGATGGATGGATGGCTAGATGGAAAGGTAAATGGAAGGGTAACTAGATGGATAGAAGGAAGGAGGATGAAAGGAACTTTTCGAAGGCGGGCCGCATTTGCGAGCTTCACAGGCTCAGTCTGATTAGAGGTATGTTTCAAGAGTGAGGTGTTTACATTTTCTGGCTACTGCCTTGCGCTGCACTTTTGGATCAAAGTGTTTGCATTTTTTTTTGTGGCTCTTAGTACTGCAAAGGGATGCCTTGTACGTTATTGTAAACCTGAGCATGGGTGCCCAAAACGAAAGGAGCGATCGAGCAGCCTTTCAGTGTATGCAGAGAGCTGGTGGGCACACAATACCAGCCGCGGCCTTGAATTCCGATAAGAACTGTTTCACAGCAGTGGGTAGCAATGACGTACTGCGTACCGGCACTCTGATGACGGCCCGGCACTTCCTTTTTTTTTTTTTTTTTTTTTTACAAATTAAGCACTGGTATCTGCACTTTTATATTTCCATTTCAAGCACTGGGTAGCATCAGACTCTTGGCATCGCTGGCAGCACCAGTCACTCACCATATGCCACTCACTAGGCACACAGAAAAGGCGCATGACCTTTCTCCGATAAGCCATGCCTACTTGAGAAAGAGGTGGGAAGGCCCTTCCTGCTGTGCATGGGGCCAGTGAGCGCGAAAAGGGCTGATAAGCCTCACAGCTCAGGGGCCCACGCGCCTGCGTTCTGATGATGTCACAGAGCGTCACTCACCAGGGTCTAGACAGGGGAGATTGGCTAAGGTTTGTAGCCGTGGTGTGAGAATGATGCATCTACAAACAGGTTAGGCTTACACAAACATTCCCTGACAGCTGAGAAGGTTATCTTTGACTTTTAAGGCGAGTGGAAACATTTAAATCTGGTGAGTGCGCTTGAGAATTCAGAATTACGAAAGAGAAAAAAATGACTTCTATTTCAAAGGAGGAAATTAATGGACGAGGGTGTAGGGAGCACTTCTTGACATCTGAGATCGTAAATACTTTAATTCTTGGCATCTCTTCCCGTCACATCTACAAGTGAAGGAAATAGGAGACAGGCCTGCAAATAATTAGCAATAGCAGTGAATGCTTTTCAGAAATAAATAAGTGGGCGAGCACTGCCCTCTGGTGGTTCACTGAGTAACGTAAAATGGGCGGTTTTCCTACTCTTCACTAACTGAAGTACAAGTGAGGGATAAAATAAAAATCAAATTCTGGCAATTCCGGAAGTATGTCTCGAAACCTAAAACCCAGAATAATGGCAATAACAGGCTGGAGGTCGCGCATTAAGAGCAACATTTGAAAATATTTACCCAGGAAGGAAAGGAAATGCATGGGATCGTGTAGGAGTGCATTTCGGAATTCTTGATATATCCAATGGGAGATATTAATTTCTTTACATTCTCTCTACTCCCAAAGTCATCCAGGCACTCTGACTCTCTTATCTCGTTAGTTATCAGCGCAATGGTATAAATATTCATAGGTAGCAGACTACAACAGCAAAAATACAATGAAATGCATTAAAAATATATGTGCGCAGTAACGCAAGGGTTTAATTCAAACTGAGCAAAATCGTGAAATGTTCCAGCACAGGCTAGGCAATCGTTTTCCCCCTCAAAAATGTACTCTGGAGGGCATCACACAATACATGTAACATGACAAATTATACTGCCTCTTATTAATAAATGAGCACATCATATGAAGGTCCATTATGTGTTGACTCTCGTCGATTCCTGGCTACTGACCTCATTTGCTTCTTGACACAGGTCGGACCCTGGGCTCGGGCGCCTTCGGAAGAGTCGTGGAAGCGACAGCGCATGGCCTCGGCCATTGCAAGTCTGCCATGAAGGTGGCTGTGAAGATGCTGAAGTGTGAGTGAGATTCCTATCGCTTCCTATGCAAACTATACATTTCTAGCCGAACCCCCCCTGTTTTCTTCCACTAATTGTGCTTTTTAAACACTACCTGCCCAGGAGAAACGCCCTTTGGATTCTCAATATTTGAGGATTCTGTATGACCATGCTTTCAATGGCCCTTTTAGCACCATATAAACATCATATAAGCCCACCCAACCAACACACTGTCAACTGATGGCGTCCTGAATAACATGCATTTATAAACAAAAATCCTAAAAACAGCATGGCTATTCCCCCACTGTGCCAGATTTTGTTTTCTTCAACTGCTGCCACCTAATAAAAGAAGTCTTTGCTGTAAGCCAATGCAGTGCTAGGATCTAACACCTACACCGTTTTCCTTTGCCTTTTCTTTCAATTTTTTCACAGCTACGGCTAGGACCAGCGAGAAGCGCGCCCTGATGTCTGAACTGAAGATTATGAGTCACTTGGGCCCTCATCTCAACATTGTGAACCTGCTGGCGGCGTGCACTAAAGGAGGTAACCGACCCCTCAATATCCCAGACCATGTGCCCATCTCCACACGCGTGGTCTGACCTGAGTATTACCGCTCTGGGACCAGGAGGCAGTTTTTCCCTTGTGTATCAGGAAACACATGCTCTGCCCTCTATCACACCAGAATAAATATGGGTTTACAGTTACAGACCGACTCTCAGACAAAACGTGCATCCTTCCTCCATTGGAGAGTCCACGGCCTCTTGCCTCAGCCCCATGGATTCCTCATACATCCAACATTGCGCCCTCAGTTACCCAGAGACCATGTGATCTCCACCAGCATTAATGTATGCAGTTATTTACACATGTAGGTTAGGTAGATATGTCTGTTTTATGCACCAAAGTATGTCTGCATACATACTCATTCATTCACTTCTATATGATTTTTGTTGAGTGGGGACAGACAAGTTCATGCTTCGGAGCGTTGTGCAGCATCTATGGGTCTAAATCAGGAAATGGGACAGATCGGCCTGCCTCACGGCCATCAGCTCACAGGTCTTGCACAGTTGAAGAGCTTGAGTCCTATAACGCTTTACCCAGGGCTATAAGTGGGCCTGGTCTCACCAGGTCTAAGCACCGGCAGTTTTTTAAAGGGGGCCTCGAAATTGGTCTCTATCGGGCTCTGTTTTGTGCCCTGGCACAGGCGGTCCATTTATTTCCGGACTGCAGTGATAGCAGGCACATAGATTTGCACGTGCTCACACTGCTCGCTTCTCACTAGTGGAGAAGTTACGGCATGACGTCATGCCAGGTGAGGGGTGTAGGGGAAGGGAAATCCTTTAAAGAGAGTCATTTTCTCTCTGGATTTCTCTTCTCTTTTTCAAACTCAAGAGCAGCAACATTGTCGTGGTGTCAAAGGGCTTCAAGTGAAAGCTTTTTCAATATTATATACAAGCCATAGTTGCTGCTTATTTATCTTATGCATCTAACAAGCATTGACAAAGCCAATAGTCCTGCCATGTTGTAGGTATGATGTTACTTGTTGTATCATATATCTGGATGCAATGGCAAAAACAGCAACATACAAGTCCGACAGCACGTTATGCTAAGCACAGATTTTTAGCTTTCATGGTCTTAAGCCACGCCCTTAATTACACTGGCCACACCCCTTTGCGAGACCTCCCAGTTTTTTCATCCCACTTAAAGCCTTGACTTTACTTAAATTAGGCCTAGAATTTAACTCTGAAAGAGACATCCGTCTCCCTCCACCAGTGTATCGTCACCTGCGACTCTGGTGCCAATAATAAGTCTAAGGCAGGGATCTCTGCAGTATCCGCGCCTCCCTGCGGTCTGCTAGAGCCCTGCTGTGTAAGCATCCGACAGTGGTATTTGTTGTTCAATTTTACCTGATATGGTGGCGCAGAGGTATTGTGGTACCAGCTCAGAGCTGGCAGGAGCTTCTGAGGGATTCCCTCAGCCTTGGGGAGAGGGTGGCTGGTGTCATCAAAGCGCCCCAAAGCACAGTGGTAATCACAAGGCTTCCATGCTGTGCGCACGTTACCCAATTCTAGAGATTACCTCGCCAATATCAAGGCATTCCCAGGACCTTCATGGGAGTCCCTGCGATGCTCCTGCTGTCAGGGAGGTGCCTGCACACCCCACTGTGCCTTTATACCACTTGACCCATGGGACCCTGGGATCGCCCCCCATGCTGCTGTGCATGAAAAGCTGTGCGGGGGGGGGGGAATCTCGGGCATTGCCTGTCCCAGGGGTCTCCGCCAGGCCCTCTTTCCCTCTGGAGGCCGTGCAGGACTGGGGCGCATGCACCTGAGATGCGGATGACGGTGCTCGCCGCTTGGCATTCTCCAGCCGTGGCTCGGTGGCTAAAGTGGTAGTCAAGGTGCAGGAATGGCCTGTGCCAGTTCTATACGAAGGACTTGGGCATATATAATATATCCAGCGATTAACTAGATGGGTCGTTAGAACGGTCAGTGTGGTTTATTTAGTCCCCCTTAAGATATAACCGCATTAACATACATTTTTTGTGACGTATTACACTGTTGTATTTGACTAGTAACATAAAAACGCTAATGCACGAGTGTAGGTGAGCACACAATCCTGCTTGTAAACTATTCAGAAATAGAAGTATGCGTCTAAGGCACGACCACACACTATTGCTGACAATAGTCCAGTTCAAGGCTGCCCATTACACAAAATACGGGGATCATGCCCAGAATATGTACAGTTAGATTTAATGGGGTAACCCAGTAACCCTCAGAACCTGGGTACGTATATGAAAAGGAAAAAAGTGGTTCTGTTGGGAGTGAACTTGATTTAAGGAACACTGAATGTGTATAAGAGATTGTTACAAAAAAGTGTACCTAATCACAAGAAAACACACACACATAACAAATATTACTCTAACCAACGTAAAGTGATTTTCGTTCTCAATATATTTTTAAATGTACATGATTATTATTGCAATATAAGACTGACCCAACGGACAATACATAAATACATTTAGTGAACAATAGTGTACAATCACATTAACAATCAACATGGACTTGACATCATGAACATATATTTGGACAAAAACATTAACATTAAAAGAATGATGATCCGTAGTTCGTAGCATATAACACCACAATATGTATTATTCAATATTCCAATGGTGGAATTGCATGGATCAATCAAATAGATAACGTCGACGTTTCGACCCTAGGAATACGTGTAGATTTATACGCATCAAAGACGGGTCTTCATCAGGACAACGACAACCAGTCAGTCTGTAATTACAGAACATATAATCAAAACCTCAAAGTTATGTGTGTGTTTAAGTAATTATTCTACAGCGATTATGTGGCTGCTGCTCACCTGAGGACTAAGAATCGATTTGTATATATATCTCCTTGTGTCGCATACGGTGAAAGTAATCAAAAATATCCCTGCGACATGGCAAAATTCCTGCAACAAATAACGTAAAGTAACTCTCATGTAGGGTAAAATATATAATCATAGTCCGTATGGTGACTTATCGCCGGCACATACCTTACGAAGCTCCTGCGCAGGGCAGACAAATTACCATCAAGGCGATCAACAATGTCTACAAATAAACGCATATTGGATATCGTTAGTGACGTAGTGAACGACGGAATTAATTTAAAGAAAGTCACCTATTTATAAGCTTAAATGTACTAGCAAGGTCTGCGCCTGAATCTACGATACCGTCCTTGGACTGGTATCCACACTGAATGGTAACTCCCAGAGCGATGTCAAAGTCCTGTGCGGGCTAATGCATACGTCTACAATGACCCATGAGCGTAAATTAAATAGATTTATTAACGTCATGATAAAGGGCATACTCAAAATACCAATACGCAACAGACGTATTCAAGCTTGCGTGGCCTCTATATTCTGAAGCTATGAAACTGAATAAACCGAAACAATTCGGTTGAGGAACTTGCATTGACCCCCACTCCGTAAACCGTGAAATTGACTAAAACAGGGGCAAACAGCACAGAGTGAATAATGCCCGCCGCTGAAAAACATGCGCCTCTGATCTAAATGTAAATGCTCCCAGACTTACTTAGAGCCGAATGAATCCGCTTCCAGTCTCTCACAGTCCGGACAAACAAAGAGCCGAACCTGGAGATGCAGTCAGCTGCTTAAGTAAACGCGCGCGAAAAATTGTGTGTCAGCCAAATCGAAAACACGACATGGAACGGGGGCCAAGGCTGAAGCAGGTATTATTCAAAAAACGTGAAATGGATGCGGAATCTTGAAGGCCCTGGAGTGGGGGTCCTATCGAAAGGTTTAGAACGTTGTTCTCAGGTGAGCAGCAGCCACATAATCGCTGTAGAATAATTACTTAAACACACACATAACTTTGAGGTTTTGATTATATGTTCTGTAATTACAGACTGACTGGTTGTCGTTGTCCTGATGAAGACCCGTCTTTGATGCGTATAAATCTACACGTATTCCTAGGGTCGAAACGTCGACGTTATCTATTTGATTGATCCATGCAATTCCACCATTGGAATATTGAATAATACATATTGTGGTGTTATATGCTACGAACTACGGATCATCATTCTTTTAATGTTAATGTTTTTGTCCAAATATATGTTCATGATGTCAAGTCCATGTTGATTGTTAATGTGATTGTACACTATTGTTCACTAAATGTATTTATGTATTGTCCGTTGGGTCAGTCTTATATTGCAATAATAATCATGTACATTTAAAAATATATTGAGAACGAAAATCACTTTACGTTGGTTAGAGTAATATTTGTTATGTGTGTGTGTTTTCTTGTGATTAGGTACACTTTTTTGTAACAATCTCTTATACACATTCAGTGTTCCTTAAATCAAGTTCACTCCCAACAGAACCACTTTTTTCCTTTTCAGAATATGTACAGAGCATTGCCCTGCACTGTATATCAAAAATGCAATACAAAACTATATAACCACTGACATCAGCGCCAGCAGCTCGAGACCCATCCGCACCTACCAGTCCCAACACGCCACAGGCTCACAGCATTGCTCAAACTGTCAACATGCAGGACATTTATTTGTTCTAAGTGACTTTTCCCTCTTGATCTATCCCCACACTGGCCGATACCTGGACTGGACCCCAGATCATCATGGGTTTCCACCCTCTGTTGGAAACTCCTTCTCCGGCAACGTAAAAGGTGGAATTATGGTAGAAAGTGGAGGCTTGTTAACAAGACAGAAAAACACAAAGCACAAAAAAAGAAGAAATAGAGGCGCACATCTAAATATATCTATACCAAAATTGTTGAATACAAAGACAGTTAAACTAAGATTACATTCACTTAATCCGGGGAACCGATGGCAACAACTTTCTTTTCTTTGCGAGAAGTGTGTAATGTTCTGCTCAGAACCAACCTTTATTACTTGATGAAAAAGCAATCAGGGTCAAAGTTCTTAACCACCTCTCATTATACCAGTTGCCTCGATTCATACACAATCTTCGATTTACCCACACTGGATAACTTTACATAAATAACTATAAAAATAAATGAATGCATTAATTAATGAGGCATTGGGAACCTATGGCACGGGTCTGCTTCTTGATTAATGCTGAACACCGAGCACAGTACAGGAACAGATGCTAAGCTGGCAGCCAGAGCGAGGTGAACGCCTGCAGCAGACGCCGCAGCAGCCTACAAGCAGGAACCGAGATCACTGGTGTTGGAGCGACCTCTTGTGATTCGAGTATGACACTTGCTGAGGTACCACAGGCGCCCATCGGTAAACCCACCAGTTTGGGGGAGTCACAGGCATTTCGTTCCAAGAAATTAATTGAAAACAAAACTCGGTGCAGTAGTGACATCTACTGGCCAGTTAACGTGTTGTACTGGCCTTTGTTCTATTGGGATCTTGTACCTCATTTCTTAGTAACGAGGAGAGGAGACAAACCCAAAGAGGGAAAGGGAGGTCACTGTAGTTTTTAGATCTCGCCTGGTAAACGCAGCGCGAAGCGCTGTCGCCAGCGAGATCTATTGTTGCTGACTTGCCTCGGAAGTGGGACAGGAGATGGGCACGCGCATGGTCTCGGTGGATGTGAGTTGGTGTACGCGCTTACAGCCACGCGGCGTGCACATCTCCTGTCCCCCTTCCCTCGCAAGCCAGCATGCAGTTTCACTATCGTCCTCACCAGCCTCATGTAATTTTTTTTTTAAATGCGCACGCGCGCTCCAAGCGCGGCGCGCCTTGCGATGTACAACATGCAATTTTTTTTTTTTTTTAAATGCACACGTGCACTCCAAGCGCTGCGCGCTTTGCGTACAGCATGCCCCACTTACCAGCTCTTGTGGGGACTCCGGCTGGTCGCGTGTCTTCAGCAGCTCACAGCAGCACCACGCGGGGCTCCGTCTTGCTCACAGGAGCCCCGTCTGAAACCATGCGGCATTCACGAAGGCGGGGTGGGCTCCCGCCGGACTTCTGCTTTTGTTTTTTTGCCTTGGCTGCTTTGGCGGCTCCCTCCCTGGGCTGCACGATGCAGCACTCATTAAAGTACGGCGGCTTTTGAAGTCCACACGCGCCGCTGCCACTGGGCATGAGCTGCAGTCGTAGAACACGCAAAAAATTCAGTTACAGCGCATGCGCGGGCAGCCCTCGACCTCCCACGTCTTCTCCCCGGCCCGAATATGGCGGAAGAGGCTCTAGTAACTACCGGGCTTGTTACTGTAGTGTCTTTAGGTGAGTGCGCGGGGGCGCCCGTGGTGGCTTTTCCCCTTCTGTTCTTGGGCCGTGCTCGCACTGCCAGTGAGTGTCCATCGGGCATCATCACACAAGAGTACAGTTTGACAACTTTGCAGACTACCACTAAATACATTTCAGGTTTACACCTAATAAGCGACGGGTTACTTGTTTACAGGGAGTTGTGGTTTCACTCCATCTGCCTTACTTTATTTGATTTGCATTTAAATGTTTGATCAACTTGTTCTTTATGGAACTGCGCAAATGTGGTGCCTGGCTATTTGGCAATGTGCAGATGGTTTGATTCACTGGGTTTAAATCACTGGAACGCTGCCATTTAAACGAACACTGCTGAATATAAAGCAGAGTCAGAAATATGCAGATTCAAATCTGCATTCCTTTCATGCGCACATTGCACAGCTCCATGAGGCACGCGCCTTGCACTTCACCTGTCCTATTTCTAGACCACTGACGGGACTATTGGCTTTGAGCATAAATGTCAACATCGCAGTCTCCACCGCAGAGCTCGAAGACACTTAAAGTCGAACACAATGAAGGAAAAATGAACACCTTCATGTTTTCCACAACGCAGCATATCATCCAAAAGACATTTTAATTCCAGCACAACTCTCAACATGCCATTATCTGCTCCTCCACTACTGGCTGGCCCTTCTTGCTCCTTTCACAACATCAAACCTACGCCATCAAGAGAACAAAATGTCTGCCCAATTGATGCACTGCTTCTAGAACTTTCAGCATTTCATTCTACACCATCCTCCCTCAATATACTTCATCCGTCTATCATCTACTTGTGATTAAAGCGCAGGCTGCTGCTCCCTTGGGGGAAGCATGTGGTGTTAGGGTAGCACTGCCTACTTAGGAACTGGGGGGAACGGGACTCACTTAAAGTCTTGGCGTCGGTTCAGTCAGCATCGTGTGATTCTGGGCAAGCCGCTTAATCTCTCCGTGACTCAAATAAAGACCATGACCTTGTGTAATGTAACTGGCGTTCATGTAAAGTGCTCCAGCACCTTCACACATGTTCGCGCCATACAAAACTGCCAAAAGAAACGGTCTGCATTATTCCACTGTGACCAGTCTGCAGATGTCGGCGTAAGAGCAATATTTAGACGAATGCTACCTGTAGCCTCTTTAGCCAGACATTTAAAGTACATTGTTTTCCATTTAGGCTTTTGACCTGAAAAGCGCATTAAATCTCATTCCAACTTTCTTTTTCAATAAAAAAAAGCATTTGCAATGCAATAGGTCTCGCTTTTGCGAGAGTTTGAGCTATTCGCATTGTAAATAACAATGCCTTTTATTTATGTTTTGAAAACTTGCAAGAGGGGCGTAAACATGCACTCTGTACTTATAGCCTTTGCTTACGAGAAGCATGGCTGGCAATACCTGCGCCAATTTTACTGCCAGCCTTGCTTCTCGTAAGCAAAGACTATCTGTACAAAGTGCGTGTTTACGCACCGCTTGCAGGTTTTCAAAACACATCAATAAAAGTCATAGGCATTTACAATGCCAATAGCTCAAACTCTTGCAAATGCGAGACCTATTGTATTGCAAATGCTTGTTGTGTTTGCTGAGGAAGAGATTGCCAAACATACTAATCTGGTCAGGCAGGCCTTACTAACGTGTTTAAGTATCCACAGTGTGATTATTAGAAGAAATAGGGATGGAGGTTTTGAAGAATATTTGAGGTCCCTTCCCTTTTGACACATAATCTCAGCTAAGATATACATGACAAAACATGTTAGTGATGGCCCATTATAGGGTGGCTTACTGCTGCTCATTTTTTCCACTTAAAACAAAGCACTGCTATCAGCGTAATGCTTATTTGGCCAGAGCCTGGCGCCCCCACTGGGATCACTTGAAGAACCCACCCCCCCTCCCGAGAGGGCCTTCCCCCCAGTTTGAAGAACCCTGCCCTAGGAGGACTGGTAGGGCCAGATTCAGAAACTGCAATTTGTAGTACGTAAGGAAGTACAAACTATTACTACTTAATTACTAGCAAATACAATTTGCTAACCACCTCAATCTCTCCTATCTTTTCTATGGGGAGATCTCTACACATACGTGTACCACTTAATACGACCGTGGAAGGGACCAGTGGAAGTGGTGGGAAAATAGGGCATATCTATTACAAACTGGGAGGGGTTTAGAGAGGGGTGAGGAGGGGTTTAGGGAGAGACATGTGAGTACAAACACTTACCCACAAAGGAGTAAGCCTATTGATATTCAAAAATGATACTTCTACAGTTAGTACAGCCCAAATGGCACAAAAACAGCCATAAATGTACTCCAGCCCAGCCTACAAGTCAGCCTCTCACAGATACACACTCCCATAGTAAATTATGGTGGAAAGGGACTTAAAAAAGAACCGTCGTAGGAAATAATATAATTGATTTTGACTTTTAAATATATATTTAATTTGTTGTTAAAAATTCTAATTAAATAAAACATAAATATTATTTTATTATAACATAGTTTAATAACCTTTTTTACCTGAAAAGAATGCAACAAAAAAATGTATATTATTTTAAATTAATACTTATTGTTTTTAATATATATTAAAACAATTAATACAATTTAACATAATTTAATTAAATAAATATGTAATTCATATTTTCCTTAATACTGTTCTAGCATTTTTTATTTTATTATTTAATTAAATAAATGTATACAATTATTTACATTGAAATCTAACATAAAAATATTTTTACAATTTTTTTAAACTTTATTAATCTTTTTACATTTTCCCTACACCATACCGTGATCTCTGTCCTGGTGGTGGAGACCTCCACATACATGTGGAAAATTAAAAGTAGTAACTTTACGCTTGTACTCATGCTGCAGTCTCCCTGCTCCACAACCTGGGATTCTCCATAAATTTCACCAAGTCTCTCCTCTAACCCCTACAGTTCCATCCCTTTCTAGGGTCAGTCCTAAATGCACTAATAGGCAAAGCCTACCGCAACCAACAGAGCATACTGGCATTTCAGCAGCGGCTGCCTTTTTATCAGCAGAATCTTCAACTTACGATCATTATCATAATGCGCCCAATAGGGGTGATCCATTACCATAGTGTCCCATTCCAGGCTCTACATGTGCCTCTTGCAGGAGTGCCTCTTGGTGCAATGGCCACAAGCAGAGGGTTACTGGGAAGATCTGGTGTTGGTAAAGACTGGCGCTCACCACTGTCTGCAGTGGTGGAACAGCAGCAGGGCAGGCCTTTCTCAGACCTGCAGGTCCTACAGGTGACCATTACCACAGAAGCCTCTCTCACACGCTGGGGATGGGGTGCATCTAGACGATATTACAATACAGAGGGTGTGAACCCATCAATACCCGGGGCACCACATCAACTACCTCAAGCTGCTGGCCATACACGTAGCTCTGCAAGCCTTCTTTTATGTAATTCAGGGCATAGTAGTCCTCACGGCACTAGAAGCAAGGCAGCATGCATCCGCCCCTTCTGTCAGCACTAGTGCAACAGATCTGGCACTGTGCCATTGGACACCACTTACAAGTTTTGTCAGAGTACCTATCGGGGGTGGACAATGACACTGCGGATCAGCCTAGCAGGATGCATCAACAAATCCATGAGTGGGAACTCCACCTGCAATTCCTACTCACTTACTTCGAGAATTGAAGCACCCCACAGATAGACTTATTTGCCACCCAACAACTAAAAATACGTAAACTTTGCCATATAAGTACCCACACCAACAGTCCATGGGCAATGCTCTATAAATGAATTGGTCAAGGATATTGGCCTATGTTTTTCCTCCTCTCCCACTCCTTCTATACTTGGTAGGAAGATGTAGCAAGCATTCCTCATACTCATCCTCATGGATCTCACTTGGGCTAGACAGACTTGGTACTCAATGCTCTTTGAGCTGTCCATTAGCCCCAACAACAAGCTCCTGAACAGACTGAACCTTCTCACACAAAACCAAGGTCAGACCAGGCACCCAGACACTAGACAGCTCAACCTAGCAATCCGGTATTTGAGGCCTTACACTTTGGCTGTCTTCATACCCCTCAGGAATGCATGACTATCCCGCAGGAAGCCCACTGTCCTAATACATGGGCTTGTTATGCTGCATAGTGGGAACGTTTTGTTAACTATTGCATTCTCAAGCACCCGGATCCTCCAAAGTCAGATGTCCAGGACAGCATTTTTTACCTCTAACACCTACAAATGTGAAGCCTTGCCTACACTTCCATATGGCTACACCAAGACCCTATTGCCTCCTAAATGTAAAACAGGGAACATTCTTCTTTATTTAGGATTCCTTTCATCAAAGTATTCATCAAGGGCCTCAAGAGGATCATACCTCCCACATTGCCCCCTGCACCCTACGTGGGACCTTAATATAGTCCTCTCCAGGCTTATGGGTCCCTTCTGTGTACCCCTGCAGTCCTGCACTTTACTGTTCCTCTTGTGGAAGGAAGTTTTCCTCATGGCCATTTTGTCCCTCAGATGCATCAGCGAGCTGCAGGCACTTACAGTGCAAACGCCTTTCATTCAGGTCTTAAAGGACAGGGATGTTCCCAGAACTGATCCTAGGTTTGTCTCCATGTTAGTACCTCCTTTCCACCTCAATCAGACTACAGCACTACCATTCGTCTTTCTGCAGCCAGACTCTGTAGCGGAGAGACCCCATGATACCCTAGACATTAAAAGAGCTCTCATGTACTATACTGACACGATCAAGCCCTTGCACAAGCTCTTTGTAACCTTTGCAGAACTCCATAAGGGCCATCCCATCTCAAAGGCTAGCACAGCTGGGTGGGTAGTCAAGTGTATACAGACCTTGAAGCACCAAGCTAAAAGGACCCTGCCTCTTCCACCCAGGGAACACGCCACCCATAATAGAAAGTGCACCCATGGCCTTTTTAGGTAATATCCCACCAGATGACATAGGTAAAGTGGACCCTTGGTCAACCCACACACCTCTATCAAGCACTGTTATGTGAACATAGTTACCCACAAGCAGGCTATGGTTGGCCAGACAGGATTAAGAATTTTGTTTCAGACATCTGCACTACCCACATGCTAACCACCAATTATAGAGGGTGCAGCTTTAAAATCTTTGCAGAGCATGTGTATCTTTGGCCACTCATTTTACAAACGGAAAGTGCTACTTACACTGTACGCATCTGTTTGTAGCATGTAGTGCTGTAGATATTCACGTGCCCACCATCCTCCATGGAAGCCCATGTTAACTGCAGATATCTTCTAATAATACCTGTTAAAAGCTCAAATTGCACATGTAAAAGAAGCTTCGCTCACTCGCCGCTGCATACATGCTCTCATCCACTAAGGGGGAAGTCACAGTGCTTCTGGTGACTTCAAAGGTTTTTTTGAAGATAAAAGTCCTCCAAACTTCCAAGCCCTACACTAGATGGCCGGATTATGCAG
Organism: Triturus cristatus; assembly: GCF_964204655.1. NCBI lineage: Eukaryota > Metazoa > Chordata > Amphibia > Caudata > Salamandridae > Triturus > Triturus cristatus. The sequence goes on from NC_140590.1 coordinate 821,411,662, forward strand.
AGCACGTGAATCAAAAGCATTACATGCTACCATCAAATGCTTCCAGGCTAAGTAACATGTTCCTTATATATAACATTGCCGGGATTGAGAATGTATCTAAATTAATTTGAAAAATTCTCACACATTGTTAAAGGTATAGAATTGTTCAAATTCAATTGATATATGTAACAGCTTTTGGAGACAGTAGGCCCAGTGTATGAAAATAGTCTTATTTTTCACTGGTATAAATTGTAAAAGCATCTGATTGTCAGCTACTTCTATTTGTGGTATTAAAAAAAATGCCTCCTGAGGAACAACCAACAACATATGATATTCATGAAAAAAAATTGTAACTCTTGTTGTCCTGGCACTACCAGTGATTTATTTTATTGTATTTCATCTACAAATATTTGTTCCTAATATGTTGTTTTCTCCTAAATACCCCCTGTGAATTTTGAGTGATTAGTGTGCTTTCTCACACTTCGTCAACCCTTCCACTATGGACATTCAAGTGTAATGTAGGTGTGCTGAATATTGTATTTACAAATGATTATGAATACCCACCAAGTTATATCTGTGTGATGGGTGTTCGCCACAGTAGCACAGGATTTCTCTGCCCACTGCTCTTAACCCCCTCCACCCTTTGTATGTGCACCAGTGTGATTAGGATAAATGTGGGTAAGTTAAGCACATGTGCAAGTTACACATCCATATTTCACTGACCTATGCTTTTTCCTACACCTCCGTCATTACGGTGTAACTTAGGGAGGGGTAAAATACATATTTATTGTGGCGAAATACTATTCAAAGCTGTGAAAAAACATCATAAATAAGGGTTCGTTTTACACGAATGTCAAAGATATTTTTTTACATTTACATTTTTAATCCAACAACATGACAAGCTTCAGAAATGGCAGAAGTTTCCAATTAGATATGCAAGTGGCAATCAAGAATCCAATTTAAATGGCTTTTTCTTTCTTTATCCATGCATTTTTATAGAAAAAATAGGGAAGCAGTTGCCACCTGAGTTAAATCATGTTGTTTAAAAAAAAAAACGAAATTATATTGTAAAAAGTGCATATATCATGAATGTACATACATCATTAATGTTATTTTTGTTTCTTTTACTCTTCTACAATACTTCAACATTCATACTTTCTGTCACAGTGCTGGGTTGTCATGACTTGTTATGTGTGTATCCATGCAAACAAGTGTACAAACATTTATGATGAAATAGAAGGTCCACTTTTCAATGCACGTTTAGCCATTGCAATAACTAAGGGACCTATTACGATGGCGGGCGGACTTTGTCCGCCCACCACCGTACCAGGAAACTGGACCGGCCACCACAGGTGCGGCTGTCCCGCCATGGGAATTAGGATGCCTCCGCCACCGTGGTGGTGGCATCCCGCATATATTGCATTGTGGCGGGCGGTGCTGTAAGCAGCACCCGCCACAATGCAATATATGCATGTCGTGCTTTTGCATGCACAACGTGGCAGGCACCGCGCGGTGCTTGCCACATTGTGCTTGCAAATGGAGGGGGTACCATGGGTACCCCAAAGTGCGCCCCCAACCCCGTCTGCCGGGGTCCCCTCCGCCATCGTAATTTGACGGGGGGGAAATGGTAGGCGGGCGGTGGAAAATGGCAGGCAGATCGCCACTGCCAGACGGGTGGTGGCGATCCGCCCGCCATCCTAATAGACCCCTAAGTTTCGGGGATTCAATACCATTTACCACAGAAACCCACTGGCGCATATCTGAAATAAAGGATTTATGTGAATTTGAATTCTGCAACTTAATATTACTTGTATAGCTAGAAAAAATAAATATAACTCTGGACTGTAATGCTCAGGTCCCGAAGCAGAACAGGACTTTAAAATATTCCTCTCCTGACAGCCATTTCCATAATATTTGGAGTATATTCAGAGATTTTTGGAAATAGCTGAATGGAACATGGTTTCTGGTCATTATCATAAGTCTTTACAAACAGCAAATAGCTGCAGAATGAATTCCTGATAATTACAGAGAGCTGTGAGATAGTAACCAAAAAATGTTATCATGCTCCATAGGGAAAAAATGCTTGGTAACCCAGTTACTAGACGTTTTCTGTGCTCCAGATTAATATTTTGATAGCTAAAATCTCTCTTTTACCTTCCCTAATTATATCCCAGGTAAGTCTGTCAATGCTGAAAAGATGTGGCTTTCTTTTGTAAAAGAGGAAGGTAAAGTTATATTAAATAATGTTCAATAAAAATAAATAAGCAAACGTGTCTTCCAATGGAATAAGTACAAAGTGCCTGATTAGATTACTGTTATGACTAGATTTAATTTGAAGCTTGGGCGTTTTGCTTCACAGTTTAGGCGGGAAATGCAATAAAAAGCAATGCAAATTGCAGTTATCAATCAGAGGTTTTTGGCATCATTGAAATTGATTTGAGGATCAATATCTGGGTCTAGGGAGGGTTTAAAGATGTATAATTTGCAGAACTGCTATATCCTGAAAAAACACATTCCGGAAGCAGGAACCTGTACTTTTATGGTTTGAAAATAAATATGCATCAACATACCAGTAGAGTCTCTTTAAATATTGTATATGGCCTAATAGACCAATCCTTCAAACAATTACACACACTTTGGAATACATTGTTACAAAAGTATTACAAAATTGTTCTGAGCTATACTTTTTATGTCAATGGTTGGGTCATATTTTCTTAATATTTCTCTTTAAATTGTGTGCAAGATAATGCCAGCAGTTAAGGAGTTATTCATATAGGTATATCTTCTTTTTTATTAAACCTCGGATTCTCCAAACATTAAGACTTTAACCTTACATACGTTTTACTCTTTCATAGAATAAGATCACATAAAACAAGTCTTATTATGTTATCCATATTCCAGTACTAGTCTCAGTTTACTAAATTGATAAGTATAAAAAAATCTGTATGATACAATTACAGTTTTGTCTTCTGCTTTCTTGCCCATCTCATGCTTCCGGTGTTTGATTTAGCATTTTTGAATGAGGTAGACTGGACCTCCTTCAGCGACGGATGTGCTTCACTCTGTTATTTCTCCGCTTCTTTAGGTCCCATCTACATTATTACAGAATATTGTCGCTACGGGGACCTCGTGGACTATCTACACCGAAACAAGCACAGCTTCCTGCACCATTGCATGGAAAAGGGACGAACAGATACTGGAGTCAGTGACTCGAGTGGTGGCCAAGTGCAGAGGTATAATAATAATAATCCATATTTGTAAAGTGCGAACATATCACCCCTTAAGGTTTCAAGGTGCTGGTGGCCGTAGGAAGATTCAGTGAGCTATTGCCCAGAGTCACATGATGCTGAGCTGCCGCCCACACCGGGATCAAACCATGAGCCCCGCGGTACAGAGTCAGCTGCTCTGGCTGCTGTGCCACACCTCTCCCAGCGCCACAGCTCTCCTACGGACTCTTCTGTCACTTTACATGGATGGGGTACTGATGGCAGTGGTAGACACTGATGTGATGAGTTTACAACATGGGGCTAAATTTGGCATTTTACTATTAACCTAACATGGTTTTCTATTCGGTAGTATGTTTGCCTAAACTATCCCAGCATATATGCAGTTGGGCAGAGCTCAACTCTTATCTTATTTTAGAAAAATGTTTGAAAAATCCTCTTTCAATTATTTTTTTTAAACCTTGCATCTGTTACACACTTAGCATGTTCCCTTGTTGTAAAGCATGCTGCGACAGAGAACACAGCGTTACTTTGTAAATTAAATTTAGTATGACTGGACATCAGGGGTGGTGTATCATCCAGAAATCATTTGCTATGAATCATCTGCAATACTGAAAGCTATTCAGAAGGATATCACCATGGTAGTGTTAAAGCTTCCTTCATGGGGTGCAAAGGGGCACTTATACAGTGATTTATTGGACTAGTCACAGTGAACGGTATTTCCAGATCACAAATAAGAAAGAGAATGCTAAACCCCTCCTTAATTTTCTAGTGGCCATCCCTAAAGGGAATCATTGAGTTACTACATTTGATGAGTTTAAAAGACCTGATGCACATAAAAGTAATAAATGAAAGATATATAGCTTACAGCTGTAAGTATTTTTGACTGTGTCTTGATTTATAAAATTCCTAGGGATTCAGTAGGAAAATCAATTTGTTTTAATAGATTTCCTTTTGTTTCTTTTAAGTCTTTTTCTCCGGTCATAAAATTAGAAAAAACATTAATCTGCAATATGTTTCTTCACCTCGAAAACATTTTTTTGTGTGAATAAATCTATTCCTCACATCCCTTCAATAATTGTTGTTTTTAGGTACTTCCCAACTTTTTTTACACCACTTGCAACTACTTTTTTTAGAGGTAGGTTTACAAGCCCACTGAGAGCAGGAAGGTTAATGAAATTGTGAGTAACTGTCGCTACCTTGTGGATGATAACTCCACTCAAAGTGCTCACATCTAAGACATTCACTTGTGAAAAATCTGCACTTAGTGTGCATTTTCAAGTCATTTCCCCACAAAAAAATTCATACATCCTGATTTTGTGAGTCAGGAGCTTGGCTTTCTGAATAGTTTTGGTGCTTGTATGGTGCACATCTGTGCACAAATTTGTGTGGTGAAACTTACTAGACTTGCAAGGCCATTAGGAGAGGAAGAGACGGGGTGGAATGCATAGAAACAATTCTAAGCAGCAGAAAAGGGATACTGTGTTGTCATTGTACTCATGACTGATGAGGCCTGACCTGGAGTACCGTGACCACTGCTGGAACCCTCAGCTCCAGTAGTGCACAGTTTTTAAATGGCCTCATCTTTCAGAAAGATAAAGATAGCCTGGGAAGAGTCAGAGTACAATGACGAAAGTGATACATGATTTAAAATCACGAGACCTGGAAAAGAGTTAGCATTGGAGACATTAAGGTAAATATTGACATCAGAAAGGGAGAACCTATATTACGTGGGCGAACATTTTCTTTGTAACAGTGTCAGTAAAAATCGTGACATGCTTGAGATCCAGTGGAAAAGGGTAAGAAGTGACTAGGCAACAAATAAATGTCAACAACTTGCCTATCAGCCTTAAAAATAGATATTTCTTTTGCACAGATACATTCTCTGCTAAAGTAGAAGTATCTGTCTCCTAATACCTTACCCGGTCCATCCTCTATGCAGAGGTAGATATGCAGGGTAACCACAATCTGTTGATTCCAGCATCTAGAATGGTCCTTAATGCCCAAGTTTCTAAAAGTCCCATCCCCAACAAATGGAAGCCTTCAGATTTGGCCACCTGCTGATAAGACAAGATACACGCCTTAAAAGCTTGTTAAAAATAGGAAAAATACAAAAGAACACTTCCTAAAATGCTCATGGCTGTGAGGCCTAAGCTTGAGTAACCCTAAGAGGAAGTGTTCTTCAGAAGAATGCAAGTTGAGCAGTTCAGACGTGCAGGTTTTAAGAGAAGTGAAAAAATGGTGCTATTCTTATGCAATACAATCAAAAACAAAAGAAAACAACATAATTGATGCCAAATAGTGTAAAAGAAACTGGTTCGCATGACAGTAGTGTCTGTTTGGACTAAAATTATGCAAATAAACACACTTTTGACAGATTCAGAACATTTTAATATTCAGATTTTCCTATAGCTCTTAATAATGGGGCGCACCCTTTTCTAAGGCGTTCCAGTTATGGCATGACAGCTGTGAGCACAGTGCTCAGCGATGCACTCATGCTCCTCACGCACCCAAATCAAGATTCCTGGTTCCAGAAATCACAAGTTAGTTATCAGGTGGCACCTTCGTCGCACTTCCGCGGTCAGCCATCCATCCTTCTATTGCGGTGGTCTGTATTGTGCTTGCCATGTCTTGTGCAGAATGCTAATGCCATCATGCTTCTATTGCAGCCTGAACTCGGTCTCTGTGGAAAGCGATGGTGGCTACATGGACATGTGCAAAGATGACCTGAACTATGTCCCCATGATTAATATGAAGGGAGAGATAAAGTATGCTGACATTGAACCCTCCAACTACGGCACAACATACGAGCTGGACAGCTACTCACCATCGGGTAACGTGTGCATGAATGACTCGGATGCCCTCTTTGCCTGTGTCAATATCTTAGTCTCTCATTAAATCCCTTTTGAACTTTGCAGCTCCTGAGAGGACCGATAATACCCTCCTGATCAACGAATCCCCCATCCTGAGCTTCTGGGACCTTGTTGGGTTCAGCTACCAGGTAGCCAATGGAATGGAGTTCCTCGCTTCCAAAAATGTAAGTGCACACTGTTACCATTTTATGTTTCACGTCACAGGAATTGTTTGTATGTAAATTTGGAGAACAAACCTGGTGGAATTGGTTCTAGTGACTTTCTGTCCAAATGGGTTCCTCATACTTTTTACCAATGATCAACCGCTCCTGGTGGATCCCTTCTTTGTCAAACATGCTTGTTTTCCCAGTTGTGAGGTTGCTGCACCCTGTTTCTTGCCTTTCTTTACTATTAAACAGCACCCCTTCATTGAACTATCCTTTTTGTTTTTTTCCGTAAGGTTTCTTCCTATGCCTTCCCATACCCATTTCCCCATTTTTCTTCTACTTCCCTTCCCTTCTGTTTTGTTTTTATTGCTGTGACCCTATTTGGTCGCATCCATTCTTCCTCCACTTCCCCATACACCATCTGATACCTGCTCGCAACTGATAAATTCCAAACCTGGCATTGTCAGATTTTAATAAGTGCAATACTGAATGCGCCCCTCTGAGACCCTCATAATCACAGCCTATTATTCAAACATTACAAAAGAGACACATTACATACGCTCTAACACATTAACTTCTAATGTAAAATGTGAAAGGGAAAGAGAGGCTCATCTGGTGTCTGAATTACAAAATGTGAAAACAGAAAATCTGGTATCAGTCCACTTCATGAAATTGTGTGATCCTAGGCAATAGGTTAATTTCACCGTTAAAATATACGAGTTTTGAATGTGTGCTGTACAAAATATTCTCTTGTGTTTTATTTAATAAACTATAATGTTCCAATTATATAACCAAGGCTGCACACACGGTGCACCTGACAAATGCCTTGCCTCTTGGTTCTCTGATGGCGTTGTTTTCAGAATGGGGGAGGCATGAATGCTTCCAAGATCGTGTTTGAAAACTATCACTGCTAATAAATGCCTCTCAATGCAGTGATACAATCGGATCTACTAAGGTAAAATGCTCATGCATGTTCATAAAACACACTTATTTGAAGTTTGCAGAGAACTTATCATGTTTTTACATGTTTAGTGCAAGAAGTCTTTAAAACTAAAGGTGTTCCTAAAGATAAGTTGCCTTGAACACCTTCTTTTCTTCTTTACCCTTACTTTAGTTAACATGTAAATAAAGTATGCCTGTTTGTTTCACAGCTTTCTGAATTCCCCTGCTCTGTCAAGTGAACAACAGCCCAGTGCTGCTGTTCACCAGTGGGGCACAATTAAAGGTCAGGGTAGGGCCGCATGCGGCCCACAGGCCGTACTATTAGTATCCCTGTTCTAGCAGGGGTGAGAGATCCTCCTTTGGGGCAGGTCTGGGAATGGAATACCAGGTTCTTGTTATAGTCCTTGAATGAAAGGGCTCTATGGGAAAGAAGGTGGGTTCTATGTCCATATTGTATTTATAAGGCAATGGTGCACAATATACTCATTTCAGTAGAATATGCATTCATTTATTTGAGATGTTATGTGCAGCACTACACATGTGTAAGGCCACTTCAGCGTGCTTACATTTATACGTAAGTGTGTTCATTTTTAAGGGACGATATAAGTATCATGCAGTATTATTGTGAATAAAGTACAGTATTGTTATAGTCAGAACAATCTCTAGTACAATGTTTGTGTCAAGGGGAGGTCGGTCAATGGTGGAGATAATCATGTCATGTTCTGAACATAAATATGTTATTTATCATGCGGCCTGTGCCACAATAGATGCCAAGTGCCAATTTGTCCCCTTCTCCTTAAAAAATGTGATATGTTTCTGGGGTTAGGGTTAGGCCCAGGCAAAATTTCTGTTATGCCGACATAATATTACAGAACTTTGGTAATTTTGCATTATGCTTGTTTCGCAAAAGTCCCAGAATTAAGCTTTTAGACCACGTTGCGTGATTATGCCCTGTTTGCAGCAGAAATTTCACAGACGGAAAGATGAGGCGAGCGGTCTCTCCTGAGACCGCTAGGAGGGGTCGAAACCTCTTCTCTAGTCCTGGGATTCCATTTCGGAAATCAACGCTTTCCCAAAGTTGTGATCTTGGTTAATTTGAAGCAAGTGATGCAGCTCACCTGAAAACATTGGTTTGTGAAAAGAAAAGTCCAGAATTGGTTATGTATAACCTTAGGAAGGGGAATCTCCATGTACACTGGTAATTATCCCTGACTAAATTGTGTGGGTAAAGGGTTTCCACCCGATTTCACTTGTGGTACAGAGTTGGACTCTGCCCTGATTCCCCTATTATGGTGAGACTGAGGTTCCTTACTGAAAACAGATCCCACTAGGGACAGCATGGTGGCATGTTGGCGCTAAATAAGACACTAATATAATTAAAATGAATACACAGTGGAAGATGATGGAGGGCTCTGTCCCAGATTACAGTGCAATTTTGAAACCACTTGTGAAGAAAAGATGTCTGACTGTGCTTTACTTGAATGAAGCAAGATAATCCCGCGATGGACTGCCCGAGAAATGCTGCCACATCTACTAATAGCAAACGGCCAGAAATGCACCTGAAACACGAGTTCCATGGCATTCAGTGAGCGGATAATCGCTACTGCTGGTGTAATTAATGCTCCAGTGACAGACTGGATAATTGAATTGTTGAATACAGCAATTTGTGCTCATTAGAGACTACCCAGGATTGATGGAAGCTACTCTTAATTACTACAGAACTTGACTGCTCAGTCAAGGAGACCCCCCAGGGACATGGTCATTCACTGCCCCTTGCCTCCTAATTGGCCCTTCCAGCCAGTCATCTATTGGCGCGTGTCAGCGGGGTGTAAATTAGTGGAATTCTTCATATTGATTTGACACAGACATTAAATGAATGTAGTAAAGCATCCATTAAGTCTCGAGCAATCCCCTGGCCAGGGAAAGGAAGTGTTTGCTCTGTAAAACATAAGAGAATGTGGTAAACCAGAGCTAGTTAATGGCCAACTGGTAGAACATGCCAACTGATCCATGTCATATCCAGGCACCAGCCACACATATCCCACACTCTTAAGCTGACTAGGGTAAGAAGTCTGGCATGCCAGACTGTGACATCATTACATTGGCATGCAGTACTCTTGAAAAATAAAGTATTTTCTCCAATTATCAAGACTGCATATATTTTATGGGAAACGAGAGTGTTTCCCAAAATTCTAGTTGCTCTGAAAGTCTGGTATGGCTGGGGCAGAGTCGGTAAGATGTGACTGAAAGATGTAACGGACTGTTCCAGCCCCACTGACCTTTCAGAGTCATGGGCAAATGACTCCAACACAGTCTTTCAGGGGAACCAGATGCAGATGGTCAGAATATTTTAGTGTATTACCACATGCGAGTTAGTCCACAAGGACACTGCTTACAGGGCCTGCTGTTCACAGCATGCAAGCACCCCACAGACTATTCTAGTGCCTGCATGTGGAACATGATGTCCTCATCTGAAATCAGTATTTCTGCATCTGCTTAAAGAATGTGGTTCTGGACAACAAGGGTAGATCTGCAGGTAGAAACCTGGGGGTCCTTCGTGGTGTGATCAAGGGAACGAAGACTTGATTAGCGGGGGAGCTTCCCCAAGCTCTCTGCGGTCTTAGAACGTGACACGCGTAAGAAGTGATATAATTAATAAAAGTTGTGACATGATTGGCAGATGGAGTACCATGAGGGGCTGACAGGGGGGATGTGGCTGGCAAGCAGGTAGCCTTTAGGTTGTGCCCATGATGTGAATGTCAGGGTAGTGAACAGCAATGAATGGCATGCACAATACTTCGAATGGTTCACTAATGCTTGCTCTTCATTTTGTAGTGCGTTCACCGGGACCTGGCTGCAAGGAATGTCTTGATTTGTGATGGAAAACTGGTGAAGATTTGTGATTTTGGCCTGGCAAGAGACATCATGAGGGACTCCAACTACATTTCAAAGGGCAGCGTAAGTGTTAATGATCTTTCTGTTATCTTCAGCTCATCAGCCCAGTTACCTCCAGTACTGTTCCTTTAATTTTCATTGGCACAGAAAGGATGAACACTACATCTTCACTGCACTACCATTTAAGCCCCGTATTTTCAGAGTTTCTTCTAAAGTACAGACAAAAGATAACTCTGGCTCTGGAAGGCATTTTATGGAAAAGTAGGGACCCTTGATGGACCACAGCCCATAGCATTTCATGAAATGTCCTAAATTTGCTTTTGCAGTTAAACTTTGCAAGGCTCCCATCCTTAGTGGATGTGAGGGGCCAAAACTAAACGATCAAAGTGGGGGTGATACTGGATAGACTAAATATCTGTTTGCCTAGTGAGGACTCTCTAATTTCTAAACTGCTCACAGAGCAAAGGGAAAACCACAGACAGTAACGTGGATGTATATGCTTTTTCTGGTTTCTTTTTCAGTGACTCCTGGCTCTGGATACAAATCGGCAACTCTGTGTCCCTGGCCCTGGCTGCTAATTATCCAATTGTAAATGGAAAAAATTGAAAAATTGAAAAATCCTAAACCCTAAACACTCCCTCAAAAGAACACAGGACACTCCCAATGTAGTAAATGGGTCCATGTAGGTCTGTTTCAGAGTCTTTGTGGTTAAATCCATGGTGAACACAATCAGGCTATCAAAATCCTGGGAGGGCACTTTTAAAACTGTTTTTAACACTACTTAAGGCCCCAACTGATGTTCACTATTTGCAAAGAGAGAACAAGGATTAGAGGTTCAGCACTCACCTTGAGTCCCTTGCTAGGGTCTATCCTTAGGATCTATAGCTCAACTCACAAAGCCTGGTCAACATTTTCTCATGGATGGGCACCCATGGGACCAGCGACTCCCATTTGACCTCAAGGCTTCACAGTTCACATTCATAACTATAATTTAGGGTTTGGTTCCAACCACAACTATAAATTATGATATCGTTCTTATGATATCTTCAGGACAGTCGGCTCCAGCCCGCAGGACGAGGCCCCATACTGGTGGTGGTGTGAAGGCACAGAGCCGCTAGGTTCTTCAGGAACTGGAGCAGATTAATAAGCAGCTTATGGGTGTCAGGTGAGGTAGGGATGGTGCAATCTCACCAATGATGGTCCTTGAAAGAATCTCTGCAGCTCCATGATCTAGACAGTTCTTGCATGTGATTGTTTTCCTCCAGGCCACCTGGGCAGGAGTGATACTGAGGCTCCTAGGCGGTCTTGCTACCTTGACTCATCCCTGTTACAGAGCTCTAATTAGCTTGATCTTCACTGAACAAACGCCACTCTGGGAGGGAGAATTTTTGAGAGAGGTGAGGCATCTGAAGGGTTTCTATAGGTGGAGTAACATAGGCATTGGCCTTCTGGCGGACGTTTGGATAAAGGGGAAAATGATTACATTTGATGTTCTTAAGACAGAGTTCCAAATGCGTATGACTGAACACTTCCGATACCTACAATTGAGACACGCACTTCACTGCCACCTGAAGGAAGGGGACTCCATACCTGAGTATACACCACTTGAAGACAGACTCCTCCTTGACCAAATGGTAGATAGGGCAATATCCCTCACCTACAAAAAGATAATCAACAATACACCTGACTTTCTGGGACCCTTGCGGGCGGACTGGAAATCAGATGTGGGTCTCCTGGAGGACGATGACTGGAGAGAGGCCCTACAGAGACCCAGAGAGATAGCGGTACGAGCGAGATTTAGGTTGATTCAACTTCACATCCTACACAGGTCATACGCCTTGAGGACTGTACTGTGCCAAATGGGCCATTGTGCGTCGGTGCTGTGTATTAGGGGTTGTGGCGAGACAGGAACTTTCTTCCACATGCTGTGGGCCTGCCCCAAGATTCAGAATTTCTGGGCGGGCGTGGCCAGAGTGATGACATCGGTAGGGGGAAGCAGGTCCCACTAGAAGTGAGATGGCATATCCTGGGGGTGACAAGCGAAATTGTATGGCCCAAATGGGCCACAACGTGTCTCGCCCTGGCAGGAGTGGTGGCAAAATGCAACATCGCCCATGCATGGGGCACCAGTACAGTCCCAATGGCGGAGTCGTGGGAAATTTATTTAGATTGGTGCCAACAGGCTGAACAGGCTGTATATCAGAGTAGGGGATGCCCACACAAATGGGGGAAGATATGGGGGGCCTGGGTGGGTTACAGAACCAGACAGTTCCCAGTTTAATAATGGGCTACAGGCATGTTAGAGATTAATGTTGAATGATTGCGACCTATGTCAGACTGGTCGGGTGGGTGGGCTAGTGGGAGGGTTGAATTGTGGTAATATTTTGTACCCATACACACCAAACTCACTCTATGTATACTGTAATGTTTTCTGAAGCATTTGTGTTTTTTTCCCTTTGGTTAATAAAAAGAATCGTTAATTAGCTTGATCTTGAACTGATCTTCAAGCAGCGAGACAGATCCTTTGCTTGTGGGTCACTCCAGCTCATCTTCCCATAGGTAACAGCAGAAAGGGTACCAGGAATCAAGGCCTGTCCCTACCCAAAAAGAGTAATGGCCAGCAGAGGTTTTGCTCAAAGGAATGCTGGGCAGGGCCATCTCCGTCTCCAGATGACCTACAATTGACTAGGTTCAGTGGTAGCCCTGCCAGATGACACACATCTCTGATTAAACTGATATATATTACTACTTTTGCTGCCTCACTGTGAGGTTTAGAGATTACTAAGCAAATGAGAGACACTTGGCTGAAACAAACAGTGGAGTAAATAACCTAACAGTAAGCAGGCTGGCTCTTTTTCCGCAGCTAGGTGACATCCGGGTTATGGCATCATTCATCATGAAGGCTTACCTTTTGATCATTATCCTGAGTGCCATTGCCCTGTGGACTGGAAAGTCATGGGGCCTCAGATATGGAAATGGACGGCCATAGTCAGTAAAAATAAAAGCCTGTGCCTCTGGCCTGGAGTCATGCTGCCTCCACTGTCACTCACCTCATAGCTAAGGATGAAGGTGAGAAGCCACTTTCACTCTAAATCAGGGGTCTTAGAACTGTGGGCATGCCCTCCTGGGTTCATGGCTGTGTGCCTAGTATTGCGCAAATGCCTTTGTAAATTCTTGTAAATGAAGGTGGCCTGGAAGTGATACTTTGCTACATTAGCGAATTTAAACTTTAAAGGCTGTCTTCATTTACATCCAGGGGTTAAAGTGTATAAAAAGAATGGAAACTGTGATTCTGAGCGCTGTGGTGGCGGGGTCAAAGACACGGCTAGGTGGCTAAAAAGAACAACATTTTCTGTAAGTAGTTGTTTTCCCATCGTTAGCCAACTGCATATAAAATAATGCACATAACTTAAATAAAAAATACATGCAAATTAAACTAATTGTTGGGAACACTGTCTTCATATTATGAAACCTCAGTTGGTTAATGTGATCACTGCAGATGTCTGTTTGTGAGATCAGAGAGTCACACAATTGAATCCTGGTTGGTGCAGCGCATTTATAGTGCTATGATATCCCAGCCTGTAACAAAAGCACTGTCAATATGCAAGTCATTATTTAAAAATATACTACACACAGTATACACAGGCCTACTGGAATTATGCGGCACGGGCGTACCAAATTATTTTGCAGGCTTGACTAAATTATGGGGCAACATAAGGCAAAATATGCAGCATTATGCAGCACATTTGTGATAGTATTACTCGATTAGTTTGTCAGTTTTACACATGCTAACACTGGCAAAGGTGTCACCTCATTAGTTTCAGTTTAAACACCCAAATACAGCAAAAGCACTGGAAAGGTGACCATTCAACCTTAGCAATGGGACTCCCAGTACATGACAACATGTGTCACTGCATTTTTAGAAACTTTAGATCCATTAGAAACAACCCTTTATTGTTAAAATCAGCAGAATATTCAGCAGATGATGGATTATGTTGCAAATGTGAAAAATGCATAATTATGCGGAAAATACTGCAGTCGCAAAATCGCAAAATTGCAAAATTCCAGTGGACCTAAGTATAAGATAGGCTGCTACAAACATTTAGTGTTTAAAATAAAACAAATGCTTTCAAAGAATACCATTTACCTGTAGGTAATCACATTGCACCTAGTGCAGACATTTTAGAAGTCCGTCAAAGGATGCTTTCCAAAATTCAATACCCTTAGATTACCTCTCAAAAAATTGATCTTTGTCACCATGAATCTTCAAGTGACTCCCTAAATTAATGCTCATACTTGCTTCCAAGCAGCCTTTACATTTGGTAACTAACACATTGCACACGTTTATATTTATTTCAGGTAGCAGGTACCCTAGTGAAAAGGCCTGTTTCTTCTTTAGCTGTTCATCCATGGATAGTGTCCAGAGGGTGTTATATGGAGGCTAATACTTTCGTTCACAAATGGACAGACACAACTTCTTCAGGGAGATGCACTGAGGAAGGTAGAGAGGGATGGGGCTTTTTTTATTGGCCATTACTATCATTAGTGCAGCTGGTGCAGGGGCACTGAGGTAATGCTATGAGTGACCACTACACTGCAGTCTATGGATTGTATACTTTTATACAAAACTTACACAAATCGTCACCGTGAGTATTGGGTTGTTGGTTGAGGAGGGGTGAAACCCCCACTCAAGCAACAGCCACACTTCTTGTCAGGGAGGGCCTCAAAAAGTCACCAAATTAACTATGCTTGACCCTCTGGTAGCCTGGCACAAAAGCAGTCAGGCTTAACTTGACGCAATGAGTAAAGCATTTATGCAGCATACAAACAGTAATACAGTGAAAACACTACACAAGAAAAATCCCACACCAATTTAGAAAAATAGAGTAACATTTAATAAAATATTTAACACCAAAACAACGAAAATCCAATCTGAAGAACCAGAGATATGCAATTTTAAATATTTAAAGTAAGCATAGCACCTAAAAGCACAAAGCACCATTTGTGGTTATCTGGTCATGCAAGACTGAGTGAAAACAAAAGTTCAGACCAACTACGATGGAGCACAGGCCAGATACAGGGACAAGGTTAGTCCTGCTAAAAAAGTTACCTTCTAAAGTCCAGCACAAAGAGTTTCATTTGCCATGGAGAAGGCCCAAAAATTAGGCTGGGCGTCGCGGACAGTCAACACTGTAACACAAACATCCTGTTGTGCATTGTGGATGGTAAATGCTGGAGATTTGTGTTGGTGGTCACCAAGGGCTGTCCATGCTGTAGCGTGAAGTGCACATTTCGAGTTGCCAGTTGTCGCTTGCAGTGCCTCTAGCGTAAAGAGTCAAGTTCACTGCAGCTTTGGTTGGTGTGCGGCACGGGTGGAAAGATCTTGTTGCAAACTGGCCTGTTTTGGTCACAAAACGCCCAAAATGTCATAATTTCTCCTTTTGTTGAAGGAGGGGTTTAACTGATGCCACACCAAGGGTCCAGGACCTGTGATGCACCTCTTGGGAAACAGGAACTCACTCCAGCAGAGGCCAGTAGAGTTCAAGAAGGCCCATCTGCAGGTCCAGTGCAGCAGGTCAACCTGGCAGTTGTAGGGAGTCCTCTGGAGATTGTTGTGTCCCTATAGCTAAGCACGGGTCAGTCAGTTGACCTTTGGAGTCACTTCCAGCTCTGATGAAGGGTGCAGGTACATTCTTCCTTCTCAACTAGCAGGGCAGCCTCAAGCAGAAGGGAGCCTCGCAACCTTCCTCTGTAGTATCCACAGGTCCAGGAGTGTACTGAAGAGTGGGTCTGAGTGTCCTACTTTTATACCTGGTGACCCCCTTGAAGTGGGAGAAGCTTCTGGCGATTTCTACGTAGAGAGGTTTTGGAATTTTCTCCCTCCCTGGCCTGTTCTGAATCAGTCTGGGGGCACAATAGGCTTGTGGGATGTCCTTTGTGTCTGAGCTGGGCCAGTGTCTTTGAAGAGCTAGTGTGGTAGGAGAAAGCTCCACCCGCATCAAGCCAGGATTGCCCCTACACTCTATTGTGATACTGTCTAGGAGGAATACACAAGGGCCAACTGCCAACTACCCTTAGTCATGTGACTTTCTAGTATGACCTGTTAATGCAGATCTGCACCTGATATAGCTTGCTCCATCATGCTACGTTTATATTTCATGTTATCTTAATACAGTGAGTGTATTCATTTACCAGTTGCACTGATACACTGATCAGAGAAAGTATGCTTCAGTTTAAATGTATTTTATTGAAACAGCTAAAGGTAATGGGTGAAACATGTACAACAAGCCAACTTGGTAGAGCCCACAAAGACAAACACATTAAAGTATCTCTTGGCAGTTGTAGCAATCTTTCAATATAAGACCTCTCAGAAATCTTGCAGACAATGCATAAATCTCTGTGATCCAGTTGGACCCTAAAGGGAGAAGGAGACTTAGCCAATGGTCCATATTAATATAAAGCATCCCACAAGTGTAGTGATAGACATCCAAAGTCTTCACTCCGAACTTGGACCCTCCCCCTTTACTCTATAGAGCAGTGGTTCCTAACCTTTTGACTTCATTGGACCCCCACTGAATCATTATTGGAATCCCAGGACCCCCCTCTGAGTCATTATTGGAATCCAGGGACCCGCACTGAATCGTTATTGAAACCTGGGATCCAAGCCTAAACAATTTTGATGATTTGAACCACAAAACAATACACAAAAAAGTGGAAACAAGCATTCATAAAACAAGTACAGGAATGATGAACTATTTTATTTAATTCACAAACAAATTAAAAAAATCAAAATTATAATTTTAATGGGAAGGTAGGCGCTTTTATAAATGTAATTGAGACAACCCATCGTCTCTACTATACTCTGTTTGATGAACTTGAACTGCTTACACAAATGAATCTGAGGATACCAACTTCATTATTAACCTCCAATTCCAAATTCCTTCACATTTACAGAACGTTTTGAAAGTTGAAATTTTACATTTTGCGTCTTTATTCAGATGCACTTTATTAATCTGCTGTTACCATTTTACTTTTCTCAACCTTCGCCATCCCCCTGAGTGGGCATTGCAGACCCTTAGGGGTCCCTGGTCCACAGGTTAAGGAGCACTGCTATAGAGAAAATCCCTATCTGTACCCGCATGTACAAAAATATACTTCTTGCCCAGTTGATCCACCTAAAGGTTTTTAGGGTAATGAAGCAAAAGCTTTTTAGAGTATTGAAGCAAAGTGTTAATACCCACTAAGACCAGTTTCTTCCTAACTACCAACGGGGCCCTCTACGTACTCAAGCATCTGGGTGCAAGATAGGAAACAACAGAACGAGTGCACCTGCATATGTTACCCTCTTTCACCGGATTGCTTCTTGCAGGATACGCTCTTCAGCTCGGCTGATCTGAATATAAAATTCACTGACCCCTCCCAATACACTGTCAGTCTCAGTATTGGACCTTCTTTTGTGAATCCTATACCATAAAAGCAGTGGGGAGCAATTAGAATCTTTCTGCAGACCAACCAGACTAAGTGTAATACCCTCCATTGATCATCCACGAAGTACATTTTAGGAATACCTCGGGCACTCACTTGGGTGCTTAGTGGTTTTCAACTTTGGTGTCAAACTGCAGCACACTTTCCACGACACAAAGCTCAAATGTTCTTGTTCTTTCAGAGACGAGTTCAGCATCAGTCTACCTTGTACCAGTACACTGAAGTGGGCGCCACATTTCCCTACCCAAGCACATCATCTAAATTCACGAGAGCCATCTCCACCCCATCGGCATATCACCAAAGGCAAATGCCTTGTTTTCACATACGAGGAGTGGAGCTTGAAAAACTCATCATCAGCATCCTTCTTCCATCTGGTCACCTTCATTCCTAGGTCACAGAGCAGTAAGGCCACCTTAAATTTTCGTAAATTTAGAAGTCGTCTAGAAGAGCACAGCAGGAGAGTTACAGGCCCAGCATTGTATCGCTCTAAAAGTTCCAACAATTAGTAGTGCAGGGCTTCAGACCTCCATCATCGGAGAGCTGCCGTTAATTCACATCTGTGATCATATCCCTGAGGAATGTGGAAAACCTTGCTCTGCTGGCTCTTTCTCCACTCCACTATGTCCTGGCGCAGGCAAGGGCCTCCATGGCACAGGTTTCACTGCAGCACTTTGTTCATCATGCACTCACATCCTGCCCAACCATCGACTCTTCCAGTGTTCCCTGGCAAATAACAGCTGTGAAGAGTATTCTTTCAGTTCTGTGGGCCTTCACATTTGGGCCAGTCAGACAGTAGACCAATAAACTATGTAATCTGCATCTCAAGAGCTTTTCTTCGTCAAAGTCAGACTTCATAATCTGCCGTTCTTACTCTCAGGATTCAATGACTCCTGGGACCATTATTCCCAAACAGGGTAAACAGGCCAAAAAAGACGAGAGCTGACATCCGGAACCTAAGAAGAAAGACACCATCTCAGTCACCGTCAAGCTCTGCCCACCAGAATCGAGTTTTTGTAAAGCTGTGTATCTCAGCCGTAGAAGCTCAGTACAATGGCTAAAAATCAGCTGTAGTCCTTTCAACTCTTTACTCTGTGCAAAAGCGTATTTGAGCTTTTTTCTCTGTCCTTCGCTACCAGGCAAAATGGCCCAGGGCCATGGGATCCTTGCCCACCCCCACTTCTCACTCCAAGAATACTCCTGGCAGTCTTACAACTATCTGTCCGGACTCAGAGCTGAACTTCAAGCCAAACACAATCCTTCTCAGACCTTTATTTTGGCAGCTCTTGCATAACTCAGCTTATGGCTGACTGTGGACAGCTCTTGCAACAAAACACACTAATCTGGACCACACAAAAAATAAGAGTCCTTGGTGGGATGCCATACAGCAGTTTCATCTGAGCACTCAGTGTATGCAAGGGTCAAGGCCAGACAAATAGCTGTATCCTTTTAATAAGACGCATCAGTTTAAAGTTGCTAGCAAAAAGTGGGCTGTTTGTACCACCCCGCACCTTGGATTAATCACCAGGGTCACATGTCTGATGAAGTGACAATGAACCGTACCTTCATATAAGTATGGTAATCACTGGCAGATATGTCCTGTAGGAGTTTTAGGAGCGTTTGTAAATTATCTATAGAGGATACTAATATCCAGGCTCTGTCAACCCCCATCCTCTGGAACCTAGGTCTGATCGAAGGGGGCGTGCATGGGTAGTAGGGTATAATTTGTGAGGTGAGAAGCAGGGCTTCCACGACCATTACCCGCCCAGACTACTCCAAATTGATGCACTTCTGTAAAATTCATACATATTCACATATTAACTAAGGGGCATATTATCAAGGAGGCGATATAAAATTAGCGCCGCTTTTGCGTCCGTTTTCGGACGAAAAGCGGCAATAGTTTTATCGCCTTATCAGCAAGGTCACGCTATCGCGTGAATCCTTGCATTAGCTCCCTTTCTAATGAGATGCAAAGTAGGCGTTCCGTCCCTAAATAACTGGAGAAAAGTCGCTAACCGACATTCCTCCAATTATCAATGGGCACGCTAACAGGCATAGCGATAAGAAAAGTAGCGCTAACCTTGGTTATCGCTACTTTCCTTACGCCTGCTTTTAGTTTGACTTAGCCATTATATCCAATGTAAGGTGGATATCATTGCTAAGTCTGCCCTGCCCTATCAACAAACTATCGCCAAACTTCATGAGATTATCGCTGGATTTCCAGCGATAATCTCACATTTGGCAGTTAGCTCTTGGAATTTTATCACTTTTGAGATAAGCGTTGCTAATACCACGCTATCTCAGCGATAAAATTTCACGTTACCCGGCGATAACTATCCTAGCGCTAAGTGCACTTAGCGATAATTATCGCCGGTCCTTGATGATATGCCCCTAAATCTTTAGTCTGCCCCTGACTCGCAAATAATTGTGTAGTCCACGCACAACACAGAAAAACAAATAAGAACATATTTCTGGAGTGTGTGTCCGTTTCTGCCTGGACCATACCCAGGACATGGTACTGTCTGCAGTAATCTCTCTTCTTCAGGTCCCACTACAACTGCTCCCTATGCCTGATGCTTCCATGGAGCGCTTCTTTGAGACCTTTAGTGCCCAGAGGACAACAAGCTTAAAGCAGTCGTCGGACTGTGGGATTCAATAACACGATTCATACACACGGCCCTGAGACTGACTATAATAAAAGAATGAAAGGGCACGCCTAGATGGTGACCAGGGACCTATTTTTTAGGCCCATATATACTTCTTTTGGACAGGTATTGTTTCTCTTCCTATGGAATCCTATGGAAGGAGGATATCATGGCTAAGTTTGTCTGTCCCTATCAACAAGCTAACGTGAGATTATCGCTGGGTTTCCAGCGATAATCTCACGTTAGCCACTTAGCGTTAGGATTTTTATCGCTATTGAGATAAGTGTTGCTAATAGCACGCTATCTCAGCGATAAAAATCAACGCTACCCGGCGATAATTATCCTAGCGCTAAGTGCGCTTAGCGATAATTATCGCCGGTTGTTGTTGATATGCCCCTTACCTTGTTGGCACACACTGTAATTTCATCCGTTATTACATTCACTGTTTCATTGGCAAATTCAGCAATTTTCTGTTCCATCCAGTGACATGAAAAACATTTTATATCTCTGGATGAATTCTAAATATGAATGACATGTTGCTTTTGGATTCGATTGAAAGGAACCGGGCACGAGATGAAAATGGCTGGAATTATCCCAGTGAGTGTCGCTGATGCTAGGGCTCACTGATGGGTTTCTTGGACAGTGGCCTGAGGGCACACATTACAACCGTCCTAAATTTCATGCATGAATTGTTTTTTGACATTCAGATAAATGATGGTTTTATAGGAAGAACGTGGAAAAACAACTTGATGTTTATTTAATGGAGAAGGCTTGCCAGTTAAGATTCCCGAATTCACTAAAATGGAATTCGATACCACGGTGTGCTCTGCAAACAGGGACCCTTTCCAGAATAGAAACATGAAAAAACAGAAAGAGAAAGCAAATAACACAAAAGCATTAGCCCGCTGTTCTCTGCTCAAACATTCAGAAGCGAAACGTCTCCTGCTGAGTGTAAGATTAGCCACCGCATCATGCTCAGGGCAGACGCATCATAGAAGTCAAGGAGGTGAAGGGACCTCGCCTTAATCTGTGCAGAATCCAGCCTTGGCAGATTACTACAGAAAGGGAGTTCAGGGCTTTGAAGGTCTGCGTCCATTGTCCGGGACCTCAAAAATCCGCTCTGTGTTAAGGCAGACTTCGTGGCATTATTAGAAGGTGTGCGCAGTATTAATGAAGGGAGAATTACTGGTGTAATGGACCATGAAGCATTCAGAGCTTGCAATGGCCGCTGTGTGACCACACACTGACCGGATGATAGGGAATCAGTGGCCTTGTATCCCTAAAAGGCGCATAGGGACCAGTCAATACATGGCTGACATGCGACTGAGTTTGCCGTTCACTGATGTGATTTTGCCACATAATTCTCTTATATATGATTTTGCCGCATAATTGTATTTATGTAGCACTTACTACCCCAGACGAGGCACTGAAGTGCTTTTCGGCGAGTAGCATGCTACTCCGCAACTATAAATATATTAACCATAAGTAATATATACATTTGTTAAGCAACCTATAAGAATATCTATATATTTTAAACCATAAGTAGTATATATGTTTTTTCAAAGAAATGCACATTTCTGAATACATACATGTAATCAAATTATACATAATTCCATACACAGGCATATGCTGTACATTTGTGTTTTGAGTTTGGTGCTCATGTAAGAAAGAACCAACTCTTGAGTTTTTCCTCCCAAGGATAAGATAGTTATCTGTGAATCTTATGTTTACGGGTGAGGAATTCCATAGTTTGGCTGCTTGAACAGAGAAAGAAGTACCACCTGTGTTTTTGTTTCTTGCAAGCTGGGATTTTGAGGCGCGGTGATTTTATTCCTGATGAAAAGCGGTCCTGTTCCATGTATTGGTTCATGGGTAACACAAAGCAGCTTGAAGTTGGATCTTCTTGCAACTGGTAACCAATATAGGACCTTCAAGGCAGGGGAGACGTGGACATGTGGCTTTACATGTAGGAGTGGTCTGGCAGCAGAGTTCTGAATTCATTGTAGTCTTTTCATATTTGATAAAGATTATCCGTGGTAGAGACCATTGGTGTCATCAAGTTTAGACAGTACAAGAGAGTTAGTAGCTTGAACGTTGTGTAGAAATCCTAGGTCAGGGAAGATGCGTTGCAGAGTTTTCATAGTAAAGAAGCTTGATCTTGCTAACTTATTCATTTGGGTAATCATTGATAGCTTGTAGTCCATAGTAATTTCAAGGTTTCTTACTTTATTGGATATTTTAGGAGGTGGTTCCAAATCATCAGGCCAGGCACAATGGGGTCATAATTTTTCTAATCTCCACATGTAAGTATTTCAGTTTTGGACGCATTCAATTTGAGATGGCTCCATGTCATCCACTGATCAACAGCTCTGAGGCAACTGAAGATTGTTGAGTTTCCAATATCTTTAGGGCTTTCCAGTTTAAGTATTTGTATTTCATCTGCGTAGTTATAGCATAAGAGCTCAAATTCATTGATCATTGTCATTAATAACTTTATGTAGATGTTGCATTCGTGAGATGATAGAGCCTTGAAGGATGCCAGCTTTTGTGAAGTAAGGGTTGGTTGAGAAACCAGGAGTATGGATGATATTTGTGCTGTTGTGAAGGAAGGATGTGATCCAGTCAAGTGTAGTCCCCTCTATGCCAGCTTCGTAGAGTCTTTGGATTAAAATGTGATTAACAACTGTGTCGAAGGCAGCTGGAAGGTCCAAGACAAGTAGTGCTGTGACTCGGTTCCGGTAATTGTGATGAGGGCAGATTCTGTGCCTCTTGTTGGACAGAATCCTGTTTCGAAGTCGGATAGTATGGAGTTATCTTCAATGAATTGTGACATCTTGGTAAATGCTGCTCTTTCTATCGGTTTGCCCAGGAAAGGTCAATTTCTAATCGGTCTGTAGTTGTTTGGGCCATGTGAGTACAGGTCTGTTTTCTTCTATTGGGCATATGTATGCCTTTTTTAAGTCTTTTGGAAAGATCCCTTTAGTTAAGGAATTATTGATAATGTTTCTGACTGGTGTGGCAGCACAGGTAATTAAAAGAATGTCCTTGAAGAATTATTGTAGAGAAGAGTCAGAAGGGCAGCCGGCTGGCCTGCTTGATTTGACAAGATCCATAAATTCACTTTCTGAAAGTTGTTTGAAGGAATGTAGAGTCTGGATTAGTCTACTCTTGGAGGGGATTCTTGGAAATGGGTTAGTGCTGTTGGTTTACCTTTCTTTTAAATAGGAGTCCAACATGTTTGCTTTGGTTGTGTAATGATTTGCCAGTTTGTCAGTAAATTCTTGAGAAATTGGATGAGTTCCTTCTGTGCATTTATGTTTACAAAATTCAGTGAACATTTTGTAAAATTCTTTATTTACACATTCAGCATTTTGAGTTCTGTTTCAATAGTACCTGGTTGTTAGCTTTTTTGTTTGCTGACTTGTATATTCTGTTAAGTGTGTGTATGTGGAGTTTGTTTTGATAGTTATTGGTTTCGAGCCAGGCATTACAATTTGTTGTTTGATCTTGAGTTCTGCATTCATCTAAGGTGCTTTTTTTCTTTTGTCCTGTTTTGTTGTTCTTAGCGGTAGTAGGATATAAAAATCTTCCTGGAGCCACTCATACAGTATTTGAGCTGAATTTATTGTGTCTGGTTCTATCACCCCAACCACAGACTCTCCATGATGGAATGGGTGGGTGCAACATGGAATCATAGTAAACTAAAGTAACATAAATTGATATATTTGTTAAATGTCATATATAATGTAAGAGACTACAATAACAGGTCATGATGCAATGGAAAAAATGCAGTCTGAAAGTGATCTCTCTATGATTGACGGAATTGTGGGTTCCGGATTGACTCACCCTACAAAACTACTGTTAGAGGTAAGCAAACAGTTTTTTCTGCTCCAACTCTACCAACCTTTTAGAACAACCTGCTGTTTGATCTCTAGAGCAATCAAGAAACGTGTGCATCATCCCTCTTGAAAGAACATTGACCAGTGTGGGAAAGAAATGTGGGTCACTATTAGACCCCATCATATATCCATGCCTGAGTTTGCTAGTATTTTATTTTTTATTTTTATTTCTTTACAGACATTTTTGCCCCTAAAATGGATGGCACCGGAGAGCATCTTTAACAACCTTTACACAACGTTGAGTGATGTTTGGTCTTACGGCATTCTTTTATGGGAAATATTTACCTTAGGTGAGTATGGCTTTTGTAGAGAGTCTCTTCAGGGATTTCTAAATATCCTTTTTATTAGTTTGTATATGGCAAAGGCTATACTTATGTTTGGAAAATTAGCATAATTTGAATCACTTGGTTTAAAAATTGCTAAACTGTAATCAATGTCTTGAATCGAGATTGGTCACACTGACTGAGATCAAAAATCCTCACAATGGCAAAGGGAATGCCCATGAGTAAAGATTTTGTAAATAATCTCTTCTGGGCCCAACTACTAGAAGACGGTGTAATGCACAGCATGTGAATACAGAACAGCTTCATCCTGGATATCCTTCTAATATGCACATAATTGGTTTCATTCAATTCAGCTACCGGTGATTACTTCTACATTCCAGTTCATCATTTTCACTCACTGTGCCATCTGCATTTAACTTTTTGTATTTTCACAGTCTCTACATGCATGATGCTCCGGTTAAATGGTGAAAGTTGTTCATACACTAAATATTCCAGGCACTCTCACAACAAGCAACATGTTTAGCTATTTTACGGAAACGTATTCAGCCTTTTTCATATGCCACATAAAAATCATCCAATGCCATCTGAAGTTTACCCGTGTGACTGGTTCTCCTATGGCACTGCCTCTCAGCGTGTTCATCTTCTGATACAGAGACGGCATTGCCAATGTCTGGGGCAAAGATCCTGGAGTGCTGAAATCACGAGGAAATAATTCTAGACTTAGGACAGCTTTTGACCTCCCAGCAAGCTCTCCAATTTGATCTCTGCCACAGATTAAACACATGAACACTTCTTGAACATTTTGACAAATCATGCAAATGCAGACAATAAATGAAAATAATATCCTCTCCAGTCTTATAAGTTACAACATCTGTCATAAAAAAAAGAAATCGAATAATTTCTGATATACATTAAGCGGGCATAACGGACAAGATGGCTCAGTGAGTTAAACACTCTTCACTCATGCTGTAATCTGCAGGTCACGATTTTTCAACCTGGTAAGTATGACTACTGGGATCTGTAAACACAGTAACATTAAAATGAATAATAATAACGCCTGTTGTTCTCAGCGCTTTGGTGCAGCAGAAGTGTGTTACTATTCAATCAATAAGAAAGAAGGGGCATATTATCAAGCACAGCGTTAAAATTATCACCGCTTTAGCGGCAGAAAACTGCCACTAAAGCGGCGATAATGGGCTTGCGAATATGCCGCAGAGAATTCCCATAGAAGCCCATGTTGACACCAGAACAGAGGCTTCTATGCGAATTCTGCAGTTTTCTGCTGCTAAAGTGGCGATAATTTTAACATCGTTTTTTGATAATATGCCCCGAAGTTATTATTCTTGGTATAATTACTACAAACATCTTTTCAAACATTTCATGCCCGACGCAACAACCAAATTACAAGTGTGCTAGATGTCTAGTAGCAGTGCAGCACAGCATGTTCCTGCGAGTCTTTTACATTTAAATGGCCATACCATTTTCCTACTGTAAATGACTGTCTGTGTTATCAGTTCTACACAGATTGCAGACAACATTTAAACATCATTGCCAAAGCCAATAAGTCTGACGAGGAAAGCTGGTGGCCTTTTGTTTTAATTGTATTTTTATTGCAAGCATATGCCATAAAAAAGAAGTAAAACAGAAAACATGCAGCCACAGGGGACATACGCTTACAATAATAAAGTTAAATGTAAAAGAAATGGTGATTGCATATTCTTGTAACAGAAAACAGTACATTTACCCGTTAGAAGGCATAGTACTGAAAACAGGCATAGAAACCTCTTTTTATTTTTAATGCTCATGACAGAAAAACATGATCCTTATTGTGGAAAAAAAAGGTACTTTTGTCTTTCAATTACTGTAACCTGAAGACATATTTGAAACACAGAAAGTTCACAAAAATATCTACTAAAGGATAAGGAGCGAAACAAAAAAAGCACTGGCAAAGTACAGCACAGTCTCACCAGCTCTTACACTAACATGCATTTCTTTTTTCGAGCAGATGTACACATGAGATTAGGACAATTGCTACCATTCATAGTACAAGATAGCAAAATGCACAAGTGGGTTGCCTACTGCCCCATGCTACATACAGTTGTGGGCAGAAGCTAATTTGGAACATTTAAGCAGACAAAGGACAGAGAGAGCTGACCCAAGCTGTTAACTATTATTTATGTAAGAATCTCTTTGATTTCATAAGGCTGGCGAGAAAGATAAAAAGCGTCTCAAAGACACACCTAACAATATTTTGGAATCGCCACGTGGCCAGGGTCTTTGGCACTTTAGTTCCCTTCCTTGAATTTGACGTATGCTGCATGCTGGCCACAAGGATGGCATGGAGCAAAAGAAAGACTGAGATTATCTGTTTTTACTCTGCAAAGCTGACCTCTTCATTGGTGGTCAACCTAAACCTCTATTAAGTGAATCTTTCCTGATCTCCTCCGCTTGTTCAAATGGAAAAATTACACATTTCCTTATCCTGAAACACAGGGCAATAGTAGTGGGAGGAGTGATAAATTCAAAGTAACATCAAGTGAATGCAGCATACACAGTTATATAAAAAAAACTACAGCTAACACCAGGGCCGGACAGGCCTTTTATTCCAGCTGGATCTCCCTGGTGGACTGGAGCCATTGGAGGCGAATATATGTCATTACTACGCATGCTTTACATCGCATGCCATTACAACGCGGTCGTTACAACGACCGCAATGTTACATCGCAAACCATTACATCGCAAGTCGCTACAACGACTTGCTGTAGGGGGTGCACTGGATTTAGGAATAGTATAATTTACTTTTTCTACTCCAGTTTGTGTAAAAGCAGGGAAGGTGTTGGATTGTAAATCCAACACCTTCTGCCCCCTACAGCAAGTGGATGTAACGACTTGCGATGTAATTGTTCGCGATTTAACAACGTGGTCGCTGTAACAACCGCGTTGTAATGGCATGCAATCTAAAGCATGCGATGTAAACGCTGTTTCCCATTGGAGGCCGGCTTTTGAAAGCCCCAGGCCGCTGTTGGTGCCTCTGTCACTTTTCCCATCTGCAGAGGTTAATTTCCTCAGGCCTGGGGAGGTTTCAAGACAGAAAGAGATAGAAGGAGCGAAGGAGGTGGAGACGTAGAAATCCAAGGGAGAGGAGAGAGAGAGAATGGATGGATGTAAAGAGAGAGCTAGAGCAAGAAGAGAGAGGGAGGTGGGCTGGTTTGAGCATTTTTTGCTGCTCTTGGTTCCCCTCTCTGGCCCTTGCCAATAGTGTCAGATCATGAAAAATGAGACCATGTTTCCCAAGCCTGGACTTCCTGCTAACAGGAGGATCTGGTGTAAGGTCACCTGTCTGTTCTTCTAACACTGGCTTGCCCTGTGAAGAGCTGTTCTCACTTCAAATGAAGTAAGCTGCAAAGTGGAAATCTTTAAGCCTTCAGTACTTCCCCACCTCCCGTTGGCATTTGATCTGGTGAAGGAAGAAGCTGCCAAGACCTATAATTGTACTCCCAGTCTCTTTTCTTCTTGCTGTTGCGAGTAAAAATGTTTCTCACATGTGTGGAACACTGGTATAAAAATACCACACAAGTAATGTAGGTATTAGTATTGTCACTCTTTTAGTTACCTTTTCTGCATTTAAGATAAGTAAAAACATGGCTGTTATGCAATTCCAAGATGATTTTTGGTAGATAGAACTAATGAAAATCCAGTCTTCAAAAGTGCAACTTCCCATACCACACCTCAGTGACATCCTTGTTACCCTATGCAAAGTGCTCCAGAGTGGCTAATATTTGTGTGTAGCGCTTTAAATAAAAAATGAAGGGGCATATAATCAAGCCCCAATCGCCACCACAATGTCACTTTTTGTGATGTTGTGGTGGCGATAGGGTCAACTCCCTATTATCAAGGCAGCGTTAAGCCACTTAACTTGGCTTAAAGCCAAGTTAAGTGGCTTAACGCTGCCTTGATAATAGTGCCCCTTTAACGCTAAATTTAGCATGAAAGGGGCGTGCGGTGGGTGTTGCGGTGGGCGTTCCACCGCAACACCCATTGAATTCGACGCTGCCAACTATTATCAAGGGTGGCGATAATAGGTGGCAGCGCTGAACTTAAGACCAGGAAAATCCTGGTCTTAAGATGCGAAAAGAGCAGAAATGCTTTATTTCTCCTCTTTTTTGCTTTTTCCATGTGTGCTGCCTTATGCAGCACACATGAAAAAAGCAAAATGCCATGGTTTGTTTTTGTACAGGAAGGTGTCCCTTCCTGTACATAAAGAAACCTTTTAAAAAAAATGCCATTTCGTAAGTTACATGCGTGCTGCATGAAGCAGCACACACGTAAGTTACAAACTGTCATTTTAGGTCTGTTTATGTGCAGGAAGGGACACCTTCCTGTCCATATACAAACCCCCCTACTCGCAGTCACCCTTGCACTCTGGTGCAAGGGTGCCTGCGTTGGCGCTAAGTTGTAAAACTTAGCGCCATCGCAGGGGGAAACACGAGGCTGCACCATATCCTTGATAATATGGTGCAGCCTTGCGTTTCCAAAGTGGCGGAGAGAGGCGTTAAGCCAAGAAGACTAGCGCCTCTCTCCGCCACTTCCTTGCTAATATGCCCAGAAATATTTGTGATATGCATTGGTACAATCTATATAATTGTATGGAATTAAATTATGTGAATCCACTGTGATTATTGTTTTTCAGCCTGAAACCTTGAGAGATTCAAATGTAGTGGGAACTTTGACAGCTAGCAGTTTCGCTCAGAAATGTACTTGTTTTCAGCTAAATTAGATAAAAATCGGTCTACCTCAGTCATATTACGATTAATGACTCACTGTAATTTCAACCCAAATCCTCCCCAACACAATTTTTTGATCCGTTTACATTCTCAATGGTGTAGAAATTACACTTATTTTTGTTCTCAGAGCTGTTCCTGTAGATTATTAACACAGACCTGCCAACATTTAAAAACCTTTCAGATTGAGAGCGGGGTGGGGTTCTTTGAGGAGCACGGCCTCTGATGCTGACACCAATGTCCTGGGTTAGTTTCCAAACACGTAATGGATATTGGTTGCGCAGTACGTTTAAAAACATCGGGAAATCTACTCTCTGACGTGGTTTGTAGCTCACCTTAGGTTCCACTATATGATATCAGTTCTTTACTGGGTGGCCATGTGAAGGGGGCTGATATTGTGTGACACACAGTGGCCCCATATAAATTGACAGGCTTGGTGTCACATGGAAGGCTTGTGTGCATTTCCAGCTGAGGATGATTGCATGTTGTGGGCTGAAAAATGTTCAAAAAATACTCAGAGACATGTTGGTTTTATTTAAAAAATAAAAGCAGCAACATTTCTGTAAATCTATCTTTGAATGTTTTTCAGCCCACAAAATGCAATCATAAAAACAATGTTAAAAGAACGACTCATGGGCATTGAAAAAAATTATAATTACTGAACTATACATTTGATTCCAAATATTGGTGATTTTTGGAGAAAGATGATAGATCAGATGTATATAGGTATGTTCACCCTTTGATAAAGCCAATAGTCCTATTTTTTATACTTTGGTGTTGTGACTCTTTGACAAAGTCAATAAGTCTCTCTGAGTGCGTGGGTGTGGCCGCCTGTAAGGGGAGGTTGAATGCAGCGATCCGAAAGCCGCACACGACTGAAGACCATGAGCGGCATGGGGTTGGCTGCCTGCAGGGGTCTGATGCAGGGTCTGGCCAAGTGGTGATAAAATATTACTTTATGTTAAAAAAAAAAACTTGAAATCCACAAACAAAAACAAAGGGTAAGTGACATCACAGTTAGGAACTGTAATTATATCTTACTTTACATTAAAGAAACCTTTGAAATTCACTGAAAACAGCAAATGTTAAGGTAGCATTATAGTTAGGTGAACATTTCAGTGAGAACGTAACATTTTAAACAAAAGAAAAAACTGAAATTCACTAGATATAGTTATTTCAAATAACTATAACTCATGATGTAAAGTAACTCCACCACGCACTGCTAATTACCCCACAAAGTACATCACTCATGACATGTTCTATAATAGCTTTGATAACATGACTGCAACATAGAGAAATTCCTCCTTGTGCCCCCAGCCAAGTTAGGGGGTGATCGGTTCTATTTTCCACACTAGAAGTAAAGTTACTTCAATCATTTGCGGCAGTAAAACTCTAACCCTTTATAAGATGGGAAAGGAGCAAATAAGAGTTTGTGGGTGTTCACAGATTTACAAGGCAATCCATGCCTTGACCTACACCCTCCCCTCGCTTGAGGTTTTCTACTCAATATATCTGTGCAATAGTGGACAAGAATTGTGAAGTAGGGAAAACCCTTTGCATCTGACAAGTGTCCCTTTGTGGATAATGGCCGGTCATGTTCCTTAGCCATTTTCACCTAAGAATGTAGGGCATAAATTGTTTCATGAATCGGGCCACCATGCATTGCACTTTATGTTAATTTCCGAATTACCAGACTCTGACATGGAAAGAGGGAAGTTTTGGAAAGCTGAACAGTTGAAAGATAGAAAGCTAAATTGTTACTCACGGTGGGGCTGGAACGTTCAGATTGCAGTACACTTCTGGGCCAAAAGTGGGTGAACATATTTAACTGCACTACACAGAAGTCTTTCTGAAAAATGTTGATCATAAGAGTAGAAACATTCTGTATGCAAATGGTTAAAAGCACAAAGACCACCACACCTCAAAGCCTATACTTAACGAGTGCTATATGAGAAATTAAGGTGTGGTAGCGAGGCTCATGGAGCTGGAGGCATTGACGCTGGTCTAGATGCTGCTGGTGTAGGACTGGACAAGCTTGCGGTTCTCTGGTCTGAGGCAGGAAGGAGAAAAACACTGTTTCCAAAATGTCAGTCATGTCAGAATCTCATTAATGTGTATCTGTTTCCCACTTTCCTAGGTGGGACTCCGTACCCTGAGCTGCCCATGAATGAGCAGTTCTACAATGCACTGAAACGAGGGTATCGGATGTCCAAGCCTGTTCATGCATCGGAAGACATGTGAGTTCCTAAATGTTTGTCGGTTTCACACAGGTCAGCTAGCCTTCGACCAGCTTACTATGCACCTGTTCTAAAAGTACATAATTAACCCTTTTCAGCTCTATTCCGAAGAGCAAGCTGTGTCTCACATATCCATCTTTATCACTTCTATTCACCACAACCTCCTCTCATTCATCCTTATCCTCTGTGACCTAATTGCCTCTTTCCACACTGTTGACTGCTGCTGATCGCACTCTTGCATCCGGTTGCATTGCCAGGGCTACTCTTGATGGCATCTCCTTATACCTATCGTATAGCTCCCCAGTTTTCTGGTTGAGTACACTGACACTCTCCCGCAGTAGACATTCCCCAGGGCTTGGACCAGGGCTTTCTGCTTGTCTCACCATAGACCCCTTCCCTCAGTACCATGTTCCTTCGTTTCTCTTGTCATAGAAGTTTCTATCAATCTCACCTCATCCACACTCGCAAATTGCTTGCCCGCTATCTTCCACTGGATGGCCCTCTGTTAATTTATGCTTAATTTAGTTAAACCACAGACCTCTATTTTTCAGCCTCTTTCTATCCTATCTCATCCCCAACTACTCCCACCTTTACTCCCTCCTCAACAGTCTGAATTCTTGGAGTGTTATTTGGCTTGATTATGCATCTAGAATACCCTCTCTTTTATGTCCACAAAAACATTTTCCCAGTTCTGCAATACCATAAAACATTTGCCCTCACAATTCAAATCCACAAGTCACTCAAAAACATATCATCTGTATTATTGTGGTAGTCTGCTCGTCGATCTCCAAAAGCACTACTCCACATCCATTGACAAAGCTACGAGCACATTTACTTTTTTATTCTTCCACATCAATCTGCAGACCACTATAGAAAGCAGGTAGGTTGACTGTCTGTGAGATGTAGGGCTAAAGTCCCCCTGCTGTTACACTTCCATCCATTTACTGTTCTCTGCTAATCTTCATCTCCTCCCTGTCCCCAATTACTCCTTTCTGCTTCCAATCTGTCCACTTAGTCCCTGCACTAGAACACCTGC
Organism: Triturus cristatus; assembly: GCF_964204655.1. NCBI lineage: Eukaryota > Metazoa > Chordata > Amphibia > Caudata > Salamandridae > Triturus > Triturus cristatus. The sequence goes on from NC_140590.1 coordinate 821,444,085, forward strand.
CATGCTCATGGAGCTACTTAACGCCTCACTGAGAGAAGCCATCCTACCGGCAGAATGGAAGCACGCAATGATTCTTCCTCTTTTGAAGAAACCAAATGTGGATCCAGCGGAGCCCTCCAACTTCCGCCCAATTTCCCTCCTCCCTGATCTCTCTAAAGTCCTGGAAAAACACGTGAATCAACAGGTCACACGGTTTGCGGAATCCAATAACATCTTGCACGAGTCCCAATCTGGCTTCAGAGCCGGCTACTCCACAGAGTCCACTCTCTTAGGAGTCACCGAAACAATACACCGGCTTCTGGATAAAGGGGAAATGGTGGCACTCATTCTACTTGATCTGAGTGCCGCCTTTGATACGGTATTCCATCCTACCCTCCTTAAAGCACTCCAGTCTCTGGGAATTGTCAGATCAGCATTAGAGTGGATCAAAAATTTCCTCACCGACAGGACTTTTCAGGTCTTCTCTCCTTCGGCTTGCTCAAAGACCTATGCTTCTCCCTATGGAGTGCCTCAGGGATCGATACTTAGTCCTATGCTATTTAATCTTTACGTCAGCCCCTTAGCTACCATCGCGGAAGAGGCTGGGCTGTCAATCTTCTCCTATGCTGATGACACCCAGCTTCTTTTTTCTTTATCCGCCAATGACAAATCCAGCGTCTCCTCCTTACAGCTAGGGTTGCTTAAAATCGCCAACTGGATGCACACTAACTGGTTAAAACTAAACGGTAGCAAGACAGAAGTTTTGATCATGGGGAAAGATAAAGATCTTTGGGGCCCACGCCACTGGCCACCTGAAATGGGTGAACTCCCTAAACCAGTACAAACAGCTCGCAATTTGGGCATAGTGATTGACGATCAGCTGACCATGAAACAGCAAGTAGCCAAGACCACGTCCACTTGCTTCACTATTCTCAAATGGCTCCGCAAGATATTATGGATGCTGCCTGAATCCACTCAAAGGACAGTCATCCAGGCCCTAATCACATCTAGACTTGATTACGGCAACATCCTCTATCTAGGAGCAAATGAGGAATTAATACGCAAGCTGCAGGTGGTGCAGAATTCTGCAGCACGGCTACTCTGCCAGATACCTAAAACATCCTCCATTTCAGGCACTTTGCGTGATCTCCATTGGCTCAGGATTGAGCAACGTACACAATTTAAGGCCTTGTGTTACATGCATAAGATCAAGCTGGGCACAGCACCCCATTACCTTTGCTCCCTAGCCCAGCTTTATCTCTCGCCCCGCCTTCTTCGCTCCGCATCCCAAGTCAACTTCACAGTTCCCAGATTCAAGCTTTCTCACATGGGTGGACGCTCTTTCTCGTACCTGGCCCCTGTGCTGTGAAACTCACTACCTACCCCGCTCCGCCACGAAATTTGCCATAAAAGCTTCCGTAAAGTCCTGAAGACCTGGTTTTTCAGCCAGTAAAACAGCCCTTCCGTTCTATCTGCAAACCGTCCGTGCGCCGGGAAACCTCCGGGTAGCTGTGCGCCTTATACATTTAATTTAATAATAATAATAATAATGCTAATCTCAGGCCACTCTTTCCCTGATGCCATCCAAGACTGCTGCTCTCACACACCAACTCCTACACCTAAAAACCCATCAATGCCATCTTGCTCCAAATCATGCCCCAAATGTGTCCCTAAATTGCCTACATAGACATGACAAATAATCCCCCAAAAAGCAATCCAAATACGTATGTAATTTTCTAATTTAAATCTTCTATCTCCTGTTCTATCCATCACTTCTCAACACATCACCAATGTATGCATCCACCAAAAGTGCGTATTTATCCGACGTATCATAAGATATTACTATTTACTCCGTTTATACTTGAAATACTTCTAATACTTTGCAAATAAAGAATTAAAGGAAGATGTGGTAATCAGGCTCACTGTCTCCTCTTTCATGCAGCTATGAAATCATGCGCAAGTGTTGGGATGAGAAGTATGAGGCAAGGCCATCGTTCACCCAGTTAGTGCAACTGATGGGGAATCTACTGGGGCAAGACTTCAAAGAGGTATGATGAACTAGGCCTACTATAGTTGTGTGTCAGAATCTCGAGGCCATGAATATTGTACTTCAAACATAACACAACCTAAACATCGAGAACCAAAATAGCAAGAAACTAAGAATATAGTTAAGTAAATATTTACTATTCTTAACGGCATCCGCATACCTTGAAGGTATGTTTATATATTGTCAAGGTACATATATGTGTAGTTAACTACAATAAACTCTTTACTTACCTGTATATACTTACCATCGCGATGTTTTAATAATCAAAATTGTATCCACAATATTTTTGTAGAATGATATTTCCTCCATATACTCCTACTACTGAAGGACAGGGGGTTAGACTAAGAAGGGATTTATTGAGGAGGAATAAATATGTGTATATCAGTTGTTTAAAAACATTTTGTTGATTTACTTACTTTCAATATCTTAAGGTTAAGGTTGTTGCTTAAAAATGTTAGTAGACGTTTATCACTCATTATCACAATGTCATTATAGAAGCAAGCATTCGTAAATGCAATAGGTTCCCCCTTGTCCAACCACCCCCCCCAAAAAAATCTGAGGAATGGCAAAGACATTAGTTTTGGGTTTTGGAGAGGTTTGCTAAGCATGTACACTAACATACCTTCTACGTATGTTTACTTGCACTGGTACTTGTCTTCTCTGAGCATGCCGACCTTTAATGTATTCAAAATTATTTATATTTGTGTATTGGCATCATCATACCTTGGCTGCCCACAAAATAGCAGGGGTCACCACCATTGTGCCACAATGAGCATGTTGCTGGAAATTACCACCACTGTGCCTGGACCAGCATCCTGCCAGAAATTACAAAATTGTGCCTGTGTCTGTCAGTATGCTAGTGATTACCAACATTGTGTCATGTTGGTAATCACGTTGTAAAACCAAAGGAAATGATGCACGGAGTGTTGAACATTGCAAGCACTCACCCCCAGTCAACTGATCTGGGTTTAATCCACCACCGTTCTTTAGCCCACTCTGCCACCCCAGTTCAGACATGGACATATGCAAATCAGTCTGACCCTGTGCCTCATGGGAACAAATCACGTTGTGTCATGCTGGTAATCACCAACATGTTGCTAGAGATTCCTACCATTGCGCCAGGACCTGTATTTACCAGAAATTGCCTCTATTGTTCCAGGGCCAGAATGTTGCCAGGTATTACCACTAATATGCCAGGGGCATCGAGTTGTCATGGGTTATAAGCATAATGCTAGGGTCAGCATGGTGCCAGGGATTACCTCCAGTGATCAAGGGCCCACATTCTACTGTGATTCACCACCATTGTGCACAGGCTAGCTTGGAAGGGATTGCCACTATTGTGCCAGGACCAATTTGTTGCAAGGATTAGAATCACTGTGCCAGAGATGACCACCATTTTATTAGGGCTAGCATTTTATCAGCAATTACCGCCATTGTGCTAGGGTCAGCATGGTGCCCAGAATTACAACTGCAGGGCCAGGGTCAGCATGTTTCCAGGGATTGCCTTCATTGTGCCAGGGCCATAGTTTTGTCATGAATTCCCACCATTGTGTCTATCCCTAAATATTCACAGCAGGGGCTGGGGACAATATACTCACTCCTCACCCGCACATATACATTCATGCACACAAAGACACCAAAATACAGATATGCATTCCCAGACTTTCTTGTGCACACACAGACCTACACACACACATACAAGCCCATACACTTTAACACACACACAAACAAACCCAGACTGGCACACATGTACTCATGTGTACACACAGTGCAAAAACGTGTTTTTGCTTCTCTTTATTGTCTACTGCTGCTGTTACGGTGCACTTGTTTCGTCTCTCCCCGGCACTGGCAGCTCCCCATCAGCACTCCCAGGGGGAGGAAGGGAAGGAAGGTAGTGGTGGAGTGACTTGGATAGCCTGGGACATGGAGGAACAACTAGGGGACAAGTAGGTGTGCACAGGGCTGAGGGGAGCAACATGACTCTTGCTGCTGCTCTGCTAGACATGGCTCTTGTCCTCTCCCACAAGCTCACGGAGCTCCTGATTGGTAGTCCCAGAACAAGTAAGAGGAGGAGCAATTGGGGAAGCCTGGGAAAGTGGGAACAAAGGAGGGGACATGTAGGTGTCTGGGGGTGAAGAGAGGGCAATCCAGCCGGACTGCGAGGGGAAGTGGAACGGGTCAAAGTGTCTTACTGGGGGTGAGAGGTGCTGGGTGTCAGACTTCAGGGGTTTTTGGGAGGTGAAAATGCAGCCACAATGAATACACTTGTAGAAGGCTTTGCATCCCTCCTCCATTGCTTGTCCAAGGTCAAATAGAGTCAGAGCAGGAATTGATGAACAGGGACTGCTTGCTGTGCGTGCGTAAAGATACATATTTAAGCTTGCGCAGCAACAGTCAGAGGTGTGCCTAGTGGCATGCTGAATGCTCATTTTTCTTTTCACCCACAATAGTTTTTGCCTCAATTTGCCAATGCGTAGCAACACTGAAGTGAAACATAAACATATCTACCAATATGTTTAAAAACCAAGCTATAGTTATAAACACTTATATAAGGAAATAAGAAAAAAAGGGGCAAATAGATAAATACAAAAAATCGCTAATACATTACCGATAATAATCATACTGCTGTTGAACACTACAATTCAAGTAAAATATATCATAAATAATGCTCCAATAGTATGAATGTAATACATCATCTATTGCCGCGATAGGTCAGAAAAGCAAACTCACTTTCCACTAGTGGGGAGGGCCTGTGGTCTTTCCACACATACAAAATGCCAGCCCTACAAGTACTGCTAGATTATCTAGTAAAACCCAGAGCTTTGTGTTCTGCCTCTGCTTCCGCTGACCTGATTCGGTAATGGGGGACACTTTTATTTTTTGGTCCCAACCTATTTCCCAGTCCGACCTTGAATAATATTAACACATTGTTTCCATCTACTATTAACTTTAACCAATGAATCGCACGAGTAGTGATGAGTAATTACAGATTTCTACTAGATTTAATTAAAGGCTCGAGTCAGAAATACGAACATTTAAAGAAATATTGTTTTTAATCCTAACTATTTTGTTTAATCGCACATGTATCCTTCCCAGAGCTGCTTGAGGTAACGAAGCCTTACAGCACCACCAGCAGAGGCAGCAAACAGCAGCGTTTTGCATTTCGGAGCTATGAATTTAGCCCTTTTGCTGGGCAAAGTTGAGCACCACAGGGAAAAAATGCATTTCGCCTGTGGTGTCAGTAGTCCTCACATTGCTCCTGTTTCCCCCCCCCCCCCCCCCCAGAAACAGGGAATCAAGGAGCATTTAAAAATTAAATGCAATAAACTACCATTGCGTTTTCATAATGCAAGCACATGTAGGAATAAGACTGGCACATTGGGGCATATTTCCAACAGAATGGCGAAAAGTGGCGTTAAGCAAAAATTGCTAACGCCTCGCTTCGCCATTCAAAAACACAAGGATGCACCTTATTCACAAGAATGAGGCGTACGCTTGTGTTTCCCCTAGTGCTGGTGCTAAATTAAGTTGCCTGGCACCAACGCAGGCTCTCTTGCACCATAGTGCAAGGGGTCTGCGTTGATGGAAATTATTGTTTATGTGCAGGAAGGTGCGCCTTCCTGCACATAAACAATCCAAAATGCCGATTTGAAACTCCTATGTGCGCTGTATTGTGCAGCACACGTAGAAGTTGCAAATTGCCATTTGTTTAATGATTGTTTATCTGAAGGAAGGGACACCTTCCTGCACATACACAATCATTCATGGCGATTTGCTGTTTCTATGTGTGCTGCCCAATGCAGCACACATAGAAACAGCAAAAACGAGATTAAATTAAGCATGTCACCTCGTTTCGCTGTGATAAGACCAGTATTTCCCTTATCTTAATTTTGACTCTGCATCCTATTTACACCAACCACTCTTGTAAATAGGGGGCAGCAGCAAAATCAATGAGTGTTGCAGAGGAACACCCACTGCAACACCCATTGCCTACCCCTTTCACGTTAAGTGCAGCGTGAAAGGGGGCCTTATTTATTAGGTGGCGTTAAGCCACGTTAAGTGGCTTAACACCACCTTGTAAATAAGATGAAGGGATTATCGCCACAGGAATGTTGCAAAAAGTGACATTCCTGTGGCGATAGGAGCTTGTAAATGTGCCCCATTGTATTTTCACTCCGATAAAAGATGCTCATTTGCAACACATGCCCTAACTTTACCCCATTCCTGTTAAGCTTGGCCAAAGGAAATGAAGGCGTTGAGAATACCAGCTCTCCCACCCCCTCTTGAAAAGAGGTTAGAATGTGTTAACCCTTCTCACTGGGACGTGAGGAGAAACAGGCGAAGGGAAACTGACACAGCATCTGCCTGATCCGGTTCAGTCATAGGGTCTTCGTACACCACGTCTTTGGAGTCTGGCTGTCTTTGTCAACCTGAAAGCGAATAGCAAGCCCTGCCAAGTACCACACATCAGGTGTTAGACTAACGTATTTCAGTGAGGTGATTAATATCATAGCACTAAATTGCAAAGTTACGCATTTATAGCGCCTCCTGAAGATGTCAAACCGGAGTGCTATAATCAGCACAGACAAAAGTAGCGCGCGGTCATGCTGCTCTGGCAGCCACAGAGTCATGTGACTGACAGAGAGTCTGACTGCTGCGGGCTTGGGGGCTGGCTCTGCTGCGCTGGGCTTGCCGGCTCCATTCGGCATTCACGTGACATGATGGTGTCATAGAGATTGCAACAATGCGTTCCACATTCGCTCAATGCAGAGACAGGGCTCATAATATAGGGTGGGCTGCCCGTGGTGCAAGGTGAGCCCGCAGCAGCAATCAGATAGTTCAAAAGTTTGACTGGGATCAGAGGAGCCCGCTGCTGCTCGCACGTCTATTGCGCCACCGGCCACTATGGTGCGTGCTGCAGCATCGCATCAAGGTGCCGCTCGAGTCCGAACCAGAGTTGTACCGTGGCCGCTGCTGGAGAGAGAGTTAACTGGTACCTGTAGCCGATCTTAATGATGCTGTGCGAGTCCCGACTGAACCGCGGTTGCCGGAGTCCAGTTTTGGTCCTGCAGCCTCCCATGAGCTGGCCCGCGGTACCGTGTCTTACTCTGCCAGACTACCACTGACTGTCTATTCTCAGGAAATGTGTATGCTAATTATATTTAATTTTATAGCATCATGATCAACCTGCTGAGAGCCGGGTCTTAAAATGCACCTAATTTACTCCACACAACCACCAATCAGAGGCAGCCTTTCAAACAGAAGCCTTGTAATCTTCGCTTGAGACAAATCAAGTGCGTTCTTTCGGGTGGCAGGCAAAATTGCTCTCTGATTTGAGAATTTGCTGTTGAAAATGACTCAGCATGGAAAGGATTTGAGTTGTGGCTGATGGCTGTGTTGCCAGAGCATAGCTGCGGCTTCTCGCATAATGGCATATAATGGGTGTAATTGTTTTCGGTGCGAAGTGATTTCAGACATAACAGCTCTAAGTGCGTTGGAGTCTAATTTAAGTAGCCCCATGCATTTCTTTACTGAATGAGCCCTTTTTTAAGTTAAAAAATAAGTTTATTGAAGAGTAGTGGTCAGAACAACAATATTTCGTACACATGTTCAATACCAAATTTCATAAATGAGGGTGGGAGAATAAAGGATAATGAAAGTATATAGTTACAATAAAATTGTAAAAGAGCGTACACTGATAAATATTTATGCCTGAAAGGTAAAAGGATTCTGGTTCATATTAAATATATCACAAAACAAAAAGAAGAGAATGATAATATTTTGATATGTTCACATTTATATATTACTAAAATTAGATATCTAAACATTGTGAAAAGTATATGAGGAAAGTCAAGGAGGCTTATAATAAATAATAAATAAATCCACATTGTAAAGCGTGAGCAATCACCCGTAAGGGTCTCTGGGGGCCGTCGGGAAGGTTAAGCAAGCTATTGCCCAGAGTCACATGGTGCTGGGCTAATCTGCCGCCGGGGATCGAATCGTGATCCCAAGATTTCGGGATCAGTCGCCCTGGCCACGGTGCCACTCCTCTTCCCCTTAGTAACTTCTTGTAATGAAGGTTGGGGTATAAAGGATGTTTTTGCACTGTCATCAAGAAATTGCGTGATAGGAGACCAAACCTGCACTCGTTTTGTGGCAAGTGATATTGGATGCACAAGAATCGTGTCCAATCTATGATTATGACATATGGCATACCGCCAGACGAAATATGATAATTTAGAGGTATCTTTCCAATTCTATGTTATCTGCTGAAAAGCAACTGCTAATAGTAAATCTATGATTTGCGTATGTGAATGTCTTTGCTTCCACTCAGAGGACAGGCTACCCAAGATAATATTAATGAAGGAAAGGGGGAGTGTAGTGTTAAAAATTGTGTTAATTTGAGACGAAACCCGCTCCCAAAACCTAAATACATATGGACATGTGTACAGCAAAAGTTTTAAGTCGGCAATGTCGTGAGAGCAAGTCCAACATATACTAGGAGTAACAGCATGTATCTTGTGTAAATGAGTGGGTGTAAAAAGCAATCTGTTGTAAATGAAGAAAATTGTTTGTGTAGTGCTTGCTGCTCTAGAAGATTTCTTTATTTTTATCAATATTCTATTCCATAAAGAGACAGGCCAGACAATACCCAAGTCAGTCTCCCAAGAGAGTTCAGTTTTAGATTTATCCCTATTTATAGGAGGTTGTTCTAAACGAGAGTAAATGATAGAGGCTCTAGGATGTATGTGTAGGAGATTATTCCAATTGTTATCAGTCAGGGAAGTAGAAGAGGACATGCATGGAAATTGAGCAAAAGTCTCAAGTATTGCCTGTCGCAGGATTGAAAATTTATGTTGGAAAGAAGCAGGTAAGTGATAGAGGTCTCGTATCCGCAAGAATTGAAGAAGTATGCCCTGATCAAATAACTGATGCATCTAAATTGAACCTTTATTTCTCCATACTTTCCAGTATATGGGTTTGTTTTTAATGAGTATAAACTTGTTATGCCAAATTGTGGACTTGAGAAAAGTGTCAAAGTCATAAGGGACCATAGGAAGGGTAGTTTGTAATAGTTTGCATGAGTGTTTGATCACTGGTGTATAGTTTTTTTGCGGTTTACAAGAAATAGAAAGATATTCTTGAAATGAAAAAGGTGCTATAAATGAATCTTCAAGGGCAATCCATAATTAACTGTTAGATGTTTGAGCAGAAATCCAATTTGATGTTTTTGTTGAAACTCTTTATGATAGTTGGAGAAATGGGGAAAATTGACACCTCCCTCTGATTTTGGCCGTATTAATTTTTGAAGTGCCATTCTTGTTTTTTTGTCATTCCACAGAAAAGACATAAGTATAGAATTGATATTGTGAAAAAAATGGGCTGGTATGGATACTGGTATATTGGAGATGGTATAAAGTATTATAGGGGTAAGCATCATCTTATTGGTATCAAGACGTCCCTACAAAGAGAGATGAAGTGGATGCCATCTTGCAGTGAGCGTTTTTAATTTATCTATACATTTATCAAAGTTCAGAGAGATGGAGTTTGCTATGGAGGAAGAGAACCATAATCCAAGGTACTTTATGTGTTTAGAATTCCATGCAAACTTGGAGATCTGAAACTCCTCTCTAAATGTATATTTGGTTAAAGGCATAACCTCACATTTGTCAATATTTAGTTTGTATCCAGATACTAAACCATTTGCTTCAACCTCCTGTAAAAATGCAGGAAGTGAAGATTGTGGCTGAGAAAGGAAAATTAATATGTCGTCTGCATATGCTGCTAATTTGATATGCTGGGCCTCGGATAAAAAAACGGTAATGGATTAGTTCTGCCGAATTCGAGATTGTAAAGGTTCTAACGCTAAGTTAAAAAGGAAAGGGGACAAAGGGCAACCTTGACGGACTCCTCTTTTAAGACTAAAATAGGAGAAGACTAGACCATTGGCAGAGATGGCCGTCTTAGGTTCTGAATAGAGTAAAGCAATCAGGGAGATGATTTTTGGTCCAATTCCAAACCATTTGAGGGCATGAAAAATAAAGAGCCATGAGATTCTATCAAAGTCTTTCTCCGCGTCAAGAGCAATTGCTGCTAATGAATCTGAATGATGAGACATTCTAGATAAGATGTCAAAGAATACCCTGGTGTTGTCTGTGATGTTTCGACCTTTAACAAATCCTGATTGCTCTTTACCTAACAGCGAAGGAAGATGTGGTTCTAATCGCATAGCTAACGTTTTCGAGAACATTTTATAATCTTCACTGACTATAGAGATGGATTTATAATTCTTGCAATATCTGGGATCCTTGCCATCTTTTGGTATTAGACAAATTAAGGCCTCTAAAAATGAACCTGATGAGTTACAAGAAGAAGTGAAAGAAGAAATGAGAGTGTATAGATACGGAATAAATAACTGAGAAAAGTGTAAGAAAAATTCCACAGTAAATCCGTCAGGTCCCGGGGCTTTATCTTTTTTAAGGGTCTTCAGAGCATTTAGTTGTTCCACTTTTGTAATGTCAGTTTCCAAAATATCTAAATAAAATGGTGAATATCGCGCTTTTGGATATTGAAAAAGTAATGAAGTATATCTGTATCCGGGGGTATATTTTCTGGCGTATAAAGGGATTCGTAAAACAAACTAATTCTTGAAGGATTTCAGGATCTTTATGTTTTGGTGTTTGATTGTCATCTATAATGGAGTCAATGTGAAGTCTGCTTTGCTTGATTTTGAGATAATTAGCTAATAATTTACCTGATTTGTTTTGGCCCCCGTAGTATTTCGAACCCGTTTTCAGTAAAAACAAGGAGGCATTTTCAGTCGAAGTTTTATTGAAGGCTATTTTTGAGTTTATGAGCTCTTCCAAGCTGGTTTTTGTGTTGGAGGTGTAAAAGGCGTGTTCCAGTGTTTTAATATTGGTAAGAAGAGCATTGTGGATTGTTCGGAATGATTTGTGTTTGTTTGATGTATATCTAATAATGAAATCTGGAGCGGTAGCTTTGAAAGCGTCCCAAATTGTATGGAAGGGAGGGTCATCAGTTTGGTTGGTTCGAAAGAACTCATGAACAAAAGAGGTGAAGGACGTATTAAAACTGGTGTCAAGAAGTAAAGAATTATTGAATCTCCATCTTTTAGGTGAGGTAGGTTGATGTAGGACGTCTAGTTGAAGCATAACAGGAGCATGGTCAGATATGAGTATGGGGCCTATATCAGCTGAAAGCAGAGACTGAGAAACATTGTGCGCGATAAAAATGTGATCTATTCTGGACTGTGTCTGATGTGGTGGGGAGAAAAAGGAGTATTCCCTCAAAGACGGGTTTCACAGTCTCCAGGCATCTACCAAATTTCTTTGTTCTACAGTTCGTAAAAAAGCTTTGTGCGATTTGTTTGGGATAAAGGGGGCTTTAGAGTTCCAGTCAAGGAAAGGATCCATCACTTGGTTACAATCCCCCGCAAAAATAAAATTCTGTGTGGGATATTTTAAAAGTAAATGGGAAATGTGAGACCAAAATGAGACATCGCCATTGGTAGGAGTATATATGTTGAAGAAGGAGATGGGAGTTTTACCTATTAGCAACTTAGTAAACAACCATCTACCCTCGGTGTCTGATTCCTGTGAGATGAGTTTAGCATTTAGGGATTTATGACATAAAGTTATTCTTTTACCATACCTTGGTGAAAAGAAAACCTCTCCAACCCAATTTCTCTTAAGTTTTAGTGTTTCGCTTTCTGTGAGATGAGATTCCTATATCATAGCTATATTGGCATTCATCTTAGATAAGTGGGAAAGAACACGTTGTCTTTTAATGGGAGAATTTAAGCCTCTAACATTCCAAGTGACAACTGTTAGGAACATATGTAATGTAAATAGAACGAAAATTCCTTAGAACCAGAACTTACATATCTTTTTTTAAGTGTAGAACACAGAATAAGTACGGAGTTATACATTATAAAGATCAATCAATGAGAATATAAAAGATGATGAAAACTGAATGAGCTCTTTGAAACTAAAAGACACAATCTAAATTGCCTCCTGCACGGTTTTATTTTGTATGCGTATGAATCTATCATGGGGGGAGAAGAGAACGGGCAGCTATAGTTCTTGAATGGAAATTGCAGGCCCTGGGAAGCAGGGAGTGTGGTATTTTTATGGAGAGACACAGTGTACCTTCCCTGAGCAGATCTGGTTTCAGATTAGATCTGGCCAGCTCTGATCTTTCTATAATGCATTGCAGGTGCAGGGCGATATGCTGCTGCCTGGCAACATATAGTAGAGCAGAGGCTTATCATGCCTGCACCAAAGAACTTGTACCTTGACTACACCAAAATGTATTTTATGTAGATAGCTCAGTGAGTTATTCCTTTTGCCACGGAGATCCTTTTGGTAATTGTGGTTCAGCTGCAACTGCGGCTGAGCTGGGGGAAGGGGTGCCGTGCTTAGACATAACTAACCGGTGTAAAAGCTTCTGCTAAAGAGTTACTTGTCTAGTAGCAGTTTTGACTCACCATAAAGTAGTGCTGCAAAGATCAGTTGCTTTGCTCCAATTTCAAGATCTTCTTAGAGTTTCTCGTTGCTCAAATGCGTCTAATTTCTGATATTTATATGTTTGCCTCGTCTTCCTTGCTTGATTTTGCTCATGAGGAAATGTCACTCATGATTACACTGAAATTATGAAAATGCCACACATAGCAGTCTAAAACCTTGGCAGCTATGAATAAGCAACCTAGAAGTAAGCATCATCAAACTGATTAGCAGTCTCATCTATTCTCACCAGCCTCCACTGCCCAGTCCTGAAATGTTTTGAATTCCTTCCTCTGCATATGTGTGTGGGTCTATAAGGGATGAGAGACCAGGACAGCCTCATATCTTTTGATGCTTCCTTCCTGCCCTGAGTCCTGGCAATTTATTCTGTGTTGTATCTTTCTCAGAATACTAGAGTTTTGTAACCCTAACCCTGGTTTAAAAAAAAATGGTCATTATAAATGTATTAACAGAAGATCCCAAACCTCCAGAGATCGGAAAAGATAATAAGCTTTTCGATAACCTCTGGCAATATTAAACCCATAAACAGTAAACTGAGAATGAAATGATGGCTTATGGGTATTGGAAATGTATGTTTTCCATTAAGATGATCCTCAACAAGAAACTCTTCATTTTTCTTATCATTAGCAATTTAAATTACAACAGGAAAAACATAATGTAGGCTTACTTGTGATCCGAAGCTTAAGAGTAAGTCACAAGGATATGAGACAGTCCACTCTGAGCTTAAGAGTAAGTCACAAGGAAATGAGACAGTCCACTCTGAGCTTAAGAGTAAGTCACAAGTAAATGAGACAGTCCACTCTGCTTCCGAAACCAAAGAATCTGAAGGTAGCAGCTATGTAGGACATTTGATGCAATTGAGGGTCGGCGTGATTCCTCCTCCGGTTAACGTCCAAATTGAAAGAAAATAGGAGAGTTTCCAGGCCTAACCAATAAATGGCGATAGACTAATACACAGCATGTGAGTCTAGACAAGCTTCACCCTGCAAACCTATGGTTACAGGTATGTAATCTACTTGCTATCTTAATCCAATAGGGAGTTTATCAATAGAGTAACTGTTTTATTGTCTATAATGTTATTGGGTAAAGTCATGGACAGTTTAGTAACATCTCAAGTGCAGCTGGTTCAAGACAGAGATGAGCTGGGCTAGTATGGATTTGGTCCTGATAGGATGATGCTTCTCATCTGCTGATAGGGGTAGATCAGAGGTTCTCGTGTGCCGATGTGCCCTGGTTCATTAGATATTCCCGGTTTTGTTTTTCCCGTGCATCTCACCAGAAATATGAGAAGGTGAACGAGGAGTTTCTGAGAAGCGATCATCCAGCAGTTGTTCGTGCAAGACCCAGAGTGAAGAATCACATTATCACAGCCAGGACTGGCCCGGAGGAGCATTTGAACCCAATCAGCTACACAGTGGTGGCCCCCAACAGTGACAATGACTACATCATCCCGCTCCCGGATCCACAGCCAGAGGAAGCAGAGGAAGTTGCCAGTGGGACTGGGGAGAGTCGGCCCAGGTATGACAAGAACATGAAGGTCTGCAGACAAGAATGCACCTCTAACGTGTGTGTGTGTTTGTGTAGGTGTGTGTGTGTGCGTGCATGTGTGCAAAGCATGTGTGTATGTGTGTGTAAGCACGCGTGTGTGTGTGTGTGTGTGTGTACCTATTCATTCAAGTGTTAGCCAGAGAGATATATTTACAGGGAAAGACACACATACACCAAAAGGGAGAGAAATCAATGAAAGAGGTGTTATGATAGACAATCCAGAGAGAGAAAGAGGGAAAGAGAGAGATTGAGGAGGGAACTTTCCCTTCTCTTTCCCTCTTTCTCTCTAGGTAGGCAGGTCGTGTCTCCTCAAGCAGCTTCTCATCACAGTTTAGGACCCCCATTGCAAGGTCTCACCCCTTCTACTCCTTTGCAAAGTACCACAGCCCCACTTTAATTCTCTTGTCCGCTTTCATAGCTCAGGCCCTCGTCTCCCACTCTTTATTTTCCCCTTTGTTTGCCCTGCAGTTCAAAGCCTTGTGCCCCCTCATGACTTCCTCCTACCACCTACCTCACTGCCAATCACATCCCGCTTGAGCAGAATTCCATTGCTTTTTAGTTCTATTCGCACTGTATATAAATCACATACATACAGAGAGCTAGAGCGAGGGAGGAGGGGCAGATGAGTGAGACATGCGAGAAGTACAAAGAGAAACGCATGGGAAAGGCAAGAGAGAGACAGGGGCACAGAGAGAAACAGATATAGTTCTAGAAAGAAAGGGAGTTGAAAAGGAAGACAGACACAAACACAGAATAGAAAGAAAGATGAAGAAAAGAAGGGCTAGAGAAAGTGAAAGAGAGAGGGAAAGTACAAGAAAGAGCGCAATAAGTCGAGATATGAAGAGAGACAGCATAGGAGAGGCAGACGAAGAGAGCAAAGAGGAAGAGAAATCTTTACTATTTCTATTGCAGTTTAAATTAAAATACAAGAGGGGCAGAGAAAGCGGAATACATGTATGGTGAAATCCTTGTGTGTGTGAGGGGATAGTAGTTACTGTGTGAAGCTTCTCCCTTAAAGAAGGGCTCTACCTAGAAGTACGGTAAAGTACAGCAGAAAACGCACTTTCCCCATCATCTATCCGCCGCCTCCTATGTATTTTCCCTTCTTCTCATCCTACCTCTCTAAATTGAGGCATGATTAAAATGTGAGTTCATGCAAATTTTCACCAAGAAACACCCCCTTTTCGGCCTCTATGGTGTAAATCAAACACTCAGAGAATAGTAATAGCCCAAAGGTGGCGTCCCTTGCAGCCTTGACTTTATAGCAAGAGCAATTCAACAGTCACTGATTTTTTTCTTCATCTTGGGACTCGCCAATGTGATATAGTTGACGTGGCTTGAAATAGCCAAAAGCAGAACTGTCCCAGTTTTGCAAGGTTGCTTAATCTGGTGTTGTAGCTCAGTGGGTAAATGCCCCTATTAATGTTATTTGGCTGTATCCAGTGAGATATCTTTGGATCCGGGTGTGTATATTTTTAATTGTATTTCTTTTTGAAGTTTGCTTCTTGATTCCATATTGTATTGTCTACAAATATTTATTGATAAAAAATCTCTCAGGATACCTTTGGATTACCTGCGTGTTGTTGCAGGACAATACATTTCGGGATAAGGTTATGTTGGAGAAGCACAAAGTTTGATTGCGGAGGTACCCTTTCCAGTCCTTGCATGCCAAATGAACAGCAACATATTCTGCTCATGCTGACGTCGTTTCAGAAAAGTGGAATTCCGTCTTATCTCCCTTATCTGTTGTGCTCCAGAGTTAATGCATTAGTTGTTAACGTTTCTAATCACCAGTGAATTTTAGAAAGTCACGTGTTATAGTGCCACGTCTTTCAGAAGTAAAAGCACAACGACCCACTGGTTCTCAAAAGGCATAAACCTATGTTTCAATAAAAATTTTAAAAACGCATGTAGAAATCATGAAAATCCAAGACAACATGGTTACGTTCCATTATGTAGAGATAAAACAACGACTGTCATTCTATAAGTTGAAGTAAAACCAGAGAGAAATCTCAGTTTACTGTCCAAAAAGTAACCTCGAGGCCTGATTTAGGATGACTCGGCAACCACCATCCCCAGGGGCCTCGTCTCTCTCTGCAAGACCCCCATGCTTCATAAAGTGGTTTCATTCAGAAAACATTAAGACCCTCTCTCATGCACATAGAGAACACTCAACATACAAGTGGCATTTTCAGTGTTAGCACCACCTCTACTGGATATTTTCCAAAACCCAGATAGTATGGCGGTGGCAAGCGGTGAAGTCACAGTGGGGGCTTGACTGGAGATGTCTGAGTAATAAGGGGGCAGTCACGAGGGTAACCAGCCATTGAGACTAGACAGAAGGGCAATGCATCAATGCTGTGCAGGGTCACTCACACCAGGCCTCTTTATTTACCCAGCTCTCTTGCCAACCAGGTGGGAGCTGACATGGGTAAAAAGCATCCCCAACGAGGCAGCAGACTGAATACAGCAGACCGCCTGCCGCTGGTCCAGTGGAGGAATCCATGTGCTGCTTCTATCTGGCACCTTGGGCACCATGAGTGAAGTGTGTGTCAGTCCAAGACCCTTCCGCAGGTCTACCAGCCTTTCAGAGGTGCTGGTTATTGGGGGAATCTCCCAGTCTTGTGACATCTAATGACCTTGAACCAAAGCATAGATGATGTCAATAATGCTGTTCATCTTTTGTTCTTTGCAGCTCTGCACTGGACGAAGGACACACAGCGTCCACCATCTCCTGCGAGAGCCCGCTGGAGCTCCAGGAGGAGGAGCCGCAAAAGGTGCCCTGCCAAGAACAAGAGTGCGAGTCGCCGGAAGTGGAGGAGAGCTTCCTGTAGCAGAGACCATCAATACAAAAGATACTGAGTCAAGGCCTGAAGAACTGAACGACTTTGGGCTCTTCCCCAAACTGGAGGGTCACATTTTTCAAGTTTCCAAAGGACATTTGGGATTCTCGACTGTGGAGTTGGAGTGAAAAAATGGACATACACTCCAAGTGCTTTCTCCAGATTTTGCTATTTTCGCAGTCTGAAACTCACAGGTACGAAAATTAAATAAGAGTGACGACGTACAAAGACCATCACCAACCCGGAGCCAAAGCAAAAAAAAATTATTATAAATCATCCAAAGAAACAGGCACCACCTGATGTTAATAGAGGTCAGATGCCAGAACCCTCATGGCTTCAGTGCCATACAAAACAATGAGACAAGAAAGAAAGAAAGAAAGAAAGAAAGAAAGAAAGAAAGAAAGAAAGAAAGAAAGAAAGAAAGAAAGAAAGAAAGAAAGAAAGAAAGAAAGAAAGAAAGAAAGAAAGAAAGAAAGAAAGAAAGACAAACAAAATAAGAAATGAAATTCAAAGGTTTACCCATTTAAACACTCAAAATTAACGCAACACAGAAAAAGAGAATTATTGGTGTACAATGCGTCTCTGTCTGGCAGAACGTGTTCTGTTCCCCAGCTGTAGAGCCCAGCTGCCGACACTACACTCTGAGTCAACATTACAATCAGATCTTCCTCCGAATAGCTTCTGCAAAGGCTCCGTGTGCAGCAGGAAAAGGTGTAAATATAGCTTGGTTGGAAAGCACCAGCACTTTCTGCAAAAGGAACATTTTCAGCCCTTTTCGGACACATTATACAACAGCCAGAAAGTGCGAGAAGACGGAACTATGTTAGAATGATGGGATTGTCCTAGGTTTGATAGAGCCGGCAGGCCATGGATGGATAGCAAGAATGTGGCATCTGGCTGTTTTTTATATAGGATCCGAGCTGGTCTTTGGGACATTGGCTCCTCTTTTGGAAGGAGACTGGACGTCTCAAGATGCCCTGAGTGAGGTCAGAGCGGCATTTAGGAAGATTAAAGGAAGGACTTTGCACTTATCTTTGTTTGGAGCACATTGGCTCTAAGCGAGGGCTCTGAATGAGTAAGATTGGTACATATTTGATTACCCTCTGTAACCTCACCTGGACCTGGTGTTGAGAGGTTAGAGATGGAAATAATCCATTTGCCTCAGTAACGTCACGTAATTGAAGCTTACATTACAATGGTAGAGTTTGAATCTGTAATTATGTCCTCTGTAAGGTCATGTGGGCCTAGACTACAGAGGATAGAGACATTACGCATTTATTTGCCTTAAACAGAGTCACAAAGACCTGCTTCCAGGACAGTAGCGATGGAGCGTGTTCATTTGGTCTTGGTAAGGTCAGGTGAAACTTGTTTTAGGAGGGCAGAGATAGAATATGTTTATTTGCCCCCGGAAAGATCAACTGGACCTAGTGTTAGGAGGGCAGAGATGAAACAGATTTTTATTTGCCCTCCGTTCGTTCAGAGGGTCTGTTGTGAGGGTGGAGTGGGAGTATGCCCGATGGATGAACCCGATGTTGGCATTCCCAGTGACTCGCAAACACTATGTGTCTGATTTCAGACCCAGTGAGAATGGCCACTGGTCAAATCCATGACTAGGCTGTGATTGCCATTATAGGTACAACTTCACCCCCGAGCTGCCAGTTGCTCTTTGGGGGAGTACTAAATACTTTATCACAATTCCTCCCTTTGTTCCTTGAAGACTCTTTGAGATGAACAACCCCACCCTGGGCCACCTCAGTGTCTTATCGGGCCAGATGGAGGAAGGCACTGGGAGCAGGATTTAAGACATTCCCTGTAGTTACAAAATCACCTTCATTACATTCTATCACAAAATATTTTATAAATGTTTTTCCAGAAATTAAGCCTTAGACTATGCACATTTTTTACTAGTCACTTTCTTACATATATAGTTGTATATAAGTATAGAAATCTATTAGCGTTTCAATCTATATATGAAGTATGCACGATGGTATTGTCATGCTCAAATGTTGATCATTCTGTGATTTGTTGCATTAGGGGGGTTGAGTATTTGGCTGTGCCCAGGCCGACCAGTCCACCTGCCTGATCAGAATGTTGCTGATATGACAGTAGGCCAGCCTACCTCTCAGTTAGAGGGACCAAACATTATCAACGTTTTATGTCACTTTAAGATGTTTATGTGGTTGTATGTTGGGATTTTCCCATATGTATTGAACAGATAGTTTTAAAATAAAAACCATGCCTCGGATGCTGGCAACAGGCTTGCCAGACCTGCTTAATAGTTTAGGTAATTAAAAATATATACCTATTATAAAGACTAGGATTTCCTAAAAAGGTTTCCTGAATGGTGTCCTTTAACTCTGCATCATAAAATTGCTCTCTGCCCTCAAGCTTTCCCCTTTACATTGTTGCCTTTGCACTCCAGAGAGGGCTTGCGTTTGCAGCCCTAGACCTCTTTCCAAATACTGCATGTTATCAATGAAATTGTATTGCTGAATGTTACTGGTTAAAATGCATTGTGTGTCGAGTACAGGCTTCAGTACATTTCAGGGGTGCCTCTTTTCTGTTGGTTCATTTGTAACGGAGAAAGCGATATAGTGTACCCTTTGTGGTAGCACCTTATCTACTAATTAGAACCCGACCTCTCTTTCCAGGCATCTCATTGCTGTTGCTCCAATATTTTTTTCTTTGGAGCTTCCCTTGTTCTTAGACCTGACAAAACTGAGAACATGGCTCCTAGTTGAAATGGCATGAGGTAGTGCAGCTCCTAAAACTCATTGAACCCAGTTTACAGAGAAGGTAATGCAACATCACTCGCAGGTTTACTGCCTCGCATGGACACAGATTTGCAACATTTTGGAATTCTCAATGCTTTTCCAGGTTAGCCTAGAATCCTGAGCCAGTCCCAGTTTTCTAATCGTAATCTAGAAAATGCCAAGGAGGGTTTCATTTTCTCAAGCAAAAATATACATAAATACATTTTGCATGCGAAAGGAACAGGGCAAACACACGTGGAACCTATTTTCTTTGTTATTCACCGAGAAATATTTTTTCTTTCCTGTGGAGAAACACCTTTCTTCACTCCCCAAACCCCCAATTGTGGATGTGTTTCCTTTTGCTTCACACCCGTGAAAGGGATTTACTCTTGCTCCTCTTAAGAGTAAATCAATAACCATTTTCAGGGCAGGAAAGACCCAGAGACGAGTTTGTGAATACTCACATATGTGAATGTTTACGGGTACTCACAGTCTTCTAGGGAATTGACATTCAGGGCTGCTCACTTGCCTCTCACAGAAGCAGATTTAGTCACACTGTGTGTGAACAAATGCCTCATCCTGGGATGAATATATTATGTGCAATGGGCACGCATTCTTGGGTGAATGTGTCATGTAAATGAGGTACTGATCATTTGAAACTTTGGTTACCATGAATTCAGTTTCGCATTTTTCTCTGTTGTTAATCAGTACCTCAGCAAAAAGGAAAATAAAGCACGCTTTTCTAAACAAAACCTTTCTCATAGAAATCAAGCTAGTACATTTAGTAAAAGATTGAATAATCCAAATAATCTGTACTTCTGCAACTCTTTATGACATAAAAGGAAAATATCCATATAAAAATGCTGCATACGTTTGTCATTATACATGCACAACTCGTTAAAAGATAAACAAGCAAAGCCAAAGTCTACATGCTTCACTTTTATGAGGTAAAAAAAGCTTTGCTCTCTATGGGATGTTCTAGTGTACCTCACAGCCCGGTAAAGAACATAGCATAATATTTTTTTTTCAGGGGTAAAGCATTGCCTATAAACAAAGCAGGCCCTTGCTCAGGTAGTGCCCTAGGCGCAGTGGTGTGGCGGGGCCGCAGGGGCAGCTGACCCGGGAGCAAAATTGCTAGGGGTGCAAAATTGGGGGTGGAAATTGCGAATTGCGCCGCACAATACTTGGCTTGTCCAGGGCGCTGGTAACCCACGCTACGCCGCTGCCAAGGCGGAAAGACATTTGGCACCCACCCAGCAGATAGTGAATAAAATAAGGTAGCAGGGTTGCCCATTTTGTTTTTACAGGTCATTCACCCATCAAAGCAGTAACTTACCTCTGTGAACAAACTTCTCGGCACCTCCCCCAAATAGTCTTAATCACTCACAGCGTAGCTTGATCACCCTAGTGCCAAGTTGTTGGTGGTGTGAATGGCGGTGTTGGTGTGTGTCGGCAAGTGAGTGAGAGGGGGGGGGGGAAGAAAAGGGGTAATGGGGTGTAAAACTGCATCTGTAGCAAGTAAAAGGATTAAAAGCAGTTCAGTCTCAATCATTGGAGTCAAGAGGGACGCTGCTGTCTGCAGAAGTTTAATGCAGACAGCTCTGTGCGGCCCTCTGAAAACTGGCGCCCTGGGCCTAGGCCTAGGCCCAGCCCTGCCCATAACCCCCACATCTGTACACTGTAGCTGACCATCTATACTTATCAATGAGAGTAACGTAAGGAGGACTTTACCAAATACGGGCGCCGTCCAGTCACCACATTCAAAAGCATAAAAGAGCTTTGAAGTATAACCCTCTCCAAGACAAAAGTATCACACTGTAAACATCGAACATGATCAAAGTAAATAGCGCATTCTTAGGCCCTGATTATGAGATGTGTGGAGAGAAATTACCATGTAGAAATCTACAATTATAAGTGGACCGGTGTTAGCACACCTGTGCCCGAATTACAGTGCACCCCCAGGGAACTTTGGTATTAAAGAAGGGGCTACAGATGCTTGTCTGGCCCCCACTGTAATACAGATAGCACTGGCCCATATGTAGATCCAGCGCTATCTCAAAAAGGAACTCCCTCATTTGCATGGGGGGTGGCCCCATGGAAATGAGGGAATCTCTTTACCACTGCACCTGCAACATATTATGGAGCGGGCGCAGAGGTAAAAGCTGTCAGAAGGCGCACCGACAGTGCGCCACAAAATAGTGGCACCCTGTCAGTGCACCCCCTGATGACAGACCTCTGGAGGGGAGTCCGAGGGACCTATTGACCCCCCCCCCCAGACATCTCCTTGCAGGTGAGTGCAGTTACTAATTGCACCCGCCTTCAAAGGGATCTCTGTTCCCTCTTTAATGTGCATGCGGGTGCCGCTTGCACAGTGTAACACTGAGCGGCTTTGAAGCAGCCGCTCTGTACTTAACTTGAATGAGTCACGGCTGACCTGAGGGCAGCGCATTCAGCCCAATAGGGCCTATTTTACCTGTTTGCACATGGCACACCTGTTTGAAGGAGCCCCGTGGCGCAAACAGGGAAGTGCGCCCTATACATAATAGGGTCCCTGGATTGACTGGGTGTGGACCACTCAGCCTAATTTTACCAGCCAGAAACTCTGGCTGGTGACATCACAATATGAAAAGACCTGCATTCCAGCCCAGATATTTTCTACAGATGCCCATCACACCACCACTACCCATAGCCAAGGCACCAGGGAGCATGTTTCCCCCATACAGGCAGCTTCTCCTCTAACCTCTCCCATCCTTCCCATGACTACCTCTCCCTCCCCACCCCCCTTCATATTCTCTGGTCTTGCCTGAGGTTCCTTCCAGACATTTACCACCAGTTCTGTGGTAAATGTTTATATTAACCCTTTCTCTCATCCACCTCCTCCCACCGCGGATATGGACATACAGTGCAGGATTCTGCCCGGTTATTTTCACGTCAGTATGGCTATTCCCCATTTAAGAGGCTCCAATTGTTAATTGCAGGAATTCTATGCAGAGAATTCAGCTGGTGTCGGTAATGCTGGCAGCCGGTTATCTCCTCCAAAAATTCCTCACAGCTCATATGGGGCCCTTCAGTGGACTACAGCAAATTAAATTAAACCATATGCCACCAGACTCAATCTTTTCTAATTGGGTTTGCTCAAGAGACAGTAATCATGATAAAATTATTATTGACAAAGTAAGGCGTTACCTTCTGCAATAAGGGGTGAGGGATGTTTCTCACCTGGATGTGAAACAGAACATTTTGACTATTTTGCGACCATTTTGCAATGGGGGTCCCAAAAAAACATATTCCTATTCTACTCTCTCAATAACGGGTAAACTACCTTCCACCTAATTCGGCTGGGCTCTCAGAATCCACGCTATTAGGCTCCATTTCATTCATAATGGTGAGTTTGGATCTCACAATTTCCTAAATTGTTAAAAGTTATTTAGCGTGCATCCTTAAGTGTATTTGGTTCAGTAATTTTTCTAAAGTGTAAAAAGATATTTATTGTGCATTCCCATTTTAGAACCTGAACATAAGTATGCAGCCCCTGTAATACAGATCACGCATTCTTGTTGCCTCCATTGCGCCATGTTTAAAGGTTTGTGATCCATGTACAAATGAACCAATCAGATGACAGATCGCCCATAGTAGAACTTGATGTGTCAAGATTTACAGGACTTCAGCTATAACTTTTGCGAGTGACGGGCTACTGGGGTCACCTTTTAAATGTACTCCTCATAAACCAGTGCAAATATTCCTACATCTTTCAATGGCATGTAGGGCGGCTGAGAACGCTCAAGTTATCACGGTACCACAAAAGTGTTTTTGTAACTCTTGGTTTACATATATGTATAAATATATATTTACAAGTTATATTAATTTGCATTTAAACATCAAGATATTTCCATATTGTAAACTTTTTATATGTGTATTTTTGTAAAAGAAAGATTTTTAAGTAAAACTGTATAAAATTGAAGATTGACTGTTGTACTTTTGAAATTTTCGGTTTGCCTTTGTTTTTTTCAGATAGAATTTAATATGAGTGTAGTTTGCCAATGCTTAATTTGTGGTGGTGGTTGCCGGTGGGGACGATTGGACGCATTTTTTGGGGGGCCAGAACTTAAGTTCCGTCATCAGACATTGACCGAGAGCAAGAGAGGGAAAAACGCACAAAGGGGAAAGGAGGAAGAGAAAGACAGAAAAGCGTCACAAAGGTAAAAAGCAGGAACCTGCATGAGCGAGATAAAAAGGGCAGGGAGTGTCTGATAGTGGATGTAAGAGCCATGAGGTTGATTCCAGACGACACAGCATTGGTATTCGGTGCACCGGCATTTAACCCCTTGCGTGTTCATGACGGAACCACTCCGTCATGAGCCACGGGCGGCGTGTGCTCATGACGGAGTGGTTCCGTCATGCTGCGGCCGCTCCTCCCACGCGGCACTGATTCCCGCCTGTGCGGGCGAAATAGAGAGTGGGCGGAGTCGTGACGGAACCACTCCGTCATGAGCACAGCTCGCCCGTGACTCATGACGGAGTGGTTCCGTCACGAGCATGGCGGCGCCGCGCTCACCCCGCACCCCCCCAGCGCCGCGGCAGAATTCGCGCCGCGGCGAAGGGGTTAAAAACACCAGCTTTGAGTTTCTGAGCAGAGCTTTGAGCACCGGCACTGATTCTTTTACAAATTAAACACTGCTCTTTGAGGAAAGGCATTGTGCGCTGTAGGGAGGTTCCCTTGCATGCTATTTTTTATTTATTATTTATAGGACGCATGTTCAATCCAGAGAGCAGCTTCTTGCTAAAGAAACATCTACTCACAAGCAGTAGCGGTCGACACAATTAAAAAGTGGTAGGGCGGATGGAGGGGGCACGGGTGAGCGCGGGAGGGGTAAAGCACAGGGGTAATAATAAAAAAAACACTTACCTTAACCTGCCGGCTGCTTCCAGCATCGCATCGCGCATCAGTGAACTTCCTTGTCCCAGCAGGCACTGGAGCAGTGTCACAGACTCCCATCCAATCCCCTGTGCTGCTCTCATGCTTGAGATCAGTGCAGGAATTGGCCTGAGTGGGCTAAGAAGACGCTCCGCTCAGGTTAGGGAGTCTGTGGGGTTTCTCCAGCCCAGCTGCTCAATGCAGCTGGGTTGGAGAAACCTAACCACATGTGTGTTTGGCCAGCCTGAGACGGCCGGCCAAACACATATGTGCACATAGAAGTACACATAGCACTCCTCCTCCCCCTCCCATGCCCGCCCCTTCCTGCACAAGCTGGCTCAGAGCCAGCAAGTGAAAAAGAAAAGAATAGTAAAATAGCGTTTTATTTTTCACTTGCTGGCTCTGAGCCAGTGAGGCGACGCTCCAGGGCCATTGCAGAGGAGCCGCCCCTGCTCACAAGTGTAAGTAAGCTGGTAAGCCTTGAGAAGACAGAAATGCTGTTTTGCCAGAAGAGGATGTACAGTAGAATAGAAAGGTCTCCAGTGTTTTCATGAATGAGAGATGGTCCTCCTGACTATGGTGGTAGATGGGGAGGTCATTCCATAATTTAGAGCCCAGGTATCTTAGAGACGCCCCTCTGTACCACCAGAACATGAGGCTTTGATCCGTGAAACATGTAGCAAGGTAAAGAATTAACATGGAGGGGTGTAGCAGATGCGTGCCATGAGAATCTCTCCATAAGATATGAGTGATCAAAATCATAGAACATGTAATTGCTTTTACATTCAGGCAGTGCAGATTTTGGCCAGTAACCCAGACATGATGGAACGTCTTCATGCCAGCCGCTTTCTAGGCTGTGAAACATTTAATCTGCTGTAGATTTGAGGGTGCTTATTCAAGGAGGCCTAAGTTGGACCAATACCAGTAGTTAATACAAGATAGAGCAAAGGTGGAAATAACATGAACATGTGATGCCTGGCAGTAGCAGCTGATGTAAGGGAAATATGGTGGGGGGCAGTGAGGAAAGGGCAGCGCAGGTGAGGGGGCAGTGTGAGGGGGCTGAAATAAAAAAAAAATGTTCTGCTTGCTGCGCTGCTCCCCGGGCTTCTCCTCTGTCACAGGCTGAAACTCACAGCTCCCCCTTTGGCCAATCCCGACGCTGCTCTCACCATGGGAGCAGCGTAGAGATTGGGCGGAGCTCACTGGTCTAGCGTTCATCGGGACATGGGACCCTGTGCCTGAAATACAGCTGGGTTGGAGAGATGTCAGTGCACATGACAGTTTGGTCGATCTCAAATGCCGGCAAAACCATCATGTGTACTGACAGCAGGGCCCACCACTCCTCCTCGCCCTGCTGCAGTGCTGTGACCCCGCCCCCAAGACAGCTGCAGGACGAAAAATAAAATGATCTGCACTTAGATCATTTTATTTTTCGTTTGCCTCTGCGGGCAGTGGGGTGACGCTCCACTGCCATAGCGGAGGAGCTGCACCTGATGCCTGGGATAAAAAAATAGAAGGATCGTTCCTGAAAAGGACAATGTATGAGAACTAGAAGTGAGCACTGCAATGATGCACGCTTTGAAGAAGAGGTTCACACTGGGAAGCATGCCCAAGGATGTCATGTGGAGGGACAGATGTTGCGTTGCTGCCAATGGTAGTGATTTCCAACTAGGAATCTTTTGGTCTTAGTACCATTCAATTACGAAATTGCTGCACATCTAATGTTCAGTAGCATAAAGGCATTCATCAGAGTTTCTTAGTGTTCCTACAGTCTTCTGACCAAGAGAACTCTCTCCCGCCGGAAGTACGTAGAATCTCCTCCAAGGTTGCTTTCAAATTGGAAGTTAAAAGATTCCTTATAAACAAGCTCTTACCTTAAAAGGGCTTGGATAGTCTGCTCTAATGCTTGGGACTTGCACCTTGAAGCCCTGCGCTGGGTGCTTCTCTTCTTTTACTAATCATTTTCTCCCCTCCTTTGTATAAATTTTTGTCTTATTCTCTGTTGACCCCTTTTGTTTGTAACTGTTTTGTTTGGTATTTTTATTTGATGCTGGTACTGTAATTGTTACCTTCCTTTCCCTCCAATTGTGGAGCACTCTGATATCCTTTGGGATCATGTTCACGTTATATAAAACGTAATAAATAAAAAAAAAAAAACTCTGCTCCCCATTATAATGAAAGCATCAATACCTCTGCTGCTATAAGGAACAAACGTGCAATATCGCTCAGCCTTTTTTACCTTACAAATTCCACCCTCTTTTTTCAGGAGGATATCTAATGCTATACAATGCTGCATTACCATGGCTCTAATGGCCCTCTTTTTCCAGGAGGATATCTAATGCTAAACAATTGTGCATTACCATGGATCTAATAGCCATGGCTCTGATGATCCTGCTGGATCTGCTTCTTTTTTATCAAAAAGCATAGGCAGATGTCTAATTTTCACATCATTTATTGCCATAACTAAAGAATGAATTACAGCACCTAATATATCTAAAAATACTGGTCTAAAGACTGTTTGCAACGCAGCAAATAGTTTCCACTTACTTCATGGGCTCTGTCATACTAACTTTCTCCAACAAATTCAGCATTTCTTTTTTTCAAAGGACTGTGTCTTTCCATACATAACTCACCCCTTCGTTCCTGCTCCATCCTTAACCTAGGATGCAAACTTGACAAGTTAAATTCTTGTTCCCTTGTCTGCTCTTCCACGGCCTTTCCTTTTTCCCAATTCTTCACAATCTTTACTCCTCTCACCTTGTATTCTGTAATAAAATTATGCTTGTCACTACTCAAAATGCGTACGTGACCTTGATTATGAATTATAGCTTCATACTGGATGTGTAATCACCCTTAAAAATGTGTTATATTTAATTTCTCTGTTATTCTCTTTTACAGGCAAACCCCCCAAAGACAAATTATAATCAGGGAGAAAGAAATTATTCATTGTTAAAAATGGAAGCATATACAATACAGGAAAGAGCATATGAAATTGGAAGTTCTACAAATGTAGTGCCCTTCCCAGCACAGGATGGAAGGAAGGCATAAACAAAGCACCCTTCGACCGTCATTATGTCTATATACTCATGAATCAAATTAGTATAAATATTATCCTGAAAAGCACCAACTAAATTCTATTTATGCACTGGTACATCATGTTTTAATTTCTAACAGTAGTAAATTCAACATGATTAGAAACATATCCCACTGGGGTAAGTAAGCAGAACAAGTCCCTCTAAAACATTTAATATTGTTAATATTGTTGCTAACCCACACTTTTACAGCATTTGCTGTAATCCATCAACAAAGTTGAAACAAAACAAAATTAGCTTTGATAAATCTAAAATTAAAGGCAATGAAAAATGCTCTGTAAAATTAAAATAGATTTCTTCTTTTCTGCGTATTTAAAAAAAATATATAATCAAATACAAAAGTTCAAAATAATCTTCTTAGGTTCTTGAGACCCTCACGGGTGAGTGGTCGCGCTTAACAAACACCTGATTGGTTTTCAAAAGTTCATTTCAGTCAAAAGTTCATTTCAGTTCTGGATTTCAGGTTTATCTTTGTTCAGCAGCTGTCTCTAGATCTTTTTCTATCACAAAGGTCTGTTTCACCTTATTCAAGGTGATTCTTCTTCTGTTTCAATTTCACTCTCAGATCTACTCTCAAAGTTGTACTGGCCTTGGGTCACTGATTTGTAACTTTCCAACTATGTTTCTTCTTCTTATCGGAGACTGTAGCTAGATATACCCACTCAGGTTATTTCGGACCACCATCTAGTCTCCTGGTTTGAGGTTTTGACAAGGAATGTATTTTGTCTCTTCAGTAGCCACATTCACCTAATGAGAGACAGATTTCACCATATAATACTACTAGAAAGGATGGTATAGGTCAATCTGCCTTAAGTCAGGGGCAATGCCTCTTTACCAAATTCTCAGCACTTTCGGTTAATCAAATAATATCTTTAATTCAAGACACTAAATCGGTTCTCCCAGGGACCCATGTTCCCAGTAGTGATCAAATTAGCAGTGGAAACTTTGGGCACTCATTTGAAAAGCATTTTTAAATCCATAGTGAGTCAGGAGGCTTTTCCATTCAATGGAAGAAACCACCTACACTTCCTCTCATACAAAAGCCTAACTTGAGATCAATGGATCTGAATAATTATCACCCCATTTCTTGACTTCCTCTGTCAGCGAAGATTGTAGAAAAGGCTAATAAACAGCAGCTGGCTAGATGTTACCCAATTTGGGTTTAGAAGTGGTTATTGTTCCACAACAGCTCTACTTAAGACAACAGAAGAGTTGAGATAGATTATTGATGGAGGGGGTAGCGCAGCACTCATCCTTCTTGATTTATCAGCAGCCTTTGAAACGGTTAATCAGAAGATTCTGGTTGACCGTCTCCAGGCTGTTGGTATCGAGGAGACGGCTCTCGCTCTCTTAAAATCTTTTCTCTCAGAGAGAAAGCAAATGGTAGCACTGGATCAATTTGTGTCTGATCCTTTTTCACTGCCTTGTAGGGTCCGAAAGGGATCCTCACTCAGTCCTACTTTGTTAAATGTATATGTAAAACCTCTGGCAACCTTGATAAGGTCGTTCGGTTTTGATCAAGTCCTATGCAGATGATACTAAAATTGTGGTAGCTATGCAAACTGGTGACAATAGCACAGGATTAAGAATTCATGACTGACTGAAGGTACTTATAGAGCGCACTACTGCCGAGGCGTCCTGGCGCTGGGTAATGTGATTAAGCATAATGGCCGGCATGTTTAGGGTTGGGAGAAGAGCCATGGTTTAATTACCTTCCTGAAGACAGATCTATTTGACTGCATGGCGGCAGTAGGGAACTGGATGCATATAAGCTGCCTGTAACTGAATTCCGGAAAAAGAAAGACCAGAACTGCCAGAGAACCAGCACAGCAAAAGAATAGAACCAACTTCCTTTCCATAATAGAACCAGGCCTAATCTGCTATCCTTGAGGAAGGAATTCAAAACCTGTCTCTTCTCTAGATAAGGACGGATCTATGTCCACTTAACAGAGCTAGCATTAAGACACCTCTGGGTATTTGCTTGCAATTTAGAATTTACTATAACATAACACATCATTCAGACCTTTGCAGTAATCTAGTACAATGTAATCAGTGATTGAAACTAGTGCAGCTGAAGGAGTGTGTGCAAGTCTCATTGCCTACCCATGATCACCTCATGGTGCAATAACCAGTCTTTTTGTCTTTTTGCCAGGGGTACTTCTCATGCTCATCACGACAAGAGAAAGTGCATCAGGCCATAACAAACCAGTTGAAGCACACAAGTTTGCCAGTTTGTTCCTAAGAGTAGCATTATCCCTCTCAACTACTCCTGGAGATTGATGTCGATAACTACAATGGAATTTCTGCTCTATTCAAAATGCTGTACAGATGATTTCCAAAAATTAGCTTTTAAAGTAATGACCATGAATTGTGTCAAATGGAGTTAGAAGGCCATACCTCAGAATCAACACCCTCAACAAACATTTGGCAACTGTAAATCTATCTGATATCCGAATGGGATAATCTTCCACTCATTTTGAGAACAAGCAGACAATGACCAAGATATACTTTAAACAATTATATTGTGACATCTCTAAAAAGTCTGCTTTGAGTCTCATATATGGGCCCTCTAATTTGCCAATACGATTCACCACTGTTTGGCTCTTTCTTCCTTGAATATTTCTTTGGCACACCAAACTCCTAGAGCACAAGTCTTCGGCTACATTTCTAAATCCATTATTCCGAAAAGTATTTTCTAAAGATCTGCAACATATTATCCCTACCTACATGTCTTTGGTTATGGAAGTATTTGCCCAGTGGATATGGCATTCCATTAAGGATTATGTACTTATTTTCAGCATTGATATACAAATCCTGATAATTTTTCCTGTAACCTTATTTTCTCTCTTCTTCTGAAATATCCCCTGCAAATCTCTCAGCTCAAAGACATCAGAATGGAATTCATAAACAAAAAATTTAAATTTGCTGTATTGTATGCTAGTTCTTGATTTATCATCCTCACTTTCTTGTACCACTGTCTCTTGTAGTGCACTGTATTTTGCCACTTGATCCGCATATCGGTTACCAAGTGTAATTATATCCTTTCCAGCCTTATTGTTGCTGTATTGCTTCAAACAAATTGAATATGTAAGCACTATTTTTAATGGAAACTCCAGAATATATCATTAAGTCCCTCTGCAGGGGGCGGAGCTTCCCTAGCTCGAAGATGACCACTTCTTAAGCGAGCTCCTTCGGCCGCCGCAATTATCCTACATTATCCTGCGCCATAACTACAACTATATGCCCCTAGACAGCTGATCTGGTGCCCCTGAGAGGTGCTGTCAAGATCAGGGGTCCGGAACAAAAATTGAAGCACCGCAGGAGGTAGCTGCCGGCAGCTGCAACTATGCTGGCTGGGGAGAAATTAGACCAACTGACATGGCAGAGCCTGCAGGAGCCCACCAGACCCGAGAGACCGAGGCTACAACAGAGGATGACAGACACACCCGGACCGCTGCCTGAGTGTGGTCAGGCGGTGCACCAGAGGGCGCACTCCTCATAGACTCTTACGCTGGATTGCTGCGGCAGAACTCCTGACTCCTATCACCAGAAACCTATTGCTGCAATATAGGCCACAACACATATATAATATCACCAAAACACTGTGACATGCTACATATACGCATCACTGTAGCAGACTGGCCATGCCTATGAGTGAGCGGCATGGCAGGAATCAGGGCCAGCTTTAGCGCTGGTGGCGCCCTGTGCGACAATGTTTGTTGGCGCCCCCCCCCACCCCCCCAATGTCCACCTCCACTACGAATTCTCTCACTAGCACCCTTTAACAGTGACCAAGTCTCCATAACCACACTTTCTCAGATACATTGAATTACTTATTTAGCGCCACTCATACCAGTGTAGGTTGTCAGAGCACTTTGCATCACACACACATTACACAGAGACAATCAATCATACGTGTTTTAAATCAGAGTATAGGAAATGTTTACATAAGCCAAAGGACTAAAAACGTAGGAGTCACATGTCATCCATACTGGTAGGCAGTATAGTTTAAGAGTGCTTGGTGTGGAGAAGCACAAACAGCATAGTTGGGAGTTTTCTTTAATAATAAGAATCGATTTCAAGACAAATTAACCCTTTATGCAACATTAATCAATGTTCTAATGTATGCTTTGCAGTGTGTATGCAGTTCTATGATGAAAGTTAATAGCTCACTGTTGAATATTAGGACTTTCAGTTATAAATTGCAAGTAACAAAAGGATGTCTCTTTTAAAGCAGTAACCTGCTGATCTGTTTACATTATATGCACTCTGTAATCAACTTGGTGGACGTTCTTTGCAGCAAGCACATTAACCCTCTGCACTAACTTCACAGAGGTCAAAACCTCAACTATACAAAAATGCTGATCTCTCTCCAGGAAAATAATTAATCACACGAGTTATCTTGACATTTTTGTGAGGCCTGGTAATTGCTGGAGGAAAGAAACGCTGCAGCAGGTGCTTCAAAAACATAACAAACTTGCAAACACTGTCTCCCCAGGAAGCCAGTAACCGGTGCGGTGGCACCAGTCGCACCGCCCTAAAGCCGACCCTGGCAGGAATACGCGGGACGAGTACTGGAGCTGCATTTGCATGGAAAGAATGCTGGGGGGAGCATAGTGGTCGGTAATCAACTTCATCCCCACAAGGTCGCGTCCCTCAACGTACCTGGAAACCCCACCAAACTACAGGAAAGGCATCATTGGGCCACCATACCAACTATAGTGCAGCATTAGAAAGGAAATAGTCATCTACATCTCACTCCTCCCAGTGCCGGTGCACTACGACCCTGGGGAAGGCAGATAAAACACAATCAAAGTTGCAATTTGAACAACGCAAGCCTCTGGGGCTAAGAAGAGAAGAACTGGAGAGGCTAAGTGCAGACGCACCTTCCCAGGTGATAGATGTCAGAGAGAATAGAGAGGCATGCAGCGCGTCTCGACACGATGGAACGCAGGGTGTCTGACACGGATGGCGCTCAGAATACAACTGTGGAGAATCCAAAAAAGATGGAGAAAGCACTAGCATCACTCCAGGCCAAAGCCGAGGACTTAGAGGCGCACTCCAGGTGCAATAACCTCAGAATAACTGAACACAGGCAATATGGAGCTATTCATAGAAATGCTACTTGTAGACTTGTTAGGGAGAGAAGCCTTCTCATAAATATTTATAGTAGAAAGAGCACATAGATTGCTTGCGCCACAGCCGCCTCCAGGGCGAGGCCCAGTCCCATCATAGTGAGGATTCTCAACTATGGAGACCGGGATGCAGCACTATGTCGTTCCAGGCACTCAGATAATAGGGTGCGGAGATCTCCATCTACCTGGACTTCACAAAACAGGCCAGAGAGTCGCGAAAGAAATTCCAGCCAATGAAAAGGAAGCTTCAAGAAATGAACATTTCATACACTATGCTGTATCCTCCTCGCCTCAAGTTCACAGTAGATGGCAGATCGAAGGTCTTCGGAGAGCCCAAGAACGTACGGCAGTTCCTACAGCAGTGGGAGAGAACAAGCACCGGACAGAAATCTCCCAGATGGGAAGCGGACGAACAAGCCTGTAATTCAGGATTAGATGACCCTGCTTAATAATATATAGTGAAACTAGAAAATTATGCCCTGGCTGAAGGTAGACACAACAGGGCGGCCACAGGGAACTGTTACCTCTGCAAAATGTCCCTTTTATCGTGCATCCGGAGGCATCAGAAGTGATCCAATATTGCAAAGTAAAACACTTAAGTTCCTACTAACAGACGTTATGTTACTGGCGCACCGTAGATAACAGATGGGCAGGCCCCCACAAGTGCCATACAGCGGCGGTAACTTGCTGGCCGTTTCCGCTCCGATGTGTGCACCACACTATGTTTCTAAAGTTGTAGGGGGGATTGGGAGGGGGTGTGGGAAGTTGAGAAATTTGGGCTAAGAGAGGGGATTGTCTCCGACACAATTGGGGTGCTGGAGTGGGAGGGGTGTGGGTATAAATTGGGGTTGGAAAAAGTTGTTATTGGCCCTAACCAACACCGCACGGCTGACTTATTGCTAGAATCTAAACAATGTGTTTCCAAACACATCCTGGGACACAATACTAGGCTGCACTGTGGCACATAGACCTCTGACCCTACTCACGTGGAATGTCAGGGGCTTAAATAAGACTAGACAGGTACTGGCCTCTCTCGGCCGCCATGGGGTGGAGGTAGCATGCCTTCAGCAAACACACTTTACAAACCACGCAGTACTAAATGTGGGTACCAGGTGGGCGTCCATATATACAGCATCCTCCTATTCGACACACGCCCGCGGGGTATTACTGATGGTTGAGAAAGGCACCCCATTCATATTATTACATACAATTACGGACACCCAAGGTCGGTATATTATAATACAAGAAAGCTTTAGTGGCACAGTACAGACACTAGTAAACGTGTATGGACCAAATACTGACAATCCGGCCTTTTATGCTCAGTTCAGTGGCGCCACGTGGCGCTGGCTGGCGTTGAACAGGGTTAATGGCACCACGTGTCACCGGCTGGCATTGGATGGCCCCACCGGCCTGCGTAGTTCGGGTTCAGTGGCGCCACGTGTCGCAAGATGGCTATATGGAACTATGCCTCATTAATGGGGGGGGGGGGTCTAGTGCTGGGACCGCTGGCCCTCGGGCTTGGAGCTTGTGCCTGCACGTAGTGGGCCCTCCTTGACACACGCCGGTGTCGGAAGGTGATCAGTGTGGCCTGGCTGCACAAGGGCGGGCCTGACGGGTTTGTGGTACAGCATGCTGGGGTCCGGCAGGCGCACAGCATCGCAGGCAACTCCGCTTACGAGGGATAGCGTCGGCCTCGTGGCAGAGTGAGAGGTGCCGCCCTGGCAGAGACGTTGTGCTTTCCGGAAGAGGACCACACCCAGGGCTACGTACTTTTTCACACCCCTACGCTGGCGTGGCGTACGCCGGGCCATACCACTCCGGTCACGTTTAGGGAGCGTGACAGGCAACATTTTTGCGAGGTCCCCCATTGGCTAGGGTTACATGGTTGTGTCCATTGTCCACTACACTCCATACACCAGAGGTGTATGTCGCCGTGGATATGTCTGTGTTCTGCATACTACGGTCTGTCCAGCACATCTCTGCCACTCTTGGCATTGTGTACTTTCCCAATCATGGTTCTACTGCATCCTTCACACATGCCTGGTTGCCACCTCTCCCCACATTCGGCTATTGTGTGGCTGAGGTGCCATGCCGTTGATGGCTCATGTTCAAGGCTTGCCCAGGTTACCATTTTAAGTTGTTCTGTCGTGTGTGGTGGGTGGGCATGTTGTTGGCATGTTGGTTGTGATTTTGTGATGTGTGCATTGTCAGAGTTGTGAGTTGCATGGTTGTGGAGTTGAGGTGAGTGGGGTGTTCATTTTGAAATTGCCAAGGGGCTGTGCATTATCCTTGTTGCCATTCTGGGGACACTGTTTGATGATGGACTGTCGGTGTGTGAAAGAATCATGCACACTGGCTGTGTATTTGGATGCAACATTGTTGGAGGTTCCACGGTGTTCTGATGTTGCCTGCACATTGATGTGAGACGTGTGCTTCCTGTTGCGGTGATTGCGTGCTGTATCACCAGGGTGCACTGGTAGGACATATGTGCTGTGGATTGCCCCAAAACGTGCCTGTATCCTGCTATGGCGTATGGTCATTGCTTGGTGTCCAGCGGTTCCAGCGCATTGTGTTGGACGTATGGGGACTGGGGTACCAGGGTGATGGTGATGTCCAGGACAGGTGTAGGGGACTTGGATGTGGCTGGCTGTGAGACTCCTCCGAATCTGGCAGGTGTTTTTTGGGGTGTGCCAGGGGCCAACAGGTGCAGCCAAGCCAGCAGTTTGGTGTGGGGTGGGGTGGGGTGGGATGTTGGTTGTTCGCTGTGTTGGTGCCATAGGCCTGTTAGGCGATGATGGTCAGGATGCGTAGGATGGTTGTCCCTTTCAGCCTGTGGTGGACGGTGACATTGTCAGATGTCGGGTCTTTGAGGCTAGATATTGACAGGGTGAGAGCCTGTGTGTAACTGTGCACTGTTCACAAAGTGTCTGGTCTGACACTATACAATCTTTGAAGTCATATTGTGCTTTAATTTCCAACAAAGAAACAAGACATTATCTAAAACTTTTCACGTTTTTTGGGTGCGAAACAACAAATAAAGATATTGCGGTTTGAGGCTGGCATGCTTCCTGGGGGTCCGCTGTCTTTGTCTGCGCTGCGTCTGTGGTGGTCTGGGGGTGGGTTGAGGTCCTGGGGTGGTGTGGGTGGGTGTTGTGGCCCTCTTGGGTGTCCGGGCCGCGTGATGAGTGGCTCCATAGCGTCTGTTGCACTTCCGATGAGGCCCTGGGCTGGTCTCCCTTTTGTGGTGCTGGCTGCCGTCCGACTTTACACCAGGTCAGAGCAGGTGTAGATTTCCTGGTGCTAACGCACCTTATCGCCGGTTTTGTGTTTTTATCGCCGATGTGGCTGGTCGTTGAGAATGTTGTAGTGTGAAGTTGTCGCGGATTGTGGCACGGGAACGCCCACTCTGCATCTCATTAGCGATAGTTGCAGTGATCCTCTGTGGCGATGCTTTTTGCAGCTGCTATCGCGGGTAAACTGGTGCTGTGGGCTGTTAGCACCAGCTTCTGAATGGGGAGGTAAATTTATCGCCACTTTGGCTGCGATAAAGTGCCGATGACTCAGCAATAAATCCCTGTGAATATGCCCCAAAGTGATGTACAATCTGAAGGGGGTGATGGATAAAGACAATTACATGATAAACTCCATTTTGTTTAAATCTGTTTATTGTCATTGTTTTCCTTATTTAACATATACATAGCCTTCAGACATATCTCGCATATGTAGTACATTTCCATTATATGCAACTGTGCGACATCGGTAAGTCAACAAACCTAATCAGAGTGAGACAGAGGGCTGCTCGCTCAAGTTAATGGCACCCCAGTGGTCACTAGCGTGGCATATGTATTGTATGTTAAGCATGAATTACATGATAAACTCCAAAATGTGAAGAGACCATAGATTACTTTGTAATGTACTGTAAAAGAAGGGAATCAGTCGAGAAAATATCCATGGTTAATGTGCTGATAATTACATGGTTGTATTGTATACCGCACTATTAATAAAAATATAAATAAAATAAAAATAAATGTTTTTAAAAATAGTTACTTTTCTTTTGTCACTGCAAATTGTTTTAGGATCGATGTTAAACTATTTGAAAAATTAACAGAAAATCATAAGCTCATTCCTGTTAACTGAAAGGTGCAATTGTACAACTACATTATAATTGGTGCAGTGTGAGGCCTTCGATGCTTTTGCGCTCAACAACAATTTTGCAAACAATGAACACACATCTTTGTATCCCCCCCAAAAAATTATAAAATTGTTACAGTAAAATTTGCTTTTATTATAAAGCCCCTCTACGACCACAGCTGACCATAGTCATGCACCACTGCAAAACCATTTGTCTGTCTGTATAGAATTTCACTTTTAATTTTACTGAAAAACAGCAAGCTTTTGTCAATGCCACCATCTCTGTCACCTATGCTGGGGTTAAATTCAGCAGAACAGATGTTTCAAGGGTCTCAGTAATGGAGCATACTGCAAAGGCACCACTTAGTGCTCCAGATTGGTCTCTTAAACAAGCATCATCAACAATGTGAGATCATCCATTTTTAAGGGAGTTTACTTGATGTCTGGTCTTGGTTTAGTGTATAACTCAATATATGCTGCAATGGAACACACAGCATAGGCACTTTTTAGTGCTCCGTAATGGTCTCTTAAACAAGAAACGTTCACAAACAATCTCAGATCAGCCATTTTCAAGGGAGTTTCTTTGATGTCTGGTGTATAACTCAGTAACAGCAATGCAGTCATGCTTAGGTTTGTAATCAATTTCATCGCCCTCCTTGCCTTCCAGGGCCTGCCTGTAATAGAAGCAGTGTTGCTGAGTTCAGTGAATTGCACCATTTGAAATATTCTCAGCTGCAAGAATTGTCTGCCCATAACAAGTCAGTCTGCTATTTGTCAAATGATGTCTTCTTGTTCTCGTCAAAAAGATCTCAACTGAGTTGGGAACATATACAATTAATGTATGTTCAATCACTATTCCTTCACTTTGGTCAGTAGCAACACAATGAATTATACTGGAAGACTTACAGTTACTGGATACAATAGGGCCGAAAGCTATGTAATTAGATGCATCTACCCACCATGTCTCTGGGTCAGAATTGACAATGAAAATCCACTTCTCTCATGACAATACAGAAAAAATGTTAGATTATGGTCTGGCATTCACAGTGCTAATTCACGGCATAGACTCCCCTTCAAAAATGTAATTGCATGAGTGCATTCTTTACCAAATGGTACCAAATCTTGGATGTCATCATGAGTCAGCCTTACTAAAGGCTTTGCAATCAAAGAATAGTTTGAAATCCGTTTATGACAGTAGGCAACAACTCCAAGAAACATCCAAACTTCCCTCTGGGTGGTTGGTGGGTTTATTCTCAGAATTGCAAATACGCATTCTGTTGAAACTTTCTTCGCATCTTTTTCAATTTGATGTTCAAGATAGACCACTTCTCTTTAACAGTAGTGCAATTTTTTCGAGGGAGAGTTTATATGCACTGTCCGCTTGATGATATAACTAGGCAGTTGTATCAAGTTTACAGTCCTTTTTTGTCTTAGATACTACAAGAAATCATCAATATAGTGCACTAAGACTGAAATACAGGGCACCCTCACACTTTCTACATCTTGCTTCAGGTTTTGACAAAGAAATGGAAGGATATTCTGTGTACCATTGTGGAATTCTACACTATACGAGAACTTTATTAAAAAATTCTAATGGAAAGGGGAATTGGCTGTCCTAATGCAAAGAAATTGAAAATATCGCTGGCATGAGTGAACAACTTATTACCATTCTGCATCTGATAGAATTTGGAACAAAATCATTTCTAGATTTGGTACCACAGGACAACATGGGATGACAATGTTGTTTATCTTTCAGAGATCTTGCACAATTATCTATTTCACACTAGACTTCTTTATTCCCACCACATGATAGTTACAAGGACTACCAATCCTCCCAGAGGATTCCCAGCTCAATAATTTTTCAATCACTGGCTTCCTTCCTTCTTCTACTTCTTTTGAAAGTTTATACTCTTTAGTTTTAGTGAAAAATGCATCTGGTTTCAATTTTATTCTGACTGCCTCAGCACTTTTTGTTAGACAAACATCCTTTATAGAGTAATCAACCCTATACCTCATCCTTGACAGTATGTTTAAATCATGAGGCCAGTTATCTTTTGTTAAGCCAGGAATAGTTGAACTTTAGTCTCTTGTAATTTTATTTTAAACATGTCTTTTTGTGTCTCAATCACAACAATATCCGGTGTGCAGTACATCACACAATTTATTTTGCACAACAAGTCTCTTTCCAACAGATTTAGAGGACTTGATTCACACAAAAGTGAGTTATCTAATTTTGATTGGAACATCTGTTGTAACCTTCACAATTTGTTTATGACTAATTCCTACAACTTGAACTTCTTTTCCTGGGAGGGGTTTGGGAGGGGTTGGTTTGGGACTTCCACAGAGCGAACTGTAGAACAGGTAGCCTTGTATCAATCAAAAATTACATGGGGTGGCCATTGACTTCTTTGTCAATGTATGGACCACTTTGATCTACCTCTAGGACTGCTCCAAGTAAGCAATCCTCCTCTCCTCTCAGACACTTTCATTGTGAATGGCTCCCTTTTGAGTCATCATTCAGAATCAATAGATTCTCTTGGTACCTTACACTATATGGCATTTTGTTTCTGATAGTTTGCTGCATCACTGGAGCTGGAGTCATCAGCATCTAAATGATTTCTGAATTGGCATACCCTACTCAGAATTTGAAACAGTTGACACTATCATATTTTTCTGCATCTGGGGAGCACCAGCATCCTAAATTCTATTGGGATTCTGATGACATTCCCATTTCAAGTGCTCAATTGTCCCACAGAGGTGATAAGCAGTGGTTTATTTTCATCATTTCAACACTCACATTAATTCAATCATTCTTCACCATTCCTCTCCTTCCACCTTTCATTTTCATCATTCTATTTCCAATCACTGCACCCTGCATTTGATTTATCCCATCCATTCCAGACTGACCCAAACTCATTTTAAACCCATCTAGTTTTGAGAGCCTTTTTAAAACTGATTGAGCAATCGTCAGTTTCTCCTTTATCTTCTTCTGCTTTGCATCCACGTAATCACTACTATACTTGGCCAGCTTCAGAATCTCATCAATACTCTTTGTCTGCCAGCATAGTTCACTCTGTTGTATATAATTAATGAGCTCTTGTTGCAAACCCATGACAAAAGAGCAGAAATTAAACCACAAACATCATCTTTCTCTGGATAATCGACTTCACTATGTTTCCTGAAAATTTGCATAAGCCTCTCATTAAAGCCATGTACTGACTTTTTTGTTCCACTTCGCTTCTGCAGAACCTATGGGTAGAGCAGGGGAACCTGATGGGAGGAAGTGAATGAAGGAGTGGAAAACAGAACAGAAACAGCATCCATTTTATCCAACCTGGCATTTTCACCAAAACCTCATATTAAACTTGTTTAAACTACATTCATGCTAATTCATTATTCGTATATTGGATCCAACATAAAAATCATTAATACTCGAAATTATTTGCCACACAACAATATGAACGTTAAAAAAAATGAGCAGTGTGTAGTCAGTTTTTGAAAAAAACAAAAGCAAGTTAAAGGTTTGACAGGCGGGCGCACGGTTTGGTGGAGTCTTCTGCAAAATTTATAGAACATTGACAGGAACCACCATAACAGCAGTTCCTTCCAATTTTAAGAGTTGTCTGTTAAGATGTATGTTAAGAGCTGTCTATGGGACTGGCCAAAAAACCCAGTTTTAGGGGACAGCCCGTCAGAGGTTGGCCTTCAGCCTGCCCACCCAATTTGGAGTGGATGATGAGAATTTTTTTTTTTTTTTACAGAAACAGCTGTGACAGTGGTTCCTGCCAATGTCCATGAGTTGGGGTGATCAGACAACTCTAGATTTGGGTGACAGAATGATCATCAGGGCGACAAAGTAAGTTACTCTGTCACACTCATGGACATTACCTTGCATGCCTAAATCTAAATCAGGCCCATATTGTTGACATGGTACATAGTTTGTAGCTATGTATAGTAAGCCCATGCTTGTCTATACAATATTTGTGCCAAACAATGTAAAAGCCACAATATCTGGTACCATACCAACAAGAGTTACACCTCACCTGTTTCCTTGACAATGTATACATTGTTCCAACATCAAGGAAAGATTTATCTGCAAGACAGTATTCTGGTAAAATAAATTCTTCAAGTCACCAAATATCATATGCACATTTCAAGCCCAAACACACACAGACACATGACCAAACCATACAAATAGGCACAGTGATCACATTCTTAATGCATATGGCATAGCCATCACAACATACAACACGCATGAAAGAACTTTTGTCTGCACGATTCCCAGAGGAGTGCACACTCTAGACAGACATGATTTATATACACAATCTACAATCAAGACAGTCCAGAGCTGTGTGGCAACTCACCACTAGGGGTGGGCGTAACTTGTGTAATTCCATTTTGGGCAATCACACAGAATTACCTTAGAATGCCGCAAGATTAAACAGAATCAAGCGGGAAGAGTAATTCTGCCTTTAGAGCTATTTCTTTGCATAAAAATGCCCCATGCTTTCATTTTGGATGCGAGGGGCATATTTGCACCAAGAAATAGCGCTAAATGCAAAAGAACACAAATAGCGAGCGTGAACTTATTCCTGGCATTTAGGAATATTTTCTTAGTGAGAAATGCACGCTTGCCTCCAAAATGGACGTGAGGACACATATCACGCTATAAAATAGCACTAAATGCAGGAGAACATGAATATCAAGAACAAGAAGCCACCCACGCTCGCTAAATGTGCTTTTTCTGGAGAATGTTTTCCCCCAAATTACACAAGCATGATAAAAATGGCATAATTATTGGTCATTTTGTGTCAAAGAGTACTGCAGAATTACCGAAATTACTCCGATTACTCTGGCATAATTGAAATTCTGCCCGGGCCTACTTGCCACCTGGACAACCCATAGCACTAAAAGGCCACATCCATGGCCAATGTTTACTATGTAAATAGGAATAGCATAGCATATTGTTTTCTAAATGTCATAATGGGACGGTAATATCGTGCGTTTATCATTTTTTTCTGCTCTCCCACAACATTAATGAGTATGAAAATTCCAGGTCTTCAAGCAGAAAGTCTCAAAAAGCCCTGCCATGTACAAAAAATCCTCATGATCATAAATTAACAGTATACTTTGCGGCAATTAGTTAAGAACTTGGCCAGTGGTGCAGAAATCAGCACAACTTCCTTTTAATGGAACCAATGTTATTCATGTTAGATGTGAGAAGAAACTGACACATCCAGATTCATGAGCCAATGCTGTCTGATGCCGCTGTTCCTCCTACTAAAACTCAAATGAAATATGTCAGCCAAAGTATGCATGCCTGCGTGGTCGCTCTCCAGAGCTCACAGGACAATAGGAATCCTAAACAGCAGTTAATGTCTGAATTTTATTCTGGCGTTTTCAGCTTCCGCTGATTAGAAGTTACAGTCTGTGAATCTGAGTTAATATTTAACACTATTCATTATAAACACTGCACCTATATTATACAGGCAAATCTAAGAACAGCTGTGGCAGGACCATGCTCAGAAGTGTGGTCATAGTGTTCACGATTTGTTATTGAAAAGGCTTGTCTGGCAGGGGACACACTCAACACCAGCCTAACTGGCCATTCTGAGTATTTCTGCTGAGAAGTTTACTGACCTCCTTAAAGATCCTTCCCTTAATCAGCTAGGTCGAGTATAACTAGGATGCCTCTGGGAGATGAGCAGTGGAGAGAAACCCTCAGAAGCATGTTTTATTTCCTGCGTTTTTATCGTGCTTTCTACCAACAAATGTAGACATAACCATAACAAGCATTTGCAATGCGATCGGTCTCGCCTTTGGGACCTTATATGTATTTAGCTATGCAGCACATTAGCCTGGGTTCTGAAACATCTACCGTTCTTTAACATTGAGGGAAGATAATCACTAAACTGCGCCAGGTATGGGAACACATGGAGAGAAATATTGCCTCTCAGTGGGAAATGGTATAGTTCAAAGCTCTGTTTTTAATATAAAATCCGGGCCTTCGTGGTCATATAACTGAAAATACAAGATTTGGAAACAATATTGTCTGCGGGTGCTCGTGGAAGACAATTTCTATGGACTGTAATCTAGAGAATGCGAAAGTGAGTCTGTTATTTTACTAACCTCTGCTGGTCGTTTTCTATCAAGAAAGTTAAATAGAGGCAGTTGCCAGAAAAACTTTAAAAAAGAAAGTCCTTCAGCAGAAAGCAATTCTGGTATTTTACTGACCTCTTCTGTTCGCTTTTTATCAAGGCAGTTGAACAAGCAAAAAGCAATTCTGGTATTTTACTGACCTCTACTGGTCGTTTTCTATCAAGACAGTTAAATAGAGGCAGTTGAACAGAAAAAAAGTCCCTAAGTGGAAGCAGACAAGTCATAGGGCTGATCTCCAGAGCCCACAAAGTACATACACATATAAGTTTATACTAAAGTATAAACATGATTTGTCTCGAATGCTCAACCTAAAAATGACACCAGTGGGACAACAAGGGTGCAATTGGGTATATTGCACACAAGGAAAGTGGGACCCCAGCACTGAGGGTGGATGGGTAAAGACATCCACAACTGGGTTGTAGTAAACCATCATAATCCGCACCCTCCCTGAGCAAGTGTGCAAATATGAGTATTAGGGGAGATACAAACAATGATGGAGAAAGTGGAGTTAGAACTTATTAATTAATTCCGTATGTCAGACCATATTCCTATCATTTCAAAACATTCAGGTTAGCACTGCTCCTAAAAATGCTTTCATGTGTAATATTTCATATTCATATACTAGTAGCTGCATGACGTTTACATGCATTTTGGGTGTTGCTTCTATGTTTATTTCTATTA
The DNA here is from genome assembly GCF_964204655.1 of Triturus cristatus. NCBI lineage: Eukaryota > Metazoa > Chordata > Amphibia > Caudata > Salamandridae > Triturus > Triturus cristatus. Next base: position 821,487,912 of record NC_140590.1, read on the forward strand.
TTCTGCAGTCTCCATTTAATCTAGTATGTCATTGCTAAGGTTCCCATTTTCAGCTGTTTCGTCCCTCTTCGCCAGCTAATTCCCTTTGCATGTGGTGACTCCTGCTATTTCGTCCAGCCACTCTTCAGACCTTTGTCTTGTGCATTCATACCACTTATTATCTCAATATAGATTATATTACCATCTCAAAACCTGCTTAAAACCTTCTTGCCTGGGTTTCAAGTCTATTAAATGAAAGCTCATGCTTAAATAGTTCGATTGGCTGCTCTTTCCTGATATAATAAAATATACGGAAATCAGATTTGGTTCATGAAGATGACTACCCTCCTTGTAGATTTCTAAATCCCCAAACAAGGGATTATTGGTATTTAATGGAAGGCATAACGATAGAAAGGTGCCATGAAAAATAGTCTGCAGTACTAACCTGAGGGAAGCCATAGAGATTAACAAGTGTGAAGGTCCAGTACATTTCCAACAGTAGTGTCACTAAATTATTCCCAAGGCTGACACTACAATGGCGGGTAGACTTCTGTGGCTCTCAGTGGCATTGATGTTTGTTGCAGGCTGTGCCCTCCGCAACGGAGAAAGCTCCATCGTGCCCCATTGCCTACAAATGGAGGTTCCACAGAGTCAGGCCCTGATTATGGCTTTGGGTTCACTCAGGTTAGAATTGTTTACACTCAATGTGCCTTGCAGAGCACATTAAACCCGAGTCCTTCTTGCCTCCACAAACGCAGCTTATGAAGACTTCATTTCATAAGATATTACGGGCTTTGAAAAATAACTAAATGTGTCTTTGAAAATTAGAACATTTCAAAACTTTTACAATAAACTTCCTGAAATCTAAAATACTATGTAGTTCCGCGAACCAGAAGAGCATGAACAGAATGTGCATTACACAATACAGCTAAGAAAAAGAAGATTAAATTATAAGAGAGGAGCACTGGTGTTTAAATATAGATAGTGTAGGAACGTAGCAGAGCAATGCAAAAAACCATCTCCCTCTGTGTGGGAGTGACAGCAAAGAAACTTTTTATGAGTTCTGTGCAAGTAATTAAAGACGTTTTGCACACACAAAATAACCTAAGAATATTTCAGAGAGTAGAAAAGTTATGCGTTCCTTGAAGAAAATACATTGGATAAGCCAGATCCTCAAACGATGCTTTAGATGACACATATATGACTTTTTTGTAATTGCAATACAATTTCTAATAGAATAAAGCTAATGAGTTTTTATAAAATATTTCCCACATTTCCTCCCTAGGCAGACTTTGCCTTCCATTTAAGAAATTAGAGCTTTCTGAAGTATTTGTGATTTCACCTGCAGACTACATTTGTGCCCTGATCTCAAAGCTGGATCTTTTAAAAGTGAAATACTGCCAAGGGTTGCGGGGCGGGTGGCAGGATACCAGGTATATATTGATGTTTTAGGTCCAGCTGAGGGGTCGGCTCAGGGAGATGATGCAATCTTGCTCATTGCTTCCACTGGACATCTGTACCCCTACACAGCTAATCTATGAGATTAGCTGAGTTGGGGAAGGGAAAGGGGATTTGTGGGGGCAAACGTGCCATCAATTAGACAGTTCAACTTATGTTCTTGTTCTGTTTGATCAAAACGTGGATCCCTATCCTGGAAAACAACCCTGTAATTGTGAAATACCTATCTATAATTGTATAGGCTATGTTATGTAGTTTTTTCATAGTAATACATTTCCTAATTCCTTGAATTTGGGTCTGTGTGGTCCTGCCTACAAAACACAGTATTAGCATATCTAATGAATGAGACATTGTACATGCAGTGGAATTGCAGTCAGGCGGTGAGGGGACCAACGTGATGGTGGGGCACAGAGCTGCTCCCAGATCAACAGTAGTGATGGAGTACAGTATACCGAAAGGGGACTGGGGTTCCAGCATTAAAGGGATACTGAAGGGGATAAGGTGAGGATGCGTGGCAAGGGAGGAGAACAAACCTGGAGGGATAGAAGAGGATGGGTTGGATGGACGTGGTTGGAGAGAGGAGGAGTTGGAGACGTGATGGAGCCTTAGAAGAGCCCAAGGCAGCGCACGAGCAGTAGGCAAAGCAAGGAAGGAGCAACTGAGGTTATTTTCATGGTTAGGCTAATTTGGAGCAGGATACAGAAAGGCCAAGGAGAGGTGTAAGTGTTAAAGGTGGGTTCAGTCAAGTCACACCAAGAGAGTGAGAAGAGCAATGAAGAGGAGAGAGGCCAGGAACAAAAGGTATCGGAGATCAGAGAGCAAGAGGAGAAGCGTGGACACTGACTGTGAGGGAGAAGAGATTGGTGGAATGATTGGGACACAGAAGTGTGACACAGTGAGCGAAAAAGTGGGAGTACAATGAAAGGTTTGGGCAGGGGTGGAAGGTAAGAAGAGAGTCTGGAATTCGAGAGGTTCAAGAGAGCATGCTAGAATGTGTGGGACAAGTTTCTGAAAAGGGGAACATGGGATCTTGGGACAACAGAAGAGGTCGGGAAGAAAAAGAAAGAGGCTGACAATGGTTTGGATGCAATGTATCTAGGGGATGAAGTAAGTAGGGGCCACAGCCACAGGGGAAGCAGAGTTAACAGGGGACGAAGGGGTTGAAAAGGAACAAGAGAAGGGTGCTAAAGAAAAAAGGACAGGGAAAGAAGCAGTGAAGTACTTGCAACTGCCATTCATGGGGATTCCGGATCCTTTCGGATGGAATTTATTACACAGCACAAATGAGACAAGCATTTGCAATGCAATAGGTCTCGCATTTACGCTACTTTGAGCTATTGGCATTGTAAATGACAATGCCTTTTATTTATGTTTTTAAAACCAAAACATAAATAAAAGGCATTGTCATTTAAAATGCCAATAGCCCAAACTCGCGTAAATGCGAGACCTATTGCATTGCGTATGCTTGTGATCTGGTGGTTTCCAGACAGACGATTGGTGCCCGCCATGAAATGCCTCTGTGAACTGGCACTGCTAAGTGATATAGTGTTCCCTCAAGTGACGTGCTCTTGCTAACCTTTAGGGAGAGGGGTGAGGATCAGAACCAGAAGCACACAGGAGAACACAGCATTACACATAAAAAATACCGTCACAAATATCATCACAAACATGTCACATTGCCACGTAACCACCACATGCATGAGTCACCACCATGACAGTATCACTTGCACACATCACCGTAATAAGGAAAGAAAATACATTGCATCGCAGTCACCCAGATAAAGCAAACTGCATCATTTTATGGTTCTCAAGACGAAAGGGGGAGGAGAGAGTGGGAACGAATGTACTGCTAGATCAGAAATATTTTGCATGTCAGTCCATATACAGTGAAATAATAATTTAACCACTCATAATCTAAACTGTAAAAATGACGTGTTTCCTTTCATATTTGGGAACTATAGAAGAGAAAAGCTGGAGGTAAAGCACTGAATGATGTTTTTGTAAAACGCATGCATAATATATGTGCATTTGTTAGTGGTTTAAAATAACTGTAGCATTTTTTATAATTTAAACAACGTATTTTATTTACCTGCCACGTTTGTTAGAAAGAAAACATGACATACCACTTAGTTGTAATGACAGCAATAGGTATCAACCAAACTTATGCAAGTCGGTTAACCCAGTTTCTTTCACAAAGCAAAACGTAAATTCATTATTAACAGCCTTTTTGTCACTTTTGTATGAACTGCAGTTCGCCTTTTCCGAACTGCAGTTCAAATCAACACATTACAAAAATCAAACTGCAAATCCAAAAAAATGTCACTGATTGGAGACGAGATGGATGCTGGCTGGCTCGCTTGCCTGGGAGGGCCAAGAGGCAATGCGGGGGGTGACCCAGTTTAAAACATTTACAATGTGCACCTCAAGCGAACAGACAACATTGGCAGGGAGGAAGAGAGTACAGGAAGCATGGAGCACTCAGTCTGCATCTTAACCCCTACAAAACGGTGTGGCTGGTGTATCAGCATAAGAAATAGGAAAATAATTGCTGGTTACTTGCCCTGATCCAGAGGGATCCTGATGGAGAGGGAGGAGTCGAGGATGAATCCTAGGTTGCGTGCGTGGTCGGTTGGTATCAGTGCTGTCCCCTGGGCGGTCGGCCACCAGGAGTCGTCCCAGGCTGTGGGGTGGGTCCGAGGATGAGTACCTCCGTCTTGTCCAAGTTCAGTTACAGACGGCTTCTCCTCATCCAGTCGGCGATGGCCTTCATGCCCTCGTGAATGTTGGTTTTGGCGGTGTGAGGGTCCTTGGTGAGGGAGAGGATGAGCTGGGTGTCGTCGGCGTAGGAGATGATGTTGAGGTTGTGGTGGCGGGCCACTTGTGCGAGGGGGGCCATGTAGATGTTGAACAACGTCGGGCAGAGGGATGAGCCCTGGGGGACGCCGCAGATGATGTCGGTGGCTTCTGACCGGAAAGGTGGGAGGCGGACGCTCTGTGTTCTGCCGGAGAGGAAGGACGTGGTCCAGTCAAGGGCCTTCTCTTGGATTCTGGCTTCTTGGAGGCGTGCGGTGGCAGACTGTGTCGAATGCGGCTGACAGGTTCAGGAGGATGAGGGCTGATGTTTTGCTGTTGTCCAGTTGGCGTCTGATGTCGTCTGTGGTGGCGATGAGGGCTGTCTCGGTGCTGTGGTTACGTCTGAATCCGGATTGGGACGGGTCCAGGATGTTGTTGTCTTCGAGGTGGCGGGTCAGTTGAATGTTGACGATTTTCTTGATGACCTTTGCCGGGAACGGGAGCAGGGAGATGGGGATGAAGTTCTTGAGGTCCGTGGGGTCCGCCTTGGGCTTTTTGAGGAGGGCGTTGATTTCAGCGTGCTTCCAGCTTTCCGGAAATGTCGCTTTTTCGAAGGAGATGTTGATGACCTTCCGTAGTTGGGGTGCGATGGCCGCGTCTGCTTTGCGGAATACGTGGTGTGGGCATGGGTCTGACGGAGATCCTGAGTGGATGGAGTTCATGATCTTGCATGTCTCGTCGTCGTTGGTGTTGGCCCAGGAGGTCAGGCAGTTGGCGCTGTTGGTGATCGCGGGGCGGGAGGAGTCGTGCATCGTTGGTGTGGTCGTGGAGTTGAAGCTGCCCTGGATGTCAGCGATCTTGCGGTGGAAGAAGATGGCCAGTGAGTCGTGCAGTTCTTGTGAGGGCGGGATGTCGTTGGCGCTGGCGTCAGGATTGGAGAGTTCTTTCACGATGCGGAATAGCTCTTTGCTGTTGTGTGCGTTGTTATCCAGGCGGTCTTTGAAGGAGGATCTCTTGGCAAGTCTGATGAGGTGGTGATGTCTGCGGGTGGCGTCCTTGTGGGCTGCGTGGTTTTCTGGCGTTCGTTTGTTCGTTTCTTCTCCAGCTTACGGCAGGCGCGTTTGGAGGTCAGGAGCTAGTCGGTGAACCAGGTGGCTCTCCTGCTGGCGTGGCTGTTGGGTGGTCTCTTGAGTGGGGCGAGGGTGTTGGCGCAGTCGTCGATCCACTGTCTGAGGTTGCGGGCTGTGGCGTCGGGGCAGGTGGGGTTGATAGGTGGGTTCTGGGCGAGGGTGGTGGTCAGTTGGTCTTCGGTGACTTTGTTACAGCAGCGGCGCGGCAGCCGTTGGGTGCGATGGTGCGTGGTTGGTTTTTTGAAGGTGAAGTGGATGAAGCGGTGGTCGGTCCAGTGGGGTTCGGAGGTGTGGTCGAAGGCGACGTGGGTGCTTGTGGAGAAGACGGCATCCAGCGTGTAGCCTGTGGCGTGGGTGGGTGTGGTGACGAGTTGTCTGAGGCCGAGGTTGGCGAGGTTTTCGTTCAGAGTGGCGGAGTTGGCGTCATTGTTGTTCCCGAGGTGGAAATTCAGGTCCCCGAGGAGGATGTAGTCCGTGGAGGCGAGTGCGTGGGTGCTGGCGAGGTCGGCGATGGAGTCGCTGAACTGTGCTCGTGGTCCGGGGGGTCTGTAGATGAGGGTTCCTCTGAGGGTGGTGTTGGGGTCGGTTTGGATCCGGAAGTGCAGGTGTTCGGCGGTGTTGAGGGTGTCGTCTTCGTGGGTGGTGACCTTGAGGGTGGACTTGTGACGATGGCTATTCCTCCTCCGATTCCATTGGCGCGGTCCCTGCGGGTGATCTTGTAGCCGTCCGGGATGGCTATGGCGATGTCGGGTGCCGAGGAGTCGTTCCACCAGGTCTCGGTGAGGAAGGCCACGTCTGGGGCGAAGGTGTCAAGCAGGTCCCAGAGCTCGACGGCGTGTTTGCGTGCAGAGCGGTTGTTGAGTAGAATGCAGCGGAGGTGGTTGGGTCCAGTTCTTTGAGGTTTGGTGGGTCTGTCGCAGGTGAAGCTGCAGGTGCGGCAGGAGAAGGGCCCGTGGGTCCGTTTCGGGGCGGCCTGGAAGCAGGTGTTGTGTCGGCCGTCTATGAGTGCGTGGAGGGAGTCAGCGTCATATCTGAGTCTGGCGTTGTGGCGAGCATGGGGTCCAGGGGTTCTGGCGCTGGGCGTGGTCCAGGCGCGGACGGGCGCAGACGGGCTTGCCTTTGGCGCGTCTTTGGCGCGCCGGCAGCGCGCCCGCTGCGCGGCCTCCATAAGAGGGGCTGAGGGAGGGAGGGGCAGCTGGGAGGCGGGAGCAGGGTGGCGAATGGGATGCCTGGGGGGCGGGGCCGCAGGGGAGCAGTGGCGGGAACCAGGCAGCGAGGGGAGGGGGGCGGGGGAAAAAACAGCGGGAATCGTGGGAATCGGCGTTCGGGTGAGCAGGAGTCAGGATCAGGTAGCGGGCGAACTAGAGCGGCACTCCGGGGGGCAGCGCAGCGGCTGGGGAGCGACCTAGCAGAGCAAGGTACGCTCTCCTCACCCCTGCGCGGCCTCCATAAGAGGGGCTGAGGGAGGGAGGGGCAGCTGGGAGGCGGGAGCGGGGTGGCGAATGGGATGCGCGGGGGCGGGGCCACAGGGGAGCAGCGGCGGGAACCAGGCAGCGAGGGGAGGGGGGCGGGGGAAAAAATGTCGGGAATCGGCGATCGGGCGAGCAGGGAGTGGGAGTCAGGATCAGGTAGCGGGCGAACCAGAGCGGCACTCAGGGGGGCAGCGCAGCAGCTGGGGAGCGACCTAGCAGGGCAAGGTACGCTCTCCTCACCGCTGCGCGGCCTCCATAAGAGGGGCTGAGGGAGGGAGGGGCAGCTGGGAGGTGGGAGCGGGGTGGCGAATGGGATGCTCGGGGGCAGGGCCGCAGGGGAGCAGCAGCGGGAACCAGGCAGCGAGGGGAAGGGGGGCGGGGAAAAAACCAGTGGGAATCGGCGATCGGGCGAGCAGGGAGTGGGAGTCAGGAACAGGTAGCGGGTGAACCAGAGCGGCACTCAGGGGGGCAGCGCAGCGCAGCGGCTGGGGAGTGACCTAGCAGGGCAAGGTACTCTCTCCACCAAGCAAGTCAACGCCGTCTCCTCCTCCTGCTACAAGACTCTACGCATGCTCCGCCAGATCTACAAATGGATCCCGACCGAAACAAGAAGACCAGTGACACAGGCCCTCGTCACCAGCAGACTGGACTACAGCAAAGCACTCTACGCAGGAATCCCAGCCAAACACCAACGGCGGCTACAAGGCATCCAAAACGCCTCCGCCCGACTGATCGTCAACGCCCCCCGCCGCAGCCACATCACCCCCGTCCTGGGAGACCTGCACTGGCTCCCCATCGACAAGAGGATCACCTTCAGCTCCTCACCCACGCATACAAAGCACAACATTACTCCGGACCAGCCTACCTGAACAGCAGACTCAGTTTCTACACCCCCACCCGCCAGCTCCGCTCCGCCAACCTCGCCCTCGCAGATGTCCCTCGCATCCAACGTACGACCGCCGGGCGGCAGATCCTTCTCTTACCTCACCGCCAAAACCTGGAACACCCTCCCAACCCACCTACGACAGACACTAGACCTACTCGCCTTCAAGACCTGGCTCTTCGAGCAGTAGCAGCACCCCCCCCCCCACCCCACCCCCACCCCTCAGCGCCTTGGAACCCTCACAGGTAAGTAGCGCGCTTTACAAGTACCTTGATTGATTGATTGATCCTGGATCAAAACAAAACATGCACACAAACCCCAATTTACACTAATGAAGACAAACAATACCGCAACTCTGCCGGGAGATTGCCATGCTGTGCATATACTAGTAGAATCGTGTGGCAATAGAAATGGGACTAACCCAAGTGAAAAGTGATATCTGCATATCGCCATTTTAGACTGTTAAAAACATCGTAAACGCAACAAAAGAAAACAAGCATTGGCATAGCCAATAGGTCTCGCCTTTGGGACCTTATAAGTGTTTAGCCAGAGATATTGACTTTGCCTATGTTTTTAAGCTGTGCTGTAAATCAGTTTGCAGGATGCTGAAAAGTTATAATAAAGAAGTGTTCAAAGCATTTTTGTTACCTTATATATGACCAAGAAAACATTACGTACAAGTGAAAGATGATATTAAAAAAGTGTTACCCATAAATATTGTCTTGATTTAATTTTGTTCTTTGAATGCTGGCAACTTGTTTCTGCGTGTGCCAATGCTTGCTTGTTATGTTTTTTTGTGGTTATGGGGGGGGCATAAATAACAGGAGGCTGAAGCTTGGGAAATAGTACCTGTGTAACAGTTAGTGAGATAGTTAGTGAGTTAGTTAATGAGAGAGTTAGTTAGTTAGTTAGTTAGTGAGAGAGTGAGTTAGTGATAAAGAGAGTTAGTGAGAGAGAGAGAGAGAGAGAGTTAGAGAGTTAGGTAGTGAGAGAGAGAGAGAGAGAGAGAGTATTTAGTGAGAGAGAGAGAGAGTTAGAGAGTTAGTTATTGATAGAGAGAGTCCATGAGAGAGAGAGAGTAAGTTTGGAGAGAGAGAGAGAGTCTGTGAGAGAGAGTTAGAATTAGTGTCCAAAGAGAGTCAGACAGTGAGAGGGAGTGAGATAGTTAGTTAGTGAGAGAGTAAGTTAGTTAGTGAGAAAGTGAGTTGGTGAGAGAGAGAGTGAGAGAGTTAGTGAGTTAGTGAGAGAGAGCTTGAGAGTGAGTTAGTGAGTGAGAGTGAGTTAGTCAGTGAGAGAGAGAGAGAGACATTACTTATTTCAAGCGTTATTTTTGTACAACCAAAGTGCTGGGTACATATGAAGAATACTAATAAGAGTGTAGCAATTCAATTCAAATAGCTTTATTTCGACAGTTTGTCATAAAAGCACAACCATACAACACATAACACATATATAAATAACACATAATACATTACAATTATAGATTAAAAAACCTATTAAATTCCATATACTGTCAGATATCTAAAAACTTTAAGAACAGTTAAAAAAGAAGGAGAAGAGGCAGCAGCATAAACATGTCCTATTTAAAAGATACATCTTATGATAGGATAGCAGCAACTTTTTTGTTTAAAGTGCGAGTGCGAATAACCCAGGTCCAGCCCAGGAATTTGGCCATTGATATGGCTGTACTAGGGCGACAATCAGACCCTAAAATTCTCAGCGCAACGGCACATCTCCGGACACCCAACAGGTTACAAATCGGCCTCAACCATCTCCTCCGTGGGGCAGCATATAATGGACAAACAAAGAAAATATGGGGAATGGTCTCTGCCATTGTCACACAATAATGGCATTTATCATCAGTTCTAGAGGCCCATTTACACGTAAAGGACTTTATAGGCAAACTACCTGCCCTAAACTGAAAATAAAGTTTTCGATCAAAGGGCTTCTCGATCAAATCCCAGTAAGCCTCACATACAGGCCATGATTTAAAATCCAAAAAACGACCTGTTAGGCTAGTTGCAGTACTGGAGTGACCTATAGATGTATAAACCATTTCCCAATATTTCTGTTTCAATTGTACCTTTGACGGAAAAACTGCCGTCTCAGGATTATTCCAGAGTATCTCTAGATCCAATTTAATAAGTAGGGACCTAACCTCGTTTAGCCAACCTACTCTGTGGAAACAGTCCCGCAAGATCACATCCTTGAAACCCATAGCGTACTGCACAAGTTCTGGGGTGACCCAAAGACGCCTCCAATAAAGGATTGGCCGTAGCTTTGCTGTGTCCACAATGTTCTTCCTCCCTAGATCTAGATGGAGCGGGAGCATGGGAGTGCTTTGCGGGACACTTGCAAGGTTACGTAGAAATTGATTTTCTAGTCTTGCTAGTTGTTTTAAGTCGTTAAATCCCCAGAGCTCAGCTCCATAGAGGGCCGAGCTCACTGCTTTGGCGTTATAGATTTCTAGGGCAGGTGTGACTGGTTTGGTAAAGGAGGATTTATATTTCTTGGTAAGACACCCTATGTGTTGATGTAGTTTTAGAGCTGTTATGTCCAAGTGGTGTTTCCAACCCAAATCCTTTTGGAGAGAGATGCCAAGGTACGTGAACGCACTCACCTGTTCTAGGGGCTCATTATGTATTAAAATACTGCCTCTAAACGATTTGTGCTGATTAAAAGCCATAAACTTGGTTTTCGAGATGTTTATTTCTAGCCCTCTTAGGGAACAAAAATCCACAAATGCATTGATGGCCTTCTGGAGGCCACTCGGGGTCCTGGAGATGAGCAAAGTATCGTCCGCAAACATGAGGACAGGGACATGGTTGCCAGCCAGAAGGGGAGCATCGGTGGAGACCGCTGAAAGATACTCAACTACCCCGTTGATATACAAAGAAAACAGGGTAGGAGCCAACACACACCCCTGTCGGACGCCCCGCTCAACAGGGAAAGAGTTGGTAACCTCTCCCTGTGCCCCCCACCTGACTTTTGCAAAGTTGCCCTCATGTAAGCGGACGAGAAGTGTTAATAACTCTGGAGCCATCCCCATATCACCGAGGACACCCCATAATTTCCTCCGAGGGACCAAATCAAACGCTGATTTGAGATCTACAAAGACAGCGTATAACGACCCCTCGTTCAGGAGCACATTCCTCCAGTAGATAGTTATAAACCGAAAAATTTGGTCTATGGTGCTGGTGCAAGAACGAAATCCCGCTTGAAGTGGGGACAAAATATTAGCATCCTCTACCCAAGTCTGTACTTTTCCTAGCACTAAACGGCCCATAACCTTTTGAATTGAATCAATAAGACTTATGGGCCTGTAATTACTGGGGAGGGATTTGTCACCTTTTTTAAAAACAGGGATTATCTCAGCACCTTTCCATGATGGGGGTACTGGAGCTCCATTAGCCACTGCATTAGCAAGAAGGGCTATGTACTGGCACCAAGTTGGCTTGTCACTTAAAAATATATCGGCCGGGATTCCATCCATACCTGGAGCTCTTCCCTTTGCCACACAGTCTAGTGCTGCCTCAACATCCTTAATAAAAAACACTGGACCAGAATAAAACTTTTCAGGGAGGGATGGTGGGGTCTGTTCGTTAGTTGCGCTACAAGCGTACTGGGGACCAAAGAATTCAATCCATTTTACCTGGGGAACATTATTCTGTGGGGGCTCTGGACGCCCTCCCCTGTCCCAGTTGACAATGCTCCAAAAGGTTCTCGAATCCTTCGCAGCACAGGCACTTCTTAAATCCTGCCACCATTGTTGATCCCAATCTTTTTTGGCTTTTTTCTGCACCTCCCTATAGTGATCCCTTGCATCCCTGACCCCCATGTGATCTCTTAACCTTAGGGCTTCACTAAGCCTTTGTCGAGCAGTTCTACATGAAGTATCAAACCAGCTAGCATCATTGATTTTCGGAACCTGTCTCCCTGGCTTCACATCCCTTAGAAAGTTGGATTTCAGGCTACAAAATAAGCTAGTATGGGCCTCTATTACAATTTGTGGGAAATCTTCCCTCAAGATTCTTGACATAAGGTATTTGGTACTCTTGGTTACTTCAGCTTTAAGAGCTTCCAACTTCTCAGGATGTTCAATTAGTTTATTCCATTTTACACGGCGTTTGTCGTTTGTGATCACTACATCCGAGGTAACAGTTCCCTCAACATGGGTCGCGTCACCCTCTCTAGTAGTGGCCCAAAAATCCATACATAGAGGGTTGTGGTCGCTTTCAAGCCGCCATATTACCTTCATGTCATCAAGTCTATGCCATATCCTGAGATCAATCAGTATATAGTCGATACGGCTGGTGGAGCGCCCATTATCAAAAGTGAATTCACCTTTCAAATCAGATCTTGTGCGCCCATTTGCAGCCCTAAGGCCTCTTTCCAAACACAACGCCTTAAGCTGAATTGCAGCATTAGACCATTTTTTGACAGGCGGTAGGTCAAGCCTAGGGATTCCCCATCTAAGGTCTTGTTCTGATGATAGCTCTTGTACCTCATTACCCAATGGTTCGAATGTAGTGTTAAAATCCCCTGATACAATAGAGTTGGTATAAATGGGAAGATTTTCTAGCTGTAAGTCCAAGGACGATATGGTCTCTGAACTGAGACCTCCCCTCAACCCCCTAGCATACACGTTGAAAATAACAAGGGTACTCTCATTAACCCTACTAAGTTTAAACGCTAGGATATCTATGTCAGAGGATTTTAACAATTCCACATTATAATCTAGTTTTTGGCTAACCCAGGCCACAAGGCCTCCTACAGGGCGCCCTTTAGGATTTTTTTTTGCAGGGGTGTAAAAATTAAGATATCCAGCCCTAAAAACAGGATCAACAGCCCAGGACTCCTGGAATAGGCAGATATCATTTTTATCAATAAAGTTGCCCCATTCAGGAGACAACAATTTCTGGGCAATACCTGCAATATTCCATGATACCAGAGATATTTTACTACCACCATTAGGGATTTTATGTAGTGAGCTACACCTATCGCTTGTCACAGGGTTATTTGCAATATAACCGGGCTCAATCATTTGTTCAGGTGGATTATTGCAAGCAGATACCACTATTTGATGGTTACTCTTAGGGGTGTAGGATGAAGTTAGGGTACTAATACAGGGGATGGTTTCAGCCTGGGTTTTGTTTCCAGTCAACTTATTTTCATGAGGGAACTTGTAGACAGGGTAGATATCACTTTCCCTATGTCAATCGCATTCCTCTAAATTAGACAAGGCATTATATCTATTTTCTAGCCTAAGATCAGTAGAAAAACTTAAAAGTGCCCTCCTCCCTGTAACTACATTTGGGACATTTGATAGTAATGACATCATATTCCGTCTCAAAGGCCTAGGATTACCAATAAAAAAATCCAATGTGAGAGGAATTATATCAGAGTCCCTTTTCTGGGGTGGTAGTAAGTTAACAAGAACATTGGGTAGTACATGCGTGGTAGCGAAATTAATGACAACACAATCTCCCCCAAACTTTTTAGTATTATGTCCAAGCCAAGGAACCCGTCTGGCCATTATAATTTCTCTTGCCAATTGTTGTTGACCACCCATTCCACCAAAATACATATTCCTACTAAGCCAATATAAGGCTTTGTCCATTAATGCAGTTGTGGATTCTGCTTGACCTGGTCTTAAGTGGGGAACATTGGCAAGGACAAGAGCCAAAGGGATAGCTTCTCTAACAAATGGGAGTCCTTTCCCTGAATAAGTTTTATTAAGGTCCATGGTGTTGGTAGAGTCCGTGGTAGGGAGTGTATTGTGATTAACGTTTTCGGTCTGTGAGGTTTGGGTAGGCAAAGTTGGTGTCGGAATCAAAATACGCGAAGAAGGGCCTGCCACCACTGAAGGAGGTAGAAGATCAACATTCGAGGGGGGTTCCTTCGTTAATACTGGCACCAAACACTGGGTATGATCATGAATGCTTGATCCTGGCAACTCCAGAATAGACGGTTGCACAGTTGTAGACCTGGCATTGAGCTTCGCTTCCAATGACGAGAATCGATCCTCAATAGATGTCAGTCTTTTATTTATAGGGGCCAGTATAACATCCAGTTTCCTCTTAATTGCTGCCCAAAGTTTATTGGGTAAAACCTCCACCTGGGGCAGATGACCCGAACCTGTTTTAACTGATCGACCCACAGGCAGTTTCTTTGGTCGCCCAACTGGAGCCAAACCCCCTGCTCTCGTACGTCTTGTCTGGATTTGAATTGGGGGGGAGGGGGAGACCTCTACTACCGGGGGCACTTGGGTAGGTGTTGAGGTAATGGACACACCCTGTTCGGTAATATATGGTGGAGATGGCATATGATCTAGCTGGTCTACTAGATCCCTAGGAATGCCAGGTGATTGCTGTGATATGTTTAGCACTGAGGTATCAGGATTCTCGTGAATGAGGGCTGATGTCTTGTTCCCTATCCCCATTGACAGACGCCTTTTCGTTCTTTCTATTTCCTCCGTTAAAACGTTGGCTGCTCTAACCAAATATGAGTCCAGGGTTGCTCCTGCCATCCCATTTGGTTTGATGCCTGAGGGCTTCTTTTTCACCATAATCACGATTTTCAAGCACCACTACTCACGGTTTCTTATCTGTGTGCAGATCGCAGAGGGTATGCCCAGCCCGGCCTCTTCTGGCCCCTGACGGCCACAGACGGCCCGCCCTTTGCCCGGGCTTAGCCCGGCGGTGCCCGTGCGCGTCCCGCGACGCGGGGGTATCCGCGACCTTTTCAGCGCCTCCGGGCGCGTGCGTCACGTCAGCAGCCGCAGGGAGGTCTGGGAGCTGTAGTCTCCCCCTGCTCGCGGCCGCGGTGAAGTTGCGACGGCAGGGGAGACTAACAGCGTGTGGATCCCACGGTGACGGCTGCTGGAGTAGAGGAACAGAGCAGCAGGTGGCAGTGAAAATACGGAGGAACGGAGCAGCAACAGAGCCCCTTGCAGCAGGTAAGAGTGTAGCATATTGAAGTGGCAGAATGGTGAAGTGCAATTAGAAAACTGTAAATTAAATTTGCGAATGCTGAAGTGTCTAAATATAAGATTTTTCTTTGATTAATTTGCAGTTACATTGGTTTTGCACATATTAAACACCCAATTAGAGTAATGTAGTTTTGAGTGTTTTTTAACTATTAGCATGATATACATATTCTTTTTTAGCACCTTATAAGTGTTTATTCAAAGATATTAACAATGGTTTGTATAGGAATAACTGACAAAAATCTTTTAGAGTAAATTGTATTGCAAAAAGTTTGAGGCAACATTTTTATTACTATAAAGTAAGTCCTGTGGGAAAAAAACACCTATAATTTACATTTATACATTTTGCTTAAAATATATTCATACTGTTGCAATATATTTTATGATTTCTGTAATAACGCCATTGCAAAATATTATTTCACATGTCCGTGGTAAATATGGCATAAGTGCATCGGATAATTCCTCTACGTCAGTATTGATAATAAACCAGTCCATTAGAATGTCATTACTAATATCCATCGACTGATATGTGTCAGTATTTAGCACTTGCGTAGTTAGTGTACTTATTTCTTGCTCCGTTTTTTCAATCCCATATATTTCAATTTGTAATGTTTTGGATGAGGTTCTGTTGCCTGTGAATGGATGATAAAGTAAACATTAGGTTTGTTCAAACTTTGTTGTTGTTATTGTGTTTAAAATTTTTAGAATTTGTACTTACTTGAAGTTGGCTGTGTCTTGTTGTATTTAATATTGTTTTTATCGTTGAACTCATGCACTGTGACATGGGTTATTTTTACATATTGTCCAATTTGAACATTAAAGTTGGTTGCTTCTCTCCATAATGTTATTTCTACGAAGTCCGTCGAATCCTTTATTGTTATCGATTTTAAATTAGTGTCTTGTCCGCCAATAAATACAGTTTTTATTTCTTCTTCCTTGAAAACAAAATTTAGAATAGTTATTTTTTTATTTAGTTATTTTGTTAGTGAGAGAGAGAGTTTGAGAGCTAGTTAGTGAGAGAGAGGTAGTGAGAGAGAGAGTTAGATAGTGAGGTAGTTAGTGAGATACAGTATGTTAGTAGAGAGTGAGAGAGTTAGTTAGTGAGAGAGAGTGAGAGAGTGGTAGAGTGAGTTAGTGAGAGAGAGAGAGAGTTAGTGAGATAGTGATAGAGTTAGTTAGTGAGAGACAGAGATAGTGAGATAGGTTGAGAAGTGTAGAGAGAGTTAGATAGTGAGGTAGTTAGTGAAATAGAGTATGTTAGTAGAGAGAGAATGAGAGAGTGAGATAGTGAGATAGTGAGGGAGAGAGAGTTAGAGAGTTAGTGAGATAGTGATAGAGTTAGTTAGTGAGAGACAGAGATAGTGAGATAGGTTGAGAAGTGTAGAGTAGGTAGTGTAAGGAGTGGTGTGGCGTTGGATGAGGGTTTTGAGGTGTATGTGGTGTTTTTGGCGAAGTGAGGAGTATAGAGTAGGGTGTCACTGTTGAAGGTGTGTGATCCCTTCCTGTGGAAAAGTAGTTAGTGTTGCGAGGTGATGCATTGCGTGGTGCTGGGTGTTGCTTTTGTTGAGGCTATGGCCTTTGTGGAAGAGTAGATAGCGCTTTTCTGTGAGGTGTGGCGCTGTGTGCGGCTTATGGAGGATCGTGAGCTATTGTGAAAGAGGAGATATTTGTTCGAGGTTAGGAGTGGCGCTGTGGGCGGTTTTTGGAGGTCTTTGAGTCCCTTGTGGAAGAGGAGATAGCGCTGCGAGCGAAAAGGTGTGGTGCTGTGCAAGGGTCTTGAGTAATATGTGTAGAAGTGAAGAGTAGAGAGCGCTGCTAGGTTGTAAGTGTTGCTGTGTGTTGCGGTTGGAGTGTTTTCAGCCCTTTGTGGAATAGCAGAGAGCGATGTGAGGGGAGAGGTGTTGTGTTTAGTTTGTAAAAGTGTTGTATATAGACTTACCTCTGCAACAGTTCCACAAACAGTCATTAGTGTTTTTAAGCTGGCTTCTTTTTTAGCTTTCATTGGTGATGCTGGAGGTGCTGGTGGCTGTAATATCTTTTCAGCTTCTTTTACCATGAAGTCTGATAATGCCATTGACGGAAATTTTGTTATTTTTGTTTGCTTTGTTACAATAATTGTATTGTTTTTGATAATACAGTTCAGAATTAGCAAACCATTTGTTTCCTTTGTTTGACTGTAGAATTCTTCATTGTAACAAGTTGCTTTTATTGTTCCTGTTGTATCAGCTAATGCCAAATGGTATAGAACTTTGTTGTCTTGTCTTGTTGTTTTGTACTAGGTTTTTGGTGAATATTTCACAACGTTTACTTTGATCGGCTTTTGATAATTTTTGTTGTCTTCTGTTGGCTTGTTGATTATTTCTTGAATAGTAAGCATCTGAAATGAGAAAAAGAATTAATCGTATTTTAAATTGATACCCATAATGCTTTGTGATCACTATAATAGCATTCTAGTGTTCCATAGACTTGTAATACTTCCTTTGTGTATATGTGATCTAATAATGATTGGTAGTTGTTGTGTAAGTGTTTATAAGTTGTTTGCATTGCAATTGTCGATCCATAAATTCCAGAAGTAGTGTACGTTTTAAGCATTTTGTTTTTAAATCAAATCTATGTTAAAATTTTCCCTGATGATATATTTATAATTTGGATAGAATTGGGTTAAGTTTTGTATTGCTTGTAATAGTGTCTGCATTAATATATGTGGTGGTTTGTATAATATTACAACTAGGTAGGTGTTATTATCTATATGTAATGTAAAATGTATTATGTCAATCCCTTGTTGTGTTTTATAGATAGGTAGAATGAAAAGCTCTTTTAAAGTAAGATTCCATGGTTTGTTTGTTCCTTATGGTATTTATCAAATATCATATGATGACATTGCTGTATAAAGAAGTCATTTTGTGTTGCTTTTCTAGTGGTGTTTAATTCTGTTAGGCAAATAATGTCAGCTTTCATAAGGTTTTTATCTGATGTTATTGATTTGAAATGCTTTTGAAGTGACCGGATATTTTGTGAGATAATATTTAAATGTGTGCGCTATGTTCCTATTTGTGGTACAGATATTTCTAATAGCATATGTGTTCTTAATCTTTGCATTTCTTCTTTTACTTTGGGATGTATTATAATTTTGTGCTCATTAAAGTTTTTAATGTATATGTTTGATATAGATTTTGCTCTGCTTAAAGCTACATAATACAAGTGACGTATTTTACTGTTATTAAAGTGTATATAAAGTGGTTCAATAGTTTCACTTTGTGTTCTATGTAAAGTTCTTGCAGATGCTTGGCGTAATGGGAATTGTTTGCGTATAATTGTTATAATTTTTTTGTGAATTGGAAAGGTCTCGATATAGGATGTATGGGTGTCCATGTCGATGAAATATGTGATTGATATAAGTGTTTGTTTTGTTCTCGTGTAATTTTTCCAACTGTTTTATTATCAAATGCAACCCAAACGATAAATGGTGTATTATCAATATTTTCAACTGACTTCACTAGACCTGAAGCTCCATTAGTTAACCCATCATTAATATCAACATTACAAGTTAAATCATAGCGTAGTTTTAAAGCTATGTGTAATGTGTGGGCAAGTCCCATAGTTTTTGTTGGATCTTTTGGTAATTGTTTTAATACTGTTTCTTTTACTTTTTCTGCAAGATCTGAACTGACGGTCTCTTTTGCTATTTTGTAGTGAAAACTGGATATTTCTGGCTATGTTGTAATAATACTTTATTGTTAATGTCATTTACTTCGTTGTTAGTTGACATTATATATTGGATCGTTTTGCTAATACTGTTATCTGGGTTTTTTTCACGCTGCTTTATGTCTAAAATATCTTTGCATGTATGTTTTCTCCTCTTAATCTGTTTAGTAATTCTGCAAATTGAAGGTCATTTTGTTGGCGCATTATTTTTGTTAGTTCAAATAGTTTAAAATGTGCCACCCATAAGTTAGTACTTAGAGGTCCATAAGAATGTTTACTATTTTCGAATATATAGCTGTCAAAAACTGGCTTTAATTGATAAAAGTCACCAATAGCTAAAATTGAAATGCCTCCAAAAGGCTGGTTAAATGCTTTTATTTCCTACTGTAGCCTATTATGTATAAAGGTGAACATATTTCTTCCATCCATAGAAATCTCATCAATTATTAGCACTTTAACATGCATTATTTGACTTTGCAGAGCTGTTCTGTGTTCATGAGTTAGTGGTTTATAATTTAAACTTTGTGACACATGTATTTCGAAAGTGCTATGCAGTGTTCTCACATTAATATTATGTGCTGCTTTGCCTGTTGGAGCTGTAAGTAATATATAAATATTGTCTGGACTTTTACCGGCTTTGGTATTGTAATAACGTAGTAATGTTTGATGAAGTGCAGTAATGAGAAAGCTCTTTCCAACTCCTGCACCACCAGTGCAATATGTATAGCATTGTGTTTCTTTAGTTTTTATCCAGTGTAAATGATGGTAAACAAAATTTAGTTTCTCTGTTAAATTATGCATGATATTATAGTATTTGTCATCTGGTAAAATAGAATTAGTTAGGCTTTCTTCTTCAGTTATGCTACCAATACCTAAATCTAATGACAAGTCATATATAATCTGCTGTTCATTATTGTGTACCTCAGTGTCTGCTATATTGGATGGTATTATTATTGGTGATATAAGAGGGGTAATTAGTATTTCATTGTTGCTATTACTAGTAAGTTCTGTAATAATTTCATTATTTTTATTATATTCATTATGATGCCCATCTACAATGTCCTTAAATTGCATATAACTTTCGTAGTATGTGGTGTTATCTAAAATAATGTTGCTTTCTTCTCTCCATGGATAGTGAAGCATTAACAATTCTCTATAATAATTTTCGGTGTCAGTGTTTTTGTTAAACCTGCAAAAGCGTATAATTTTACTTAAGGTATAGTTTGTGACTATGTGTATATTTTCTTCCTTTTGGTTTATGTTGTTTATTTCAAGTTCTTCCTTATCTGAGCTGTAAAAATTTGTTTCAGTGAGTAAATTATTACTGTCATTTTTATCCTTTCTTATTTTTCTTTTGGGATTATAATTATAAATCGAGGCATTATCAGCTAATGTACATTGTTCTAATGCTTTTGGACGTTTGCAATATTTTACTATAATATTTTCACATTGAATGTTAGTTGATGTAACTGGTAATGAATGTATAGTATCTACATCTTTCATTAAATAAGTCCTTTTTTCAGGAGGGCTAGTAATAATAAATACAAATGACCTAGAACTTTTCCGTAATGGAATCTGAAGAATGAGGTAAGCTGCTTCCTGAGCACTTATTTCTGTACAGTTTAGGAATTTGTTTTCTATGTGTTTAAGTTGTTCTTTTACATTAGTATTGTAATTTACTTCTTTTGCAGCTTGTGCAATTATTTTGCTCATTCCGCTTAGTAATTTACTGATATATGAAATTATATAGACAGCACAAGCATAAGCATCTAATATAAACTGTAAGTCTATGTTTGCTCTCCAAGCTTCTAAAATAATTGAAATATAGTTATTAATAAAGCATTCTGCTGGTGTTCTCTTAAAAAAATTGTTGTTTTTTCTATTATTGATCTTGTACATGTAATATATTGCTTATTATCCAAATGTATTACTTCTAAGAATTATGCAAAATCTAGTGTATTAAATTCAGGAGTATTCATAGCTTCATGAATTTATTTATTTATTTATATTCCTCATATACCAAAGAATAAAGGGCTTTCCTGATGGGAGGCCATAACCTCTCCTCAACGGTCATCCTATCCCAGCCCTGGTGTTTTAAGACCGATGTGGAAAGAGAAAGGCTCAAACCCTCAAGCAATCACCACTTCCACTGTCCACTTCTTTTACACCGCTAGATGGGCCAGTGTCACTTAGAAGGGACGAGACGAGCAGTGCCCAGGTGAAATCATTGGAATATTCTCTATCTGTTCCGCCATGCAACCAAGTCTGCCCAGACTCTTCCGTAACTATTACTGTCACATGCTATATCTGATTCACTGGTGTAGATTATATGTTTCAGACACTCCATAAAGGTTGGGGCATTTATATTCTTCCAGGCCCTACAAATCTCTCGTTTTGCCAGGATGATCACATAGAATATAAATTTAGATAGTGGTTCATTGAGATGATAATCTGTATGTAGTCCAAACATGATCAAACTTGGGGTAATTTCAATCTGTTTATCTAATACCTCGTCAAAAAAAACTTGCACCTTTACCCAATAACCTGCTATTTCAGGACAATCTATAAACATATGAAGGTCATCCGCTGCAGGAAATTTGCATCTTGGACATTGATGGTAGAGGCCTGTAATCTTTGTTAACTTTTTGGGGGAGATATATACTCTGTATGTGGTATATAAATGATTTCTTTTAAGAGGAGCTGATTTAACCACAGCATGTAACATAGTGAAAGAGTCTCCCCATACTTTCATAAAGTTAAAGTTATTAGAATCCATACTGATAGCGTTGCCCCAAAGTGTATAGAGTTCAGATTCTGTTATACCTTCTATCTCAAGAATAACCGAGTACCAAAAAGAGACCTTCTGCTTCCACCTGCCCCTTCTTAATACATAGTCAAACTTAGGGTTCAGTGAATCAAAGTCCCAAGTTTTGCTTGCCCACCATCCTGCCAGCTGATAGTACTTATACCTAGATAAAGTTTCACCTGTCAGGCTGGATAACGACTCCCAGTTCAACAACTGCGAGTCTTTCTGCAGATCCTGCCAATAAATCAGACCAGCCATTTTTAGAGGGCGAGATAGATGGTCATTGAGGCATTCTGGTGTGCCTGGAGAATCCCAAATCGGAGCTTGAGGTGCATAATACGGGATTTTCAAGCTTTTCCTAACATACACCCAATTCTTAAGAGCAGTTTCCAGTACCTTTAGTCCCACCCTCTTGAAAAACCTTGGGTCGCCATACTTGAATAAAAAACATTCTTGCCCCTTAGGTATATCATATAGTAAGGCTTGAAACAGAAGGCCTTGAGAAGAAGCATCTATCTTACCGGCTAGCAATCTGAAATTTTTAAAGTGAAATGAGTGACAGTAGACGGATATATCCGGCAGGGAAAACCCTCCCGTTTTAAGGCTTCTCCTCAGTTTTTTCCAGGAGATCCTAGATATCTTAGCGTTCCAGATAAAGGAACCAATTTTCCCCTGTATTTTGGCGATATCGGATGCTGGAAACATCAATGGGATGGAATTAAACAGAAATGTGATCTTCGGCATAATAATCATCTTGACTAAGTTTACTCTGCCAAAAATACTCAGAGAAAGGCCAGTCCATCTTTGTAGTAGGCCACAGATGTCCTTATGAATCCTCATCAAATTTATTTTGGCTATTTCCGAGATGTTTTGGGACAAAATTATACCCAGGTACCTCATGCGTGTCTTGGTTTCGATTGTCCCTCCTGCCTGATTCCATTGCATAATCTCTGTTTTTTCTTTATTTACCTTGTAGCCCGAGACTTCTCCGAACAATTCTGCTTGTTCAAACAATCTCAGGATAGCCTCAACTGGATAAGAGGAAAACATGAGGAGATCGTCAGTGTACAAAGCAAATTTTAATTCAAGATCTGCAATTCTAAAAGGGTGAATCACCGGATCAGCCCTAAGCAAAGGGTTCGATATAGAGATCGAACAGCAGGGGTGACAAAGGACACCCCTGCCTCGTTCCACGTGAGATAGTAAACCAATCTGAAAGTACGCCATTTACTAAGACTTTTGCACGAGGACTCTTGTATATAGACCGAACAGCTAAAACAAAATTAAGGGGAAAACCAAATCTGGACAGAGCCGACCACAAATAGGGCCAGAATGGGGGGCGCTAGAGGGCGCGAACGCAGTATGGCCGCACTTCTGGGAGGCTCCTGCTGCCTGGAGCTGTAATCCTTCATTTATCCTCCTCCACCGTCTACCTGCCCGACATCAACCGGCGTCGAATGTTGCTGTCCTTGTTCTGTGGCTCCGGCGCAAGTTTGGGGGCTGCGGGACCTGCCGTGTGCGACCTGGAGGCTTCGCAGGTCTGACCGTCCCCTGGGCTGTCGCGATGCAGAGCGAGTGGCCGGGCCTCTGATCTGCGCGAGGCCGGTGCGTACCACGAGGCGTGTGGGCCCTGAGGAGCAACTCGCTTGTTTGGAGCCCCCGGGATCGCGGGGGCGGATTGCCGGAGAGAAGCGAAGAGCGCTGTGCGGCCGGAGGACGCGACCTGTGCCTGGTCCCCCCCTCGCCCCTCCCCCGGCGGACTTCCATCGCTGGTTCAGCCTTTCATCGGAGGGGAGGAGAACTGCCGGTGAGTGCTACTACTGGGGGGAGGTGTGTCCCCGGCCTGGGGAACGCATCTGAGTCGGACCTGTCCTCCCCCCCCCACCCCCCTGCGGTATTGGAGTGGCTGACAGCCTGCTGTTGGAGGACCTGGGCCCCCCCACATGGCCACATCGTACATTGGCATCCTTACTGGTGTGGCCTGAAGACACTGCTGAACACTGGTCGTCCCCGGACACACAGGCCCCCCCCCCGTGCTTACCTGGTGAGAACGCCACTGACCGCCCTGCTGAGGATGCGCATGTGGCATGGGGGAGAGTGGTGGCTGTGACACTGCCGGCCCGGGGGTGGTGGAAGACGTGGGGGACGCGGACCTGTCTGCTTGGGCCCTGTCGCCGGCTTAAGGTGCGACCCTGGATGGCGCCGGAGCGCGTCTGACCTCTGCACGGCCCTCGCTGGGGCCTCTCTGCTCCCTGGTGCTGTCTCCATGCCCGGGTTCCACTGTTGCTGCCGGAGGAAGATGGTTGCTGGCCCCGTGGCCATAGGGGCGACTGTCTGGTGACGACCCGTTGGCGATCCGTTGGCGCCCGACTGTCCCTTCAGTCCACTCGGAGGCCTCCCTACCCTGCAGGGGTGCGATAGCGGCAAGGGCGCCCTGACAGCGTGGTTCTTTATCCAGCGACGTGTGAGGCAGCTGTTGCTTTGTGTTGGTGACCGGCGCTTTCCGTGTCGTGGAGGACAGCTGTCGCACTCCTTACCAGTCTCTGCCTCGGTGTGCCGGCCTGAGCCCTCCGTTGTGTGATTGTCGCTTGCGACTGGGGTGTATCCGAGCGCTTTGCCTCCTTCACGAGGGCCCATGATGGGCAAGCAGGACAGTAAGCAGCCTAAGCTATCCTTTGATGCCCCGGTGGCTAAGAAGGGATTGCGGAGTACGCAGGATACGGGTGGCCCACCGGCGACTACGGAGGGCCTGAGCTCCCCAGCGTCGGACCTGCAGCAACTAATGCAGGAAATGAGGCAAGGCTTTGCTACTGTCGTTGATAAGGTGGACCGTCTCTCCTCGCGCATGGATGCTTTTGCGCAGAAACTGGATGTACATGAAGAACGCATAACGGAGGCTGAGAGGCGGATCTCTGATAATGACGACACCACCGCTTCACATACTTCGCAACTTTCGAGAATGGATATGTCCTCAGACTTATCGCTGCCAAGAATGAGGAGTTGGAAGCCCACAGCCGGCGGAATAATATCCGCGTGGTGGGTGTGCCTGAGTCCACCAACCCGGGGCGCATGGAAGAGTATGTGGAGAAAATACTCCTTGCCTCCATTGGTCCGGAGGCTTTCTCCAAACAGTTCATCGTCGAGAGGGCGCACCGCTCGCTTGGGCCGCGTCCCAAACCCGGAGCTCCACCTAGGCCCATCATTGCACGGCTGTTAAACTACCGAGATCGCGATGCTGCGCTGAGGGCCGCGCGCCAGAACCAACAACTCTCATGTGATGGTGTCAGCTTCACTGTTTACCCGGATTTCACGCCTGTCGTCCAGGAACAGCGGCGCAAGTTCATTGATGTAAAGAAAAAACTCCGGGCCCTCCAAATCGACTATGCGCTGCTGTATCCAGCGAAGCTGAGAGTCACCCATCAGGCTAAGCAGCATTTCTTTATGAATCCGCAACAAGTGGACGATTTCTTGAAGACTTTAAAACATGCACGTGCCCAGCGGCGGGAGACGGAGGGCGCTGGCCAGGACGATGATCAGTGACGACTTTGCTGTTGATTTCTAGGACTGGCCTCTGTACTTGAGTGTGGTCCGGCTGGCGCTCCACTAGAGGGCCGCCGCGCGAACCCAGATGGCGGTTGACGGAGCTGCTGCACAAGACTGCCCTGGTCGGGCATTGGTTGGTGGTTGGTACTGTACTCCAGGCGCCGCACTCCCCCCTGCTCCCCTGGCTGTGTTGGGGGTGCGAGGAGCGGAGGGCGGATATGTGTGTCCCATGGATGACCCCCGTAGGGTGTACCCCAATGGACTACCTGACTTCGCTGCTCCTGTTGAGCTGTTTGGTGTTCATCTCGGGAGGGGGGTGGGATGCGACTTCTGGCAAGTTAGGGATGCTTCTGTGGGCTGGGGGTGGGGTGTGGGGTTTTGGGCTTGCTTTGGTACATTGCATTTTCGTTTATTTTACGGTTGTTTCATTGCTCCTGCGGAATACGGCATCTCCTCCTGGGGTAGTGTTCCGTGCCCTCGTTGCTGGTCCATGTCTGGGGGCGGGGGAGCCCGCTCGCCTTTTTGTTAAATTCCGGGGCACAGGGCTGGTAGGGCTCACGCCTTTTATCTTGAATGTTCACTGCGTGGGGACTGGCACGTCCCTCCTGGACCCCGCTACGGGGACCCCTGGCGCCCTTGACGTGTCTGCCAATGGCGGGGGAGGGGAGCCTGTCCCGGGTGCCGGTAGTTTCCTGACCCCTTACTTCTTAGCGGTGCTGGGTGTGCACGGTGGACAGCCTGCTTCCACTGTGGTTCTGTCTACGGGCAGGTATGAGTGGAAGATCTGCTTCGGATATGCTTTGGGGAGGATGGGCACGGTTCTTTTTTCCTTTGGCTGTGGGATTGATGTTCCTCCGTCACCAGATGGAATTGACATTGCAAATGGTACCAGTTGCTTGTTGGGAATGTTGGAGGGGAGGGTGGGGGGGGGACAATGGGATTTGTATATGTTGTTATGATGTTGAGCGCAGCTGACGGCACACGGATGCCCCTCACAGGGTCGACAAGGTATTCCGCTCAGGGATCGCGATGCGGTCCCCTCATCCGGCAGGCCGTACACACACCTACTTGCTTCGGGGTGGGAGTGGGGCGGGCAGTATATATGCCCTTTACAGATACCGATCGCGCAAATCTCTCACACAGTGCGACATCTTTCCTTTTCTTATCGTCCTGCCTATGGGAGACACTGACCTGAACATACTTACTTGGAACGTTAGAGGCCTGGGGGACCCGAGAAAACGTAGGCAGATCCTCTCTTACTTGGACCGCCATGCAATACACATAGCGTTTCTCCAGGAGACCCACTTCAAGGCGCAGGCTACTCACACCTTTGCCTCCAGATGGGCGAAGCACACTGCTTTTTCCTCCTATTCCTCCTATTCGCGCGGGGTTGCAATACTGGTGAAAAAGGGGACCCCCTTTACTATGGCCGGCACTAGGAGCGATTGCCAAGGCAGGTACTGTCTTATGTGGGGTAGATTGGGACACATGGCAGTTACTCTGGCTTGCTGTTATGGCCCCAACGTAGACGACCCACACTTCTTCATGGACCTCGGGGCAGCCATAATAGGCGCTGGCCCGCAGCACCTTATATATGGGGGGGATTTCAACACCACCTTGGATCCGCAGTTAGACAGGTCCCATCCAGCCCCCCATCATTATACTACAGCCCGCGGGGCGCTGCTAGAATTACTGGAGGAGCATAGGTTGATCGATACGTGGAGACACCTTCACGCTGCTAAGCGGGAGGGCACACACTTCACGGCGCAGGCGAAATCATGGGCACGGCTTGATTACGTCCTCTTGGCCCCGCGCTTTCATACCGCGCTGGTTCGGGCACATCACCTCCCTCGTACCTTTTCGGATCATTTGCCGGTACGCGTTACCTTGCGAGCTTCGGACCTTGGCCCTCCGCTGTCAGCCTGGCGCCTACAGCCCGGGATGCTGTTGGATGCCTCTTTTCAGGAGGAGCTTCGAGACGAATGCCTAGACTTCTTTCAGCGCAATAAGGACTCCGTAAAGGAGGTGGAAACTATTTGGGATGCATTTAAAGTGACTCTACGTGGCGTGTGCATCGCCAAGGGGTCGGGGGTGCTGAAGGGTATACTAGGGCGGCTGCGCACCCTGGAAACTGACCTTAAGACGCTGGAGACATCACTGGCTGTCAACCCCGACGATGCCACGCTTGCACGTATTCACGAAAAAATCACGGAGTATACGGCCGAAACCTCTAGAGAGGCGAAATTTAGAGGCAAACACTGGATCGCCCGCCGCTACGGCGAGGGCGAGCGACCGGGTAAAGCTCTGGCAGCAACGATGAGGCTGACGCGTCCTACTAACACCATCGTTGAGCTTGAGGGGGAGGATGCCACGCTCTATCGGGACACGGCGCAAATCCTTAATGCGTTCGTCGCGCACTACCGAGCGTTATATACATCGACTAGGGAGGGGGAGCTCAACTTGCAAGACTACCTTGAGGACGTGTCCCTGGGATGGCTCAGCGACTCGCAAAGAGAGTTTCTTAGCACCCCTTTCGAACTGGACGCTATTATGAACATGCGTTCGGGCAAGACCGCCAGACTGGATGGGATTCCGATCGAGTTCTATAAGACTTATATTGACTTTATGGCGCCGGTCTTACGGGAGGTGTATGAAGATGCCTTGGAGGTGGGTCACCTCCCCCCCTCGATGCGCATGGCCCTCATCACGTCCCTCCTTAAACCCGGGAAAGCGGCGGCAAAATGCGACTCCTACCGGCCCCTCTCATTGCTCAATTGTGATGTGAAAATCCTTGCCAAACTCATAGCTAATCGTATTAATCTTCTGCTCCCCAACTTGATATTACCCGACCAGGCTGGGTTTGTACCCGGTAGGGCGACGTCCCATAACCTACGCACGTTCTTTTCAATCCTAAATTCGGTGCATGATGATCAACCAATGGCCGCTGTCTTCCTCGATGCCACGAAGGCATTCGACTCCCTGGAGTGGGATTATGTATTTCAGGTGCTGCGGCGTATGGGGTTCCCTGACATCTTTGTCTCCTGGATTAAGTTACTATACACCGCCCCTAGAGCCAAAGTCCTGATTAACGGCCAACTCTCGGCTGCGTTCCCCATTACCAGAGGCACCAGGCAGGGATGCCCTCTGTCGCCCTTGTTGTTTGCCATAGCTATGGAGCCCCTGGCTGCCAAATTACGGCAACACCATGGAGACAAAGCGCTGAGATGTTTTCAGAGGCAGATCTTAATATCTATGTACGCTGATGATATCACTCTTTATATACGCGATCCTAGGGATAACCTCAATCCGATTCTTAGGGAATTTATCCTATTTGGCATGATCTCGGGGGTCCAGATCAACTGGAGCAAGTCCTGTTTGTTCCCCCTGACGGCCTCTACTAGGCGGTTTGGGCTGGACTTCCCCCTCGCCTGGTGTGAAGGGGATTTTAAATACTTGGGCATACATGTGGAAAAAAACAGGGAGGAACTTCTGAGGGCGAACTATGGCACGGCGATGACTCGCATTACGGACTGCGTCGCCCGTTGGATCACTCTGCCCCTTTCTATGGCCGGTAGAACATCATTGATCAAAATGGTAATATTGCCGCAGTTGTTATATCTCTTCATGAACATCCCCTTTTATCCAGGAGGTTTCTTCTTCCGTCAACTACGCACAGAGCTTATTAGATTGGTGTGGGGCGGTAGGTCACCCCGGCTTAGGTGGGAGATCCTTATTAAACCGTACAATCAGGGTGGTTTCGGTGTCCCCGACTTTGAGTTATATTATCGAGCAGCCCAGGCACACTTCGCCTATTTCTGGGTACGTCAACCTAGATACATGCCCCAGCTGGCTGCCGAACATTGGCTGGCGCATCCGATCCCGATAGACGGCGCATTGTATATCCCCGTGGCGGGTAGAGATAAGACGCCCACGACAGTGATTAGTACGGTATCCGCATGGGGCCACTTGACTGGCACGCTAGGGCTAGACTTGTTATATGCACCGCTTTTGCCTCTTACTTACCATCCCAGTATGCTCCTGCTGCAAGAAGCGGGTTTTCGTAAACTGCTTCACACTATTCACGTATCGACGTGGGGGGACTTGTACCATAATGGCACATTCCGGTCAATGGACCACCTTTATGAGGGCATACAGCCTTCGCCCTTTGACGTTTTTTTGTACCTCCGGCTTCGTCAGGGGATAAAGGCACTGACACCTAGCTTTCCGCAGGAACCCCCACATATGGCACCGCTGCAACGCATCCTCCAGGACGATGTCCCTGCCAAGCTAGTTTCTAAGATATACAAATCGGTGCACTCGTTGACGCCCGCGTCACAGTTGGCAGCC
The DNA here is from genome assembly GCF_964204655.1 of Triturus cristatus. Lineage (NCBI taxonomy): Eukaryota > Metazoa > Chordata > Amphibia > Caudata > Salamandridae > Triturus > Triturus cristatus. The sequence continues at coordinate 821,517,016 of NC_140590.1, forward strand.
AGGGGCCGATGGGACCAAGAGCTGCAGGCCCCACTGACGGACAAGCAGTGGGAATTCTGCCTATTGCAGACGGAGCGCATCTCCTCCAGTAGTCGATTTAGGATAATTCATTAGAAGTACATCCATAGATTATACTATACCCCTGCCCGACTGTGTAGATATCGACTTCGTGATGATGACAGGTGCAACAGATGCCGCGCCCCGGGGGCGGATTTTCTGCACCTGGCGTGGGCGTGCGAAGCAGTACACCGCTATTGGTGCCAGGTGTTTGAAGCGCTCTCCAAAATGATTAATACCGCGGTGGCGCCCTCCCCTCTCCTCGCTCTGCTGGGATATGTGGAGCCCATACAGGCGGCACACCGCAAATTTATCGCGTTAGCCTTTTTGCTTGCTAAGAGAAGGGTTGCGTGCCGATGGGGCAGAGGCAGGGCCCCGAAATTCAAGGATTGGTTGCGGGACCTGACCTACTGCCAGGAACAGATCAATACCCATGCTGAATTATTGCCGGCAGCGTCGCGTCCCACAGATATCTGGGCTCCGTTACAATGCTACCTCTCGGCTGGGGAGGCTGTTGCGAGCGAAGGGATGACCGCATGATGTCCCGCGGCTGGCGCTCCCACACGCTCTTGGGATCGGGCTACCCGAGACCATTCCCCGCTAGTTAGGGGGTAGGTGTACACTGCACGTTGCGGATCTCCACACAGGTTGAAACACATACGAGGTGGATACATGTGAGGCCTGGAGGTAGTCCCTCAGAGTGTGGTGTGGTCTCAGTTGTCTCTGTGGGTAACTATTTGCGGGTTGTATAAGACTGTTTTGATGCACATGTACGCACTACTGATGCCTGCTTTGAGATGTCTGCTCCCGCCCCCTACTCCCGATGTATTCCTTATGATTGTGATGTGTACTTACTGTCGCACTCTTTGACTGACCCTGTCTGTTTGCTCAAAAAAGTTCAAAAATAAAATTTAAAAAAATAAATAAAAAAAATGGGCCAGAATACTTGGTCGAAAGCCTTGGCGGCATCGATGGCCGTGAGGGTCAACGGAAGCTTTTTAGCTACTGCAACATCTATTGCTGCTATGACTATAAAAGTTAACTCATTTAACTGTCTGTCCGGGATAAAGCCCTTTTGATCCTGATGGACAATCGTTTTGATTACTTTGGCCAACCTTGCCCTGCAAAGATTTTATAGTCGGAATTCAACAGTGAAATAGGTCTATACGACTCTATTTGTAGGGGGTCTTTATTGGGCTTCAGGATCAGGGCTACTGTAGCTTCAGACCAAGAATCTGGGATAGTATCACCCGGCAAGTATATTCTATTAAATAAAACCGTCAAGGCAGAAACAGCTTCCCCTGATTCGATCTGATATATTTCAATTGGGAGACCATCCGGACCGGCTGCTTTACCTCTAGCCATTTTTTTTATCTGGGCAAGGACTTCTTCTTCCCTGATGGCTGAGGCCAAGGCCGTGCTATCGGTTTCCAATAACTTTGGTGTCTCTATCTGGTTTAGCCAAAGCTCTATATTTCGAGTAGGGGGGAGATATATCCTCTTTATATAAGTTTTGCATATATGATCTAGCTTCCTCTCGGATAAGGGTATCATCATGAGTAATTAAGCCTGTATTTTGAAGACAAATAGATTTGATCTGGTTGCGGACACTGTCCGTTCTAGCCTTCCAAGCGAGAAGTCGACCACATTTTTCCCCATAGGAAAAATTCTGAAGCTTGCTTGAGTCCCACCTATCTTTTAGAGTTTTATCCAGACTTGCTTGGTATTCTGCCCGCAGAACGTCTAATTCCCTTTGGATGCTGATTATATTATTTTGAGAGTCTGCTGAGGCCTGTTGTAGTTGCTCTTCCTTTTGCTTAATCTTAACAAGGCTCTCCCTTTCGATCTGTCTCCTGACCTTATTCCTCCTGATCATCCATGTGCTTAAAGTCCCTCTGATATAGGCCTTAAATGCCTCCTATGTAATGTGAACGTTTGCTGTCCCAGAGTTGAACTTAAAATATTCCTCTATACCTGATTTTAAATTACTTATGACCTCATCCTGTGCTAGTATAGACCTATCTAATGTACACCTCCTCTGCTGGTTTTCTATCTTTAAATTTATAATCAATTCCACCATAGAATGATCAGAAAGTATTGCTGGAATATATGCGATGGAATCTACTTTAGAGTAGAGGGCTTGGTCCAGCAGGAAGTAATCGATCCGCGAGTGGTGTCTATACTTATGGCTACAGAAGGAAAAATCCCTCCTGTTGCCGTTTTTTACCCTACAAATATCTATGAGGTTGAAGTCTTTAATGATGTTTTTCAACTCTGCTAGCGACTTCTGGGGGGGGGGGGGGGGGGGAAGAGTATATTTAGCCCTGGAAGTACGATCTAGTTTTTCATTTGGAACTAGATTAAAGTCCCCTCCCAATACAACTGGTGTTGTCAAAGCTGAAAGACTAGTTTTTAAGCATAATAGTGCTCCAGGCATGTCCTGATTGTGCCCATAGTATACTGCACATGTTAGTGGAGAGCTTTCTACTAGAAGAGATGCAACCAGCCATCTCCCTGAACGATCTGTCTCGAAGTTATCTAATCGAACCCCCTTATTGGATCGAATTATAACAGCCACTCCCCCTGTATTTCCTATCTGTCTGGAGCAGCAAATCTCTTGTATCCACCTACGCTTACCGAACGCTGCCTCACATTCATGTGCCTCCAAATGGGTTTCTTCCAATAAACAGATATGGGCCTCTGATTTGTTTAAGAATTCACAAACTCTAGCTAATTTCCTGCTATTTCTCAACCCGTTAACGTTCCAGCTAATAATTTTTATTCTATTAGGGATATTATTCATCAGGTGGTTTTCCTACCTTTTCTGCATTTCTCAAAGGATGAGCGATTCTCCCTTCCAACTCTAAACCTACACAAAATTTCAACCCTTTTTTCAGTTTTAAAATTATATGAGGAACAAGCTTTTCTTTTTTACCCCTATTACTCCCTCTCCCCTCGACCCCCCCCCTCCCTCCTTGAGAAACACCCCCCTTGTGATCTTTGGCGATCTTATCGCCTGTTGGGAGTTAATGGACCCAACATAGGATAAAGAAAACCCATGGACCATATAATCATAAAATCATAATGAAGTCACATTAAATAACATGCCGCTTTCCCTTTCCCTTTTAATCTGTATTATTTTTCTCCCTCATTATTCTCCATCTACTACAACTACTACATATATTATATCTCACTCTCCCCTGTTTTTTTTCTTTGAAATATATATATATATATATATATATATATATATATATATATATATATATATATATATTTTCCTTTCCCCCTTTTTAAGAGACATTATAGAAAAAGACTCAAAAAAAAAAATTATTCAAATACAACGTCTAAAAAAGAGCGAGTTTAGAGTATTGAGAGGAAAACAAAAACTTCATCAACTTTATTATTCAAGTATCTCCCATTTTTTTTTTCTTTTTTTTAAAGGAAAATAGATATTTCTCCCTTTTCTTTTCCAGTTAGTGTCGGGTTTTCCTAATGTCCGACAGAAAAGAATCTACTTCCTGCGGAGATGTAAAGTTATATGTTTTGTTAGACCAGACGACCCGTAGAGCTGCTGGAAACTTCATTTGTACCTGCGCCCCCAGACTCCTCAGATCTGGCATTCTAGAGCCAAGCTCCCACTGCCTCTGTGCTGTTGCCCGTCCCACATCCGAGCGAATTAGATATTTTGTGGTGTCTATCTGTAGGGATTTATCAATTAGCGCTCGGCCCAAAATCAGCTCCTTAACTGCGAATGTTTGAAAATTAACAAGAATTTTCCTTGGGGCTTTCTTATTGGGGTGCTGCCTAAAAGGATCCCTATGCGCTCTCTGGATTTCTTTTTCAAGGTCAATCTCGGGCTTATCTTTTAATATCCCCTCTCTAAGGAGCTTGCATATCAGAGTTTTAACGTCACCGTTTTCTACCCCTTCAGGTACATTCAGAAATTTAAGATTATTTCTTCTGGCGTGAAGTTCTAACCCCTCAACATCCATTTGGAGCAGTCTATTCTGAGCCCTTAAACCCACTAGTTCTTCAGAATGTTTATGGGTAACTTCAGATAGGGTGACGACCTCAGTCTCCAACGCCTTAGTTCGATCACGGATATCGTCCAGCTTCTGCTCCAGAGTTATGCATTTCTTATTTATCTCCTTCTGATTGAATTCCGAGATTTCAAATTTAGAAAATATGTCGCCACGAAGAGAGTGAAAAAGTTGCGCTAACTGACTGCTTCCGCCATCCGAACCACCCTCAACTTCTGCTGCGACTATCTCATTGATTTCAATTGGAAGACTTGATGATATTGCGCAGACAGATTTTTGGGGGGTCTGAGGCTTACAAACAATTACAGAAGAATCACCAGAAGGAGTTACTTGGGCCATTCCCTCGGGTTCGGACATCAGTGGAGAAAATCTATTCTCTGTCTGTATTTGAGGATGCACTAAATCCAAATTATCAACCTCTTTGGAGCCAATATTTATATTATTAGAGGTGCAGGGTACATTAAATACGCCCGAAGTGTTTGAGGATGCGACAGAAGGAGTTACTTTGTTTTTGGAGGTAGCCATTTGCTCCTTTATATTGAAGAAGGATTTTAAGGAGGGAGTCGATTTAAATAGAGGAGCACATCCTTCAGGAGCTTGACGTTTTTTTTTTCTCCTGTCTTACTACCCTTCTCTTTCTTTTTTCTCTGGCGTGGTGTAGTCGGGATTACTGTACCAGCCTCACCAGGAAAAGTAGGTTGCAACTCACTTTCTATCTGTGAGCGGAGTTGGTATCTATTTCTTTGGGATAATAAGTTAGATTTACTCGGAATAACAGGTAACTTAGTGTTTGATATCACAGACCGATTCTCTGATGTGCCCTTTTTCACACCCCCTTCCTCCCCCACAGCTCCGACTACTCCAGCTTGCCTCAGCCTTTCGTCTCTCTCATCTCCAAGGAATCCTTGGTCACAGACTGCTATTAGTCCTCCTTTTGGTGCAGCGTCCATTCCTGTGTGGGTCAGCTGGCTAGACACAGTACATCCAACAGGGAACTGAAGGACAGAACAACGATAGCCTACCAAGCTATTGCCTAAAATGGAACGCTGTTGACACAAGATAACCGGGGAACCACAGATTGAGCATCCCCCCTGCGTCCCCCCCGTCACTGACCGTATCGCTCTTTTACTCCGAAGTGGCCAGAATTCAATCCTGGCAACTGCGATTCTGGATCGCCGCCACAGACCTGCCCGACATCCACCGCCTCCTTCTCCCACACAGCGTCGTTCGGCGCACAACTCAGCAAGCACTTCAGCCCCCATCCGCGGTCGGGACTCTCCAGGGTCCTACCGCCTGCCGCCTGCCGTATTACCGTGCTGGGGGCTCCAAATCTCGACAGGAAAATAGAATATATGGGTATATTGAGTGCGAGAAATGCATGTAACGATCATTATATTCTTTCCGCACCTTAGAGTTGAACATCCATGGGCTCTCCCTCCATGCTGGTCCGGAGCTCCCGCGGCCCGCGTCAGCCGGCCGCAATGTTTCTCCCATGAATTGATTTAATGTTTTCTAGTAACTGTTTATCAGTTTCATCTTGTGGTAAAGATTCTAGTATTATAGTGTGTGGCATTGGATATTTAGGATATTGATATTTGCATGTCTGTTTGTTTTTTCTCCTGCAATTTTTTGTGTGTGCATGCCTTTCTGGAGGTATTAAAGGCTCTAATTGTGTCTCTTGTGACTTGCTACATGTGATATATGTATTAATAAATTGTATTACTTCTTCTATGTGTAATTCCCCATATTGTGGTGCCTTTTCAATCCATAATAACACATGTATATGTGGGGAGCCTCTCTGCTGAAATTCTACCCTGTAGAAGTAGTCAATTAATTTCCCAATGGGATTATCTTTATGCATTAAAATGCAATTAAATAATTTCCTAACTTGATAGTCGAAATGCCTTGCACAAGTAATTGGATCTTCTTGAATTCATTTACATTTTGTTTCCCAAGGCATATTTTGAAACTCTTCTTCTGTGCATTCATTTAGTTTATGTGACTAATAGTATATTTATTAAATGGTGCCATTTTGTTTCTGCAGCAGATAAAGTGATGAAAAACGTTGGTATTCCAAGTTGCCTTATCATAGCAAACAGATCTTTTTTGTAATTTTCCCAATACAGTGGGGAACTGAGGATAGTTTTTAGTATTTTGTACCCATCGTTGTACTGTCAGACATTTTCTAAATTACATTTTATGTCTTTTGTGGTAATACATTTCCCATTGGTGAAATGTTTTATTAGCGATATGTTAATTTTACCTTGTATTTGTTTTATGTGCAATTTGTTTAGTTTAAAGAATATATTAGGGATAGATTTTGCTACTCTTCTATCACAGCTTCTTAGTTCCCATTGACATATAGAACTTTAATGTACAGGTAATTGTCTTTCATTATTGTTAAGTCTTCGGCCGCCAGAAAAACTTGTTGGAAAAGCTAAAAACTCAGAATCTTTGTCTTCGTATAAATCTGTTGGGTGTATTATGTTCAGCAGGTGCTAAACTTAAGATATTAACACTTTCAGTGGTAATAGTTTCATTTGTTATCATGGTATCTAAATTTACTGCTTCTATGTTGTCTGAATTATCTGATGAATCATTTGTTTCTGATGTTTCACTGCAATAGTTTATTTGTGTTGGTATATACTCCCAATCTGGATTAACAGTGACTCCATAGTCTTTGTACATGTCACTATTTGTTGCTAGCCATAGTGCTGCTCGTTTGACTTTATTTGGTTTAAAAAATTTCAAAATGTGTATATGATTTATAAGCTTTCTTTTTAAATTAATAGGGAATGTCATGTTGTCATTAATTTGCCTTGGTAAAAGTGTAACTGTTGTCATAACATCTGCAGGTACATTAATAACAGCACCTAATAATGATTTCTGAAACCCACATGGCAATGTTCTAATTTGCAGGAAGGTAATTCTTGGAGAAACTAATCTTTCTTCCAAATTGTGCAAATGTAATTGCATTGGGATATATGGAAACTTCATCCCATTTATAAAAGAAGATGGTTGTATTTTATCTTTAATAATGTGTGAAAAGCTAGTGTTACATATATAGCTTGATTTGTTTGGGCTAATGTTACATTCCATACATTTGGGATGTGTGCAAATAGCACATGGATTTTTTTATGATTGTTTATTCCATAATTGATTGCAAATTGTACAAATGTACTCAGGGCCATGAAGTATTTCTTTATGAAAATGTGGATAATATTATGTGTTCTTTGTGTGTTTGTTTGTATTTTATACCATTATTGAATGCATTGTGTGTGTTGTGTTGTATACATTGCCTTTTGCTGGATCCTATTGCTTCTGTTATAGAATTAGTGCATGTTCTTATTTGTATGTTTGTTAACATGCTAGTTTCTAAATTATTAACTTGGTTCGTATGTTGATTTGAGCTATAGATATTATTTTTGATGGTAAGCTTTAACCATTAATGTTATTGCCACCAGGATTTATATGTGTTATGTTTCTAGTTTTAGTAGAAGGCATAACTGTTTTGCTAATTATATCTATAGATGTTTGTGTTTTATGTACATATAGGCTTTTTATAGCTTTGAATTCTGACTTTTCTTTGTTTTTCCGGAGTGCATCTTGGAGTGATTTCTTCTCTATTGTATTTATATCTTTTGGAGTTAATTCAAATGCAACATAATTTTCGTTTCTAACTTTTATACTGTTTGCAAGTTGTAAAACATAGTCCTTCAAAGGTTATTATTTGCATAGTAATGCATGTCCCATTAGGGTGAGGCATCCCTTTGTTATCTCGGCTATGGGAATCAAATACAAAGTATGACTGTGTAGTAGAGAAATATGAAATTACATATGCATTCATACAAAGTAGGATGCCTGAATGGTGATTAACAGTTACATTTAATGCAGTTTTAATATCAGGATATAAAGGGTCAATACCATATAGAACGTCACCATAATAAGGTTTTCATAGTGCAAGCGAATATATTCTGTTATTGTGCTGTATAAATTTAGGTAAGTCATCTGGATGCATAAGTATCTTTTTATTAATGGAATGTATTTCTGCATATAAAGCATCTCCTAGGTCCATAATATAATGTAAATCATTTGAATCCTATGTACTAACTGTTTTATAGAAGTTATGTATAATTGCAAAAGTACTATTTGGTAGGCATCGTTTCCCTTGAGAATTGCTGTTAAATCTTTTATGGCCCTGATGATAACTAGCTTGTAGGATTTTATTAATAGTGTATGTTTATGTTTGTATGTATTAGTCGGTATATAGTGGATTAGTTTATATTTTGTGTTTTGAGATAGATGTGTATTTGTAGTGAATGTATTAATATTTGTTGGTTTAGGTGAAATAAAAATGTCTTACCTTGTTTTTTGTCTGAAGTTTTTGTTGAATGAAATAATCTGTATGGAAGTAAAAGAAAGGGACATTGAAATGTTATTTTGATGTCAATAGAGAATGTGCAAGCATTTATTTAAAGTGCCCCAGCCCCTTTAGCTTTTAAGAGACAGACAGTATTTTTTTTAATTAAATAATTTGTAATTTAATAAAAGGTACATTGTGTAACTACTTATTAAAATAAAGAAATAGTATGGTACTATGTTTGAAAGAGGAAAAGGTTGAGATAGTGTTAGTTAAAATAAAGGTTCGCATACATAATATGAGTAAGTGTCCACGTAGTATTAGGTTTTTGTTTCTTGAAAGAAATAGTAGAAATTGGGTTAGTGAACTATTTTCTTTTTGTTAGTTAGAGAGAGAGAGTTGGTAAGGGAGAGAGTTAGTTAGTGAGAGAGATTTAGCGAGTTATTTAGTAAGAGATAGAGCGAGATAGTGAGAGAGATTTAAGTATTTTTTGAGTTAGTGAGAAAAAGTGAGAGTTAGTTATTTAGTGAGTTAGTGATAGAGATAGAGTTAGTTAGTTATTTAGTTAGTGAGAGAGTTAGTTTGTTAGTTAATGTGTTAGTTGGTGAGAGGGTTAGTTAATGAGAGAGTTATGTTGTCAGTTAATTATAGAGAAAGATAGTGAGAGAGTTCGTTAGTGATAGAGTTAGCGTGAGAGTTAGTTAGTTAGTAATAGAGTGAGAGTTTGTTAGTGCGAGTGAGAGAGTTATTTAGTTATTTAGTGAGAGTGAGTTAGTGTGTTGGTGAGCTTGAGTAAGCAAGTTATTTAGTGAGAGAGTGAGAGTTAGAGAGTTATTTAGAGAGAGAGTAAGTGAGTGAAAGAGAAAGCAAGTGAGAGAGTGAAAGAGGAGGGCTCTTTGTTAGGGCTACAGAATGTTGCAGTGTTACAAATAAGATATTTAGAGCATAACTTATAAATGTCCGTGGGATTTTTAGATTTACTGTAGAACTGTATTTATAACATAAATACAGTGGGTGTGCACAATTAGTTAGATAGCTTGGGCTAAAGTATTATGCAAGCAAAAAATTTCATTTTTGTGCCTGATTTGCTAAAAAAAAAAAATGCAGCTTGAAACTTAGAAATGAATAAAAAACACGTTTACTCTATGCAACTTTTATAACAGAACTTACAAATTATATTAAAATGGGCTAAAGTATTATGCAAGCAAAAAATTTCATTTTTGTGCCTGATTTGCTAAAAAAAAAAAATCCAGCTTGAAACTTAGAAATGAATAAAAAACACGTTTACTCTATGCAACTTTTATAACAGAACTTACAAATTATATTAAAATGGGGCCTATTAGGCGTTCCCCCTTATTAAGTGTACTTAAAATATTACAACTAGCGGCCAAAGTATTTTGCATTCATCAGTATACCATTTTGTGTTGAAATGTTAGTATATGCCTTAATAGGGAGTTGCTGTTTACTTAATGCAACTCTTAATAAAAGCTTTGTGACTTACGCAGTTGTATGTATGTTGCATTGAGTATTGTGTAATTATGTGATAAGTAATTATGTGGTAGTGAGTGGTATGTGTAGTGTATTTATGTTGCATTGAGTTCAGTGTAAACATGTGGCATATAATTATGTGGCAATGAGTGCTATTACATGGGGTGCATTTATGTAGCATTTAGTAGAGTGTAATTATGTGGCGTGTAACTATGGCACACTGAGTGATATTATGTGGAGTGTATTTTTGTTGTATTGAGTATATTGACATTATGTGGCGTTTTATGATGTGGTATAGTGTTCTCCGGTGGAGTGTATTTATGTTGTATTAATAGTGTGATTATGTGACATGTAAGTATGTGGTACTGAGTGGTATTATGTGTGTAGTGGATGTTGCATGTAGTATAGTGTAATTATGTTGCGTGTAATTATGTTTCAGTGAGTGGTTTTATTTGTAGTGTATGTAGCATTGAGTGCAGTGTAATTATGTAACATATAATTATGTGGCAGTGAGTGGTATTATGTGGAGTGTATTTATATTGCATTAAGCAAACTGTAATTATGTGGCATGTAATTATGTGGCATTGAGTTGTTCAGCTCTTCTACAAGCTTGTGCGTATATGTATGTATGTGTATGCACCCGGATGCACTTTATCTGTGTGCCTAACAAGTGTATTTGTGCAGTGAAATGAATGAATTGGAGGAGGGATAAGAGATGGGGGTGAGAGTAACAGATCGAGTGGGATGGAGGGAGTGAGAGAGGGAAGCAGACAAGAGAGAGAGAGAGAAAGAACAGACGTTGTCTGTGCTGTAACTGAGCTGCTGGAGGGACTAGTGATGGTACCTTAGCTTCTAAATGTGGGAAACAAGTCTTTCTTCTATGGGACTCCCTTTGGCTGAAATGTTGGCAGCTTAGACAAACATGAAGGCTGGTGTTTGGAGATATACAGGGTCTGTGCAAGGCATCATTAATTCACAGCAAAACAAGGAGAGGGGCTCATTAAAGTCCAAATGGACAGAGCACCGGAAACTGTGTAGTTAAAAAGATTTTTCTCTTTGGACTAGTATAGATAATTGCACCATAAATAATCCACTCACATCAATCTGCCACTTATACACTATCACACTTGATTATGATCACTCCAGATGAAATGTTGGAAAGTTACCACTAAGGGATGGCAATTGAGCTTCCGAGACCCCTTTTTGCGTTTAAACGCAATGATAATATTCGTAAAAATCTGGTTACTACTTATAGAGTCAGCAAGCCACAAATACAATCTTCTCTAACCATGCAGAAGGTTATTGGCAGCTTTCCTTGTGGCACGTGTAGTATTTGTGAACATTGTCAGGCCACGAAATCTATCACTTACAATGGATTTACGATGTTATCCAAAAGCATGAATAACTGCAGAAGTTGCAATGTTGTTTACCTTCTACGCTGTCCCTGTGGACTAGCGTATGTGTGTGAAACTGGAAGAGAACTTAGATTACGCCTATTGGAACACCGATTGGCTCTTAAAACCAATAAACAAAATGCCCCCCTTGTTGAACATTACAATCTAGTGAAACATAAACACACAGAATTTAAGTGGTTTGTGATCGGAAAAATCACAGGTAATATTAGAGGGGGCAATATGGAAATGAAAAGGAAAAATAGAGAACAATGGTACATTTCCATTCTCAACACCATCAGCAAAGGACTTAACACCAAAGAGGACTGGATGAAACTGATTACATAGGAAGTCACTCTAGGGCCATATCTGGTACACCTATTGGGTAACCACATGGGTGGTTCTTTGATTGTGTTTCAACCACAGTGGACAACTACATTGCTGGTCCGTTCATTATGTCTCAACCACAGTGGCCCCACTAGGCTTCAAACTTACCCCCCTTCTTCTAAACTGGAAAAACAGGAATGTCTGATTAGCACTCCACCATAGAGATATGACCGCACTATATGGGTACAACAGAGGTATTGTGTTATCGGGTAGCCTATTTTCTCTTTAGATGTCTGGTTATTTGATCATTACATATTCGTACTACAAAGAGATGAGATTCTGCGCTTCACATACCTGAAACATATGATGTTTGAATCCACGTGATTAGAGACGAGTACTTAATGTGGTTCCTAAATGCCGGTTCTTGCGAAGAGAGGCACGCACTAATCGACGATCGTACAGACGCGAATGTAGAGCGAAAGAGGTAAGAGCTAGTTAGTATTAATTATAACTTTTAGGTCCCTTAATAGAGAATATCGGGCATTTTTAGGTTAAAAACGGTTTAAATAAAGTATCTCCCTCGGTCTTTTTTTGAAAAAAATGACATTGACACGCTTTCTGCCTTTAAATACACAATGGCAGTGAGAGATTATAAATCGTGATGCTTTTCTTTATACCACTAAATGACCTAAGTGTAGGGCTTTTTTTTACCCTCAGTTTTAAACCTTGTGTTGTAATAATAAATACGGTGATTGACTACGTAATGAGTCTTTCGTTACTTCAAAAATCATCGGGGGTCATGTTGTTAATATAACACAATAGGCGGCCCACCCCTTTTAGTTTTAACATGGCCTCCTCAATACTTTGAGTAGTGGTTATGTTATAAATTTCTCGTATGTGACTAAATGAATCTAATATAAGGGGTCACTTATTGAATATGTACACAGGCGTCAGCATTAACATTACTTTAGTTTGTACATGGCCTCCTTAATACTTCGAGTAGTGGCTATGTATAAAAATAAAATTCTCGTATGTGATTAAATGAATTTAATATAAGGGGCTACGAATTGAATATATACATAGGGGTTAGCATTAAAATGACTCATGTTCATTTTAATTTATTTTATTTATCTCGTCTGTCTAGCCCATCCTACAATATTGGTTGGAACAGATAACCATCTCCCTGTCCAGTAAGACATCTTTTTAGATGAAACACGGCTATTTCAACAAACTTGTGTGAAAGTATTTTCATATTGTGGGTAAGTTGTTGTGACAAACTCTTAAAACACGTAACATTTAATATCCACAATTCTAATGGGGCATGCTTTGGACTTATCGTTTGTCTATATAGATCGTGTTACCCTCGAGGATTAATTGATTAATACGAATCTTCATACGGAGTGAGACCCCACCTGATCATCTTAAGGTGAGATACCATAGAGAGACCAGTCCCTTTTATACACTCTAGGTGTTATAATGCAGAGGGTCCGTTGAATAAAGAATTAATTGAGATATTTCCTTTCTTTTTCAAGTAAAGATAGATAGATACCTATCATCATTTTAACTTTGGTCGCCTCCAATCCCAGAAGCCCACTGCCAGTGATTTTCATTGCGGCAAAGGTACTTATATAATCACGACTGAGAATTACATTGGGAGTGGTGGATAGAGAGACTTTAGAATAATCAAATTGCTCTCTATACAATAAATAGTCACAAATAAGGTATGGTGTATGATGAGTAGTTTTTTTGATAAAGTGTGTTAGTCTGACAGTGTGACGTTTGTGGATTTTGTTTACTCTAAGCAGAGCGTTCCAAATGGGATGTTGGAAATTTGAGGGTGGGATATTAGTAGCCAAATTGACATACTGTTTATACTAAGACTGCCAATTTTGCATGTTTTAAACAACGATTCTCTAATCTATTGGAGTGTGTAGACAAATTGTATATATATTGTTTTTGCACTATATTAAATTTTTTCGTTTTTAATTTTATATTATGTTTTATGCTAGGAATGATCACTAAATTTGTCTAACGGAGGAAAAAATATTGCAAGTCCTGAGGAAGGTGGTTCTTATCATTCTACACCACCGAAACGCGTCGACGCATATGTTTCTTGTTTAATTTGTTTTGGGACAGAACTTTGAGAAACTTGGGTGAATTATTATCAGTCTGTTTTTGTCAGTGGTTGTCTTTCCTTCTGTATAAATGTCTAAATGTTCAATTGTCATTCCTGTATGAGTTTCAGGGAAAAAAACATTTTCTCACTGGTTTAATGATTAAGTTTTGTTTTAAGTTTATTAATTTGTGCAAACTGGTTTTATAATTCTCATGTGAGTCCCATTGCTATAAAGGGACTTTTAATATGCTAATAAACTTAATTTGATGTTTTTTAACTAACACAAATCTCCTTAGTGGTAACTTTCCAACATTTCATCTGGAGTGATCATAATCAAGTGTGATAGTGTATAAGTAGCAGATTGATGTGAGTGGATTATTTATGGTGCAATTGTCTATACTAGTCCAAAGAGAAAAATCTTTTTAACTACATCATTAATTCACAGTACAGACAGCAAACAGATAAAGAGCTTCGAGTCCCAAACCCCATCTTTGAACCGCCCTATCGTATATCTATGTTTTAACCATACATTTGCATGTTAAATACTTTTTGCTAATAAGCGTTCCGGCACACACCTGTTAAAATTAAGCCCCTGTATGGCTATAGGGGCGCTGCCAGGAGTGCTGGGGTTTTTTGTTTGCCTTAATAGGTGGATATTTTTACAAAAAACAAAATAAGCAAACATGCAACAGCGGCAGCATTTGCGAAGGCAAATTTTTTAGCGGTGTTTTTTTTTGTATTTGTAAGGAAATATTTAAACTATGCAGTTTACACAATGTTACTGGCTTATAAAGCAAACTAACCGCGTCTCGCCAGGACCATCCCATCTGTTCTAAGTTGCCAACACCCACACCCCTGAGCCTTCCACAGGTAAACCGCTGACTGGCTGCAGTCATTCTATATACATCGGCAAGTTAAATGCGCGTTGCTGACATCTGAGTGATCAGCAGGTCATGCATTTGAGGGGGGACAAGAGAAGGGGGTGAGAGAAATAGATCGAGTGGGATGGATGGAGGGAGTGAGAGAGGGAAGCACACAAGAGAGAGAGAGACAATTAAAACAGACTTCGTCTGCGCTGTGACTGTGCTGCCATAGCGACCCGTGAAAGGACCACATCTTGTAAATGAGGGAAACAAATCTTTCTTCTAAGGGACTCCCTTTGGCTGAAATGTTGGCAGCTTAGACAAACATGAAGACCGGTGTCTGGGGAAATACGGGGTCTGTGCGAGACAGCATTAAATCACACTCCAAACAGCAAACAGATAAAAAGCTTCGAGTTCCAAACCCCATTTATGATCCGCCCTATCACATGGTACATATTATACTGGTAAATATCATCAAGCAGACACCTGTTTAAATTAAGCCCCTGTATGACTATAGTGGCACTGCCAGGAGTGCTGGGGTTTTTGTTTGCTTTAGTAAGGTGGATATTTTTACAAGAGGTAAAATAAGCAAACAATAAACGGCGGAAGCGTTTTTAAAGGCAAGTGTTTTCTCGGGGAACCTTTATAATTTGAGGAAATATTTAAAATTACATGCAGTTTACAAAATGTTACAGTTTTTTGGCACTTTGAAACAGACGGATTACAACAAACGTGTGTTTAGTTTTGGTGATAGTGCCTGTATTTTAGCCCACCATAACCGTAATAGAACGGTGCGCTATAGAAGCCAGTGGAGGGTAGGGCTGGGGGAGAGTCAATGACTGCAGCGCTACCCAGTGTGAACCCAAACACCCCATATGCATTATAAACGCACCATAGGAGACGCGGCCTCGGTTACAAACACCTCGTCTGACTGCCTAGAAATAGCCTAAGGGGGGGGTGTGGGGGGCTGTGGTGAAACTAAGCAACGTCCGTGCTGGTGCCATTCCACGGCCTTATCTCTTGTTATAACAAGTCTGCAGACTAGGGACATGAGTCCACAAGCAAAAAGGTGGTTGTAAAGACATCCCAAGGGAAGAGAGTGGTAAACAAGCAACAAAAGCTGTAAATTCATTAGTAACAGGATACTAGTTTAAGCAAAGGCAGCAGCATTTGTAAAGGCAATTCTTTTATCGGAAAATGTTTATGATTTCTGAGGAAATATTTTAAATTCTATGTAGTTTACACAATGTTACTGCTTTATTTGCTCTTTCAAACAGATGGCTCCCCCGCCCTATCGCATGGTATATGTTTTACACGTAAAATTGGATGTTTACATACCTTTTCATAATAAGCGTTCCGCCAGACACCTGTTGAAATTAAGCCCCTGTATAGCATTCATTCTATATAGATCGGCGAGTTAAATGCGCGCTGCTGACATCTGAAGTGATCAGCAGGTCATAAATTCGAGGAGGGACAAGCAAAGGGGGTGAGACAAACAGATCGAGAGGGATGGATGAAGGGAGTGTGAGAGGGAAGCAGACAAGAGAGAGATAGTGAAAGGACTCCAGTTTCTAAATGGGGGAAAGAAATATTTCTTCTCCGGGACTCCCCTTGCTCAATACATTATCACAACTGGTAGGATAGCTCAGTAGTTCAGGGCTCACTGCTGTAATTTGTGTTTGATATGCAGGCCACACAGTGGTCTACCCTCTGATCATTCTGAGGCTGACAGGGTGAATGCCACTGGGATGGTGACAGCAGGCACTGTGCCAGGGGGCAATTCGATTTGTGTTATAAAGATGGCCGTTATTATAAAAATGTAGACCCATGACAACATTGGAAAAGCCAACGCACAGCACGCTACGAATGAGACACAGTTGAAACGCACTCACATGCGCGTGAGAGGCAGGTGCTCACGTGCGCCACCAACAATGTGTTCCTTACCTTTCACTAGGCCTACCTACGTCTGTATCTTAGCCCAGACCAACCCTAACAGGACAGTGCGTGAGAGAAGCCAGTCAAGGGTAGGGCTGGGGGAGAACAATGCACAATACAAACAGCAAATAGATAAAAAGCTTCAAGTTAAAAAGCCCATTTATAAACCGCCCTATCGCATGGTATATGTTTTACCCATAAATGTGCATGTTTAAATGCCTTTTGCTGATAAGCGTTCCGGCAGACACCCGTTTAAATTAAGCCCCTGTATGGCTATAGTGGCGGTGCCAGGAGTGCTGGGGCTTTGTTTACTTTAGTAAGGTGAATTTTTTTACAAAAAGTAAAATAAGCAAACAATGAATGGGGGCAACGTTTTTAAAGGCAAGTCTTTTCTCTGAGAATCTTTATAATTTGTGAAGAAATATTTAAAATTCTATGCAGTTTACAAAATGTTACATTTTTTTTGCACTTTAAAACAAACGGATTACAACAAACGTGTGTTTAGTTTTGGTGATAGTGCCTGTATTTCAGCCCACCATAACCGTAACAGGACGGTACACGATAGAAGCCAGTGGAGGGTAGGGCTGGGGAAGAGTCAATGACTGCAGCGCTACCCAGCGTGTACCCAGCCAACCCATGTGCATTAGAAACGCACCATAGGAGACGCGACCTCGGTTACAAACACCTCGTCTGACTACCTAGAAATAGCCTAAGGCAAAATGGGAGGGAGGCGTGTCTGTGGTGAAACTCAACAAAGTTCGCCCTGGAACCATCCCACAACCTTATGTTGTTATAACAAGTCTGCAGACTAGGGACATGTGTTCAAGAGCAAAAATGTGGCTGTAAAGACATCCCAAGGGAGGAGGGCGGTAAACAAGCAACGAAAGCTGTAAAGTCATTAGTAACAGGATAATGGATGCCTGTAGACACAGAGGGCACCACTCAAAGGGGTTTCAGCGGAGCGCGGCCGGAAACGCCACAGTAGGGAACGGGTGTGCGGCTTTGAGGCTCAGTCCATGTACAGCGTTTACCTCATGGGAGCGAGCAGCGGCAGGCTCGATAATTGGAAACAGATGGCTCCGCTGCTCGCTCCCGCAAGGTAAACGTCGTACATGCACGAGTGCTCATTGGAAACAGTGCAGTACATGCACGAGTTTCCCAAAAAGTACGGAGTGATTCCAAGAGATCACTCCAAAGCAGCGCTTGTGTGCTGCATAGGTGAGACCTAAAAAAATGTGTGCACATGTAAAATACATACCATAATGAAGCAGAGATTGTTTACATCCAAATAGAGCCTTATTTTACAACAAAAAAACCTTCCACTTACCAAGGGCATTTTCTAACACAGCAAACTTAACTGCTGCTCAGTTTCCCCAGAAGGTTTGAAAAGAGCAGGACTCGGTC
Organism: Triturus cristatus; assembly: GCF_964204655.1. Classification (NCBI taxonomy): domain Eukaryota; kingdom Metazoa; phylum Chordata; class Amphibia; order Caudata; family Salamandridae; genus Triturus; species Triturus cristatus. The sequence goes on from NC_140590.1 coordinate 821,534,997, forward strand.
CTCCGTTCATCTGGGTGTCCTGTCTCCTGCCCTAAATGTGAAATATAATTCACGGTGCCCTTGATATACAATGAACATTCAAATTACAGAATTAATAATGGTTGCTGAGAGATGCTAGTAACCGCATGTGCTGCGGGCGGCTTGAGGCCCCGTCAAGAGCATAAAGCGCTGTAGACATCTACAACACCATGTGGATACTTAAAAATGTTGTGATTAAAATGGCAGTCTTCGGATGCTCCTGTTTGGGGTCTTGGGATGCTGCGCACCTTTATGTGCTTCTGCCCGCTCTTGGGGTGACTTCTCGCTGTAAAATCCGGTGATTACATCTCTTCTGCTGTAGCTTCATAGCGCCAGTGCCATGGCTCCTAGCCTAGCGCCTCTGCAGCTGTATGTGCAATAGAGCCGGCCTGCGGTCGATTACCAACTCTTTCCTGTATCTAGTGGAAGGGACAGGGCAGGCCTGACTGGCATGCAGAGGAGGCCAGGGGTCCTGGTTCAGTAGTGACTGAACAGTGAAGATGGCAGAAGCAGACAGAAAATCTGAACAATAAACGCTGAGTAGTTGCCTAGGAAACCAGTTGTTAAAACACCCTTTGACACAGGCAGTTTGCTGAACTTCGAGGCCTCACAATTTTGGCAGAAAAGAGGAATGGAAGGGCGCTCGAGATAAAGTGATTAGCTCAGGATCACACACTGTAGGAATGCGTGGAAGCCGAGATTTGAAGTCGAGTTTCCTGGTTCAACAGTTGAAGACGGCCCATCTGGACAGCGTCTCCTTTACTGCCTCTACACTCCTGGAACGCAGTGGCTTCAGACACAACACGGCTGCTCTCTTCTCTGTCAGTGCGCCCGAGAGCTTTACTGTTTTGGCCGAGCACCTGCGAGTGAACTGAGCAACATTGAAACCGTTAACAGCGCAGCGCTCATGCCGAGCACCGTGCTGATTATGTATAATTAACAGCACGGTGCTCGTGACAAGCTCCGTGCTGATTATGTATGCAAGTGGGGCCTTAAAAAGAAAGTTCTCCTTGGACACACATGAACCACAAGAGCGGACGAAAACTATAGTTAGGCGGTGCTGCTTCTGAAATAAACGGAAGTGACGCATCAGATCAACAGCCAATAATAAGCCCGCTAAGAAAAGCAATGCCAGAGTTTACTAATGGCATGTGGCAGGAGAAATTACCTGGCAATAGGCGGAGTTTGACCCCTGATACGGATTAATTGATGTCTCGGAGAGACAGCGCATGCGCGATGCCTAGGCGAGACCTAAATAAATGGGCTAATGACTATATGGGCTTATTTAAAGTATTTCTTCAAGAGATGAAGATGAATTCAAGATAGAATTGATATGGATATCATTTTTTCATAGAGCTCAACGAATGGCCAAGGGCGTCTTGGCGCTGGCATATGCAAGATAAGTAACGCCTAGAATAATACTGTAGTTCAAAAAGCCAAGATTTCAGTTGTTTCCTGAAACATGTCAAATTAGGCTGATTTTTTAATTGGAACGGAAGCTTGTTCCAGGGTTTGCATGTTAAAAAGACAAAACTGCTGACCCCACAAGAGACATTGTTACATTTGGGGATAATCACAGTTTTGGATGCCACGGAACGAGGGGCTCTCCAAGGCATATTCCAGGAGAAGGATTTCCTCAGATACTCTGGGCCTGTATTATACAGAGATTTATGGGCCAAACAGAGTGACTCAAAAGCAACTCGCTTTTTGATCCGCAGCCTATGAAGCTCAGCTAACTTGTGAGAAAACTATTTAAATTTAGTTACTCTCAAGAGAAGAAGGGCAGCGGCATTCTGTAAAGTTTGAAGTCTATTCAAAAAGCGTTGTTCAAAGTCCAAATACAGGGCATTGCAATTATCCAACCTGGAGAGTACCAGCGCTGTGATCACTGATTTCTGCAGACCAAAGGAGATGAAAGAAAAGATCTTCCTCAACATTCTTAAAAGACAGAAACAAGAGGAAGAGAGCTTGTTGATCTGAACACAGAAAGTAAGATTAGAGTAAAAAATAACTCCCAAATTCTTAACTTTTGGAACAGGAAGGGTACCCAAATGCTGCGGCCCCCAAGCAGAATCTCAAAAGGAAACATCCTTACCAAAAAGGAGGTCCTCGGTTTTATTCATGTTTAATTTAAGGGAATTATGTCTCGTCCAACAGACAACTTCGCTCATGCAGCTATTGAAGCATTGTGAGACATCTTTACCATCACCGGAAATCAACACCACAATTTGGGTGTGGTCAGCATAGGAAATGGTCGAAAAGCCAAAAGAGAGGATCAATCTTGCGAAGGGCTAAACATACACATTGAACAGCGTGGGGCTTAATGACGACAACTGAGCAACCCCCCAAGTCAGTTAGAATGTTTTAGACGTGAACAGGGTGATAGACTGCTCCCTATTAGTTAGAAAACAGAGAAAGAAATCCAGCACTGTTCCACAAATCCCTATCTCCTCTAGACGATCCAGGAGGACGGAGCGACTCACCATGCCGAAGGCTGGGGATAGGTCCAAAAGGATCCCCGCAGCCTTCCCTCCCCTGTTCATAATAGATCTGATTTTCTCCATGGCCACCCAACAAAGCCGTTTCTGTACTATGGTTTTTCCTAAAACCATTTGGGCTCCATATAAAATTTCATTTTGATCTAAGTAATCAAACAGTCATGTTGAGATGTTTTTCAAGAATTTTTGCAGGTATAGGCAAGCATGAAATTAGGCAAAACATTTTTTTTCCTCCTTAGGATTGAGATTAGCTTTTTTTTGATCGAAGGAGTACAGAGGTCGTTTACCAGAGGCAAGGGAAGGAACAGGTGAGGTGTCCAAGAGTGCTGACCAATATTGATACTTGGACACAGGCATTTACGATGTATGCCAGAATAATTTGTGAAAAGGCACCTGAAAGTAGCATGGTATTGCTCAAGTATATGAATGCAATAAGGATGAACAGTATCAGCTTTGGTGGTCTGGCATGGCTGAAATATGACGAGAAATTCATGTGGAGGAGAAGTCTTAATCTAGCCAAAATATGGGAGGAATTGGACAATGAGCTGTAATTACAATACACAATCCCAACAAGCCCCATGCTGGGTATACAAATGGTGAGTGGGTTACCACTGAATGAGCGAACAGGCCCAGGAGGAGTAAGTTGGCATTTAAAAAAAAAAGCATGCTACTTACCCATGCAAGTTCTGACATACATTCTCCAAATGTTGAGGCAGACATCCAATGCAGACAATCAACAGGACAAGGAAAGAGGTAAATAGGTAGATTCCAGGGTACTTTAGGAAGCAGGGGATAGGAGTGGTAAGCCACGTAGATATAGTATTTGAAAGTCCGGTGTTATTCCATGATGAGGGAGTCCACCTATCCCTATTGGGCAACAGGATTTACTTAGAAAAATTGATGGAAGTGTTGGTGAACCAGGTGCAGAATGGTCAGAGAGTTGTTTTGTAGGGGTGGGAAATTGTTTAGAGGCTGAGGAAAGAGTTAGTCATTATTTAATAGGGTAATGTGTATGGATCATTAGAGAGAGCAGCAGTATGCGTTCCGTGGGTTGGAGTGGGTGATACTGTAGTAATTCTGCATGTTTTTTCCTAGGACGAGCTGAGAAACTGAGACTCTTCTTGTTTGTATGTACAAATCTCCCTAGTATTTAGCTAGAGACATTTTTGCAAGGAACATCCAGCAGATCAGTGCAAGTTTTGTACAAATTTTGTAATGACTACTTGGACACTAAACCCCTGCTTGCTCCAGATAGATATTAATCTGAATAGGGATATCAAGGCATAAGATTCCATCTCTATTTGAACAGTGCACCCAATCAGTGCAAGGTATTGTTAATTATCACCACACTGAATGATAGTTCACTCATCAAATTCAGATGGAAAAAACAGTGAGAAGACACAGACAGATTCATAGCAATGAAATGCAGGTTTCACACAAGTTAGTGTTGATTGTTCCCAAAATTAAAACATCATTACTAAGGAAATTCATAATCATGAGGGGTAGGGGAGGGAGACGTCTGGGGGCAGGTTTTGAGGCTGGATCAAAATGTCCTCTTAACCAGCGGCTAAGAGGCTGCGTGATTGAAATGTACTTCAAAAGTTTATCAGGTCACCCCAACGTTAGTAGTGACACATCTCAACACGTCTTTCATTCTTTAAATGTCGTATTACCAACACCTTTCATCAATGGCCCTAATCTTTAAGGGGGCATTACCATGAATTCTGAGAATGCCTCCCTTTCTAGTAATGAGCAGTACCAGCCTTCTGGGGCAGGTGAGAGAGGGTGGTAGAGATGTCGATGACGATGACGGCAAGCTAGAGAAGCCCCCAAACCACAAGGTTGCAAATTAATCCTTTATCATTCTGACACCGGAGAGGTCCAGAACATTCCAAAGAACAGTCAGGTGCTGAGAGAGGGGTGCAAATTCTCTTGATACTTTTCCCATTTCAGCCTGAGGGTGAGGAGGGGCCCATGAGCTGAGAGAGTGACTGTCCCAGGCTGGGAGGGAAGGAGCATGAGGACATGTGCCTAAGGGGAGTTGTGAGGTAAGATGCTGTGTTGCTCGTACCCTGGGAGAAACCCATGCAGCAGAGACTGGGTCAAGGTTTGTGGCAAGGCAGGATCCACGATGAAAAGAGCTGCAGTTCCGGTAACAAGGAGAGAGATAACAGATCCTGAGCCCATGGAGCGGCATGACCCTGTCACAACATGACTCAAGCACTAGTTGCCGTGATAAATGAAACAGCTGGAGGAGCCGATGCCAAAAAAGTGGTATCTCCAAGACAGTCCCAACATGGAAGCAAAAATGGTCGGTGGGACTACTCAGAGCTGATCCTGGGGATATTAAACCCTGATTGTAAAACTGGATCAGAGAGTTGCCTTCTCTCTGCACAGAGGCAGGGAGCCAGTGGGCCTGGACAGCTAATCTTATTGTGGGATGCTTAACTGAGGTTAATCTACAGATTGTCTGCCCCCCAGTATATTAGACATGGTCCCAAATCTATTGTTTTTTGGCATCTGTGGGGTGCAAGAGCCATCAGTGAGGAAACAGGAACACTGCACAGCTGGGCCAAGTAGGTTGGAGAAGACGAATGGTGGCATCAAAGCCTAAGTTGGGTAGGCCGCACCCTACAGCGTCTGAGCATACAACCATGATTGTGGGAAGCCCCAGACTGAGCCTTCCTTGCTCTGCAAAGCTTCTGAAACTTGAGTGACCCTGAAGTGAAGACACTCTGGCCACTTGTCTTGTGAAAGAGCAAACAATACCAGAAGCAGCTGATGTGGCTGCATGTGTACATGGTGGCAACCCCTGCTCCAAGGCGGCTGCCTATATAGAGCCCTGAGGACCAAACATTAGAGATGCGGAACTGGGGCCCTGAAAGGGGGAGCAGATAAGGACTTCAGACATGTTACCTGTAAAATGGTCCTTATTAATGCACAAGACATGTGTGAAGCCAGTTCAAGTAAGAGCTCTATTCAAAATATCCCAGCCAGCTCCTCTGATCGGCCCAACTGATCTCTCTGGAATACTGTAATATAATATTCCAAGGATACAGGCTTTGAACAATGATCATTAGCCAGGTGATATCATTGACATCATGTCACAGGACATCACACTCAAGCACACAGAAGGGTAAACCATAGGTGATTTTTGTCCCTAAGTGAGGACACTCTAGGCATGAGAGGTGGACTGTGACTCCAATGGCCACTGAGGCAGTTCAGCATATTCCTGTGCCGAACCATTAAGTGTTGCGGTCTGCTGGCTGATTGCCAATGGACAAATGGAATAGTGCACTGTGACTGGAGCCTGCATTCAACCGTTAAGAGCCCTGGAGCCCTGGAGTCAGCAGCAGCAGTGACTGAAACCAGTAGGACTGGCCAAACAGATTGAGGCTCTCCACTGAATTGAAGACACATATTGGTTAACTTGCATCATTGAGATATGGTCCACTGGGGATGTCAGCCACGTGAATCAATAATGGATAAACCTAAAACATGCCAGGAATTGGCACGGGGGAAGGGCCCTAATCAGCAACAGCGGGCGCCCAAGTGGACTATACCTTAGGGGTGATGCAAGTAGAAGTACATGGAGATACATTACATCAACCTCACAAGCTGGACAAAATAGTGGACACAGTTGCATCCACAAGGGAAGCTCTGGAAACTAAGATAATTGATAAAGTGGTTATAGCTGTAGGGCTGCTTAGGGAAGATCAGAAGAAACTGTGTGGGTCAGGGAAAATGAGCCTGTGAGTGTAAAACTGCATTCATGCCCTGAATAATCCACATTTGAATGAGGAAAAACAGGTACAGAACCTCACAGAGAGGGTGCGATTCCTAGAATATACAGCAGAAGATTCAGAGAGGGCTCCAGATGAAAATAAATTCACATTGTGAGCCAAGATAAAGGAAAAGAGGAAGCAGATATGACTTATTTTCTCAAACAATAGCTCACAAAGAGGAGGAGCCTCAGGTCCTTTCTAATTTGTATGGAATATAAAGGGCACATAGAATACTGGCATGTTGAGGTCCTCATCAATATATAATCCTAACAAAGGTTCAGAGGACAATTAACATCAAACTACAATACAAAAAGCTTTTGAAAGCTAGGCAAGTCATAAATCAATACCTTCAAGAAAAAATAGAAGAAAAGTTAAAGGAAATTGAGAAGAAAAAGAGAGAAAGAGACCCATATATAATGTAAATTCACAGACAATTTTTTAACAAATTTATTACATTAATAAATATTGAGACAGTTAGAATAGTGGCGCTTAATACAGTATGCTGGTACAAAAACCAGACAAGTGGCAAACAACAGAATAAATATCACAGAACAAGGAACAACATAGAACAAAATAATGTGTCCTTCATTATTTGTATGGCCACATTGTGTCGACGGCGTTTCGACCTCTGTAAAATTACACGGTCATCATCAGGACTGAGAAATACATTGAGCGTCCAAATATTTCTGTGTGATAAAAATATATATATGGGTCATAACAATGATAATAAGCTAATTTTCATTTATCACAAAAAAAGTACTGAAAAAAGGTCAAAGCTGAAGAACAAGACCATGTAAAGGAGAAGAAAATAGATTCAGTCCAAGAAAGTTAATTCACCACACCCAAACAAAGTGAAAGGAAAAAGGGCCTTAACACCTAAAGTGAAAATGAAGTTGGAAGCATCACCTATTCCGGTTTGTTCAACAACCCTATCTTGCTTTAATGGGTTGGAATAAGACTCCACCAGTTTTATCTAGGGGTAAGATATTTGTAAATTAGAAAAATATACATTTATTCTATATATCCAAAACCGAAAAACGAATCAGCATATTACTTACTTTAGAATTTAAAATGAGCAGGCATAAATTTAAGCCGTCCAAACAAGATCCTGAAACACTTTATTCAGGCTGGTGATTTCGATCTTGACAAATCATGTCACACGTCAGGCAAATAAATCACTAAGGTACTTCGGCGCCACAACTGGCTGGAAAAATAGAACACACGAATACCTTTCTTTAGTTGGTATGACCAAAACCCATTGGTCCAAAAAAAACCTAATATTACGAATGTAGTCACAATTCTCATGTGGCTATCTTAATTAATTGCTAGCCACAATCTGATGTACCATGTCAAGGATATACTTACAATATTTATCTCTAATGTTAGCAGAAAGCTAAACTAATTTCGGTCAATTTAATTTCAGAATTGACACTTTATCAATAATATATATTTGGAAAGTATTAATTTCTAAACGGTAATTAATCACAACGTTTAAAAATACGTGCTTAATCCTTGTATGTATTTAAGAAGCAACAATTGCAGATGGAATACTGCTATTGTGACAATTTTACGAAAATGACTGTATTTACAAGACGATAATACGTTTGTCGTTGTGCATATGTACACAAGAGTGGTTAAAACACACTCCCATTGGTGTGCATGCTAAAGAAACATTGCTTGAACCTATATGGTCAGGGACTACCGAATTTCCCCCTCCCCCTGCGCGTAAACCACATTTTCAAATGAGGGACATGAGAAGGTAATTACTTTTTGGAGGCGGGGGTCGTACAACCCCCGGCCGTATTTATTAAAATATGAAAACAAAATTAAAATTTAGAAATAAACAATATTAACACAATTATACGCAGAAACATAACACCACATTTGATTACAATTCATATGCACAGATATCAGATGGCTAACCTTAAACTATCACTAATACATAGTTTTCCTATCCGAATCTAACATCTGGACATAATCATACATTAATTATTTTCTGCGTATCCTATTTGGGCCTACGGCAAGGTCGCTAACCGGTGTCAGATCCTTATCAATTAACCACGCCCTCCCGTAGGAGTTGCGCATGCGCAGAGGGCCCGCTTACCGAGAGGGTACTTCCCCCCCCCGGTTACCCCCATACGTTCCCTGAACTCCATTCCAATTTGTGGGGTCTTGCACTCTGCGCCATTTAATGACGTCGATACCAGTGCGGGGTGGCCAACCAGCCTAAAGAAAGCGTGACTCCCCTCCTTTCCCCGCACCCATCCATCCAACCGGATGTACCGCCCCTGGAGTTCTAGGAGAGACCCCTTGTCCCTCCTCCTGGGCGACCCCATCCGTGAATGGCGCCGCCCCCTAAGGACCTTAAATGTACTGCTCACCAGTCATGACCTTACCGCCTGACCAAGGAATAGCAATAAATACGACGATAAATGACCTGTAACGGGAAAAAACAAAGGAACAAAACAACACCACACCGTAATTCATTACCCAATGATCCTATTGCAACAGGGGATGGTGGGTGGGCAAACAAATAGTTAGCAGCCCCCCAAGGGCTGCGTCTGATTGTCTAAGAGCGCGGGACCAAGAGACCGTGTCCCGCGCTCCCGGGCCCTTTATCCTAACACTGGGGGCAGACCAGTTCTAACTGGCCTGTCCCCCACCGCCCCCTTGACCCAGAAGCACCTTAATTGCTTCCGGGTCAAGGGTTCCCTGCCGCCACCCAATCCCGGCCGTGGCGCGCCCACCGCGTCACACTGATGCGGTAGACCCGCCGGGCCGGACGAACAGGCGAGGGAGGGGGAGGGGGTCGGTGCCCCGCCATATCCGCGGCGGGGCCGATACCGGCACCCGCCTTTCTATATGGTCAGGGACTACCGAATTTCCCCCTCCCCCTGCGCGTAAACCACATTTTCAAATGAGGGACATGAGAAGGTAATTACTTTTTGGAGGCGGGGGTCGTACAACCCCCGGCCGTATTTATTAAAATATGAAAACAAAATTAAAATTTAGAAATAAACAATATTAACACAATTATACGCAGAAACATAACACCACATTTGATTACAATTCATATGCACAGATATCAGATGGCTAACCTTAAACTATCACTAATACATAGTTTTCCTATCCGAATCTAACATCTGGACATAATCATACATTAATTATTTTCTGCGTATCCTATTTGGGCCTACGGCAAGGTCGCTAACCGGTGTCAGATCCTTATCAATTAACCACGCCCTCCCGTAGGAGTTGCGCATGCGCAGGGGGCCCGCTTACCGAGAGGGTACTTCCCCCCCCCCCGGTTACCCCCATACGTTCCCTGAACTCCATTCCAATTTGTGGGGTCTTGCACTCTGCGCCATTTAATGACGTCGATACCAGTGCGGGGTGGCCAACCAGCCTAAAGAAAGCGTGACTCCCCTCCTTTCCCCGCACCCATCCATCCAACCGGATGTACCGCCCCTGGAGTTCTAGGAGAGACCCCTTGTCCCTCCTCCTGGGCGACCCCATCCGTGAATGGCGCCGCCCCCTAAGGACCTTAAATGTACTGCTCACCAGTCATGACCTTACCGCCACAGGCCAGCATAGTTGACCGACTATCTGGCCCCCACCCATCCTAACTCAGAAAGGTCATGCCCCTGCCTCAATTCCCTGACCCATCCTATGAAAATTCATTCCACACCATTTCATCACCTAACCTAGTCGAATGAACCACGACTTCTATGAAGCACAGTTCCCCCTGACACCCCATGGGACCAGATTATGCTGCAGCCCTGGCACCTTTGTGCTACCCAGGCAACCTTGGAGATTACCTCCTCCAGAACGACCCTTCTGCCTAGTGGTATCAAGCCGTTACCCCACTACCTAAGAGCTATTGTGGCGAAGGACAGTGTCTCTTCAGAAGATCAGTGATAAAAACCCCCCTAAACTGACTGCGCCCAAGAATAGATACTTGGAAACCCCCTTGCTCTCAGCTCTGTCAGTATAGTCCGCAGGTGTAAAAAACACTAGCTAGCTTCCTCCCTACTGAAATCTCTGCAATCCATGCAGAGGCGAACCGCGGCCTAGACGCGTCACTATCCCACCCCCATACGAAGTATTCCACCTGCTCTCCCCAGGCGTAGGGTCCGTGACCCCCTTCCTAGTGTGTGATAAAACAAATACCAGGGTCGACTGCATCCGACAAAGTTGACATACCGCCAGGGAGCCACTAAATGGTCTTGATTGAACGCATCGCGATGTAACACGTCGCAACCCACACCCCTAGTATTAGTAGCACCATGCTGTAAAACAGTCAGGGTTAACCGGCCACTCAAATAGCCCGGCACTCATTGCCGACGTGATTATACGATTGTGATACTGACCCAGTAGTGTCCCACAGGCTCCCAAAGAATTCCCTTAAGCGTACCATGGGCCTCGTGACCCATTGAAACCGAAACAATCTGCTCTAAGATAGGTTCTGTGTTGACTGCTGCCCCTACCACAACATCCCAACACGCCTAGTGACCAATTTATTGACAAAGGGGTGCTGAGCAATAGTTTCGTACCCGGTCACTCCACATTTCCAGGATAATAATGCTACGGGGCTGGCTTCATCATAGGAATGTGCTTGCCGTTTGAGCCCTAGACCGTGAACTACCTGCAACCAAGCACAACGTTCTGGGATAAGCTCCGTGCCAGCCTATCCCCCTACATCGAGCATTCCAACCCTGCTCAATGTCCGCACTGAAAGGCGCCTGCGTGGACATGCGCCCTAATGGCAGTTAGCCGTTCCATGACCCCGCAATTCATGCGTCGCATCTGCCCCTAACACTTGTGTTTTATACCGCTGGTAAAGGTATCCACCTGCAAGGCAACGACCTGCCACCATAACACGAATGGCAACAATAAATGGGGGAGAACCATACCCTCCCACTATAATGCATGAGCAGCTCTGAAGGTATACACCTGCCAGGCAGACGTACTGCCGATTTACCACAAATGGCAACAACAAATGAGTGACAACTACACATTCCAGCTATGAAGCATATGGAGCACTGTCTCAGGCTAGCACCGCAGGAACCACTGGGTCGATCGCCCATTCCATTTGATGCCGCCGCTTGCCACTCGCGTTCCGACTCCACCGGTCCCTTTAGTTGTCAACCTCTCGTAGTCATAGCGGTGTGTAGCTCTTCCAGGCATCAGGCGTGGATCCAGGCATACATAAATGAAAATCAAAATTAATGATTAGTGCCTTATGCTGTGAGGTGCCCAACAACGATTTTTTAAGTCAGCGCTACTTCGCGAGACTGTACTCTCCCCACTTTCACCCACACCCCACAGGCTTTTAAAGTGTATCGATACTAGTCTTAGGCCCACCGGACCCATCATTCGTACGCCAAAATGTATGTAGGTGACCCGACGGAGGCGGGCGCCTCGCGGGACTGACATCAAAGACTGGAATATATTGATGTGACCTCACCACGGCTTGGAACGTCACAGTCAGCAGTCATGTTTCAATCTGACAAACATGTTTGACCATTCTGTAGCACATAATGGTCAGCACCTGGATGTGTAGCATTGAGTTTTTTGCGTCCATATTGACCAGACACATTCCTACTCCCCGAGTAAGTTCTACGACAAAATGTGGCAAGCAAGTAGAGCTGGCTAACCTGGTTGTCACCACTCTTTAGTAAGTAAGGATATGTGCGTTTCCGCAAGGATTAATTTGTGCCACTACCATGAGAATAATGGGTAATCTACCGTCTCTGCACCTTGGTGACTGACCCGAAGTAGTCTGTGGTCAATGCAAGGTTTAAAAACCCTACACCGATCACCGACTTATAATTTCGACCCCTTAGCCTGCCCTCAGTTGTATCACATAAGAAACATTGAAACCGACTTTCAAAGAGAGCTTGACTTAAAATGAGAGCGCCTAGCATAGCGCCAGTTGCAGTAATTGAGGACATTGAAATCATAATTCTATGTAAGAACGCCTAGCATAACACCAATTGTAATTTATATGAGGAGCATTGAAGTAGCGAAATCAAATTAGAACATCTAGCATAGCGCTAGTGTCATAACATGAAGAACATTTCACCAGATTTTCCGAGAGACTTCGAGAGTGCTAAGCATGGTTTAGCTTTAACTTTCGTGTTTTGACCCGCAAACCTATCCTCCATTTACACATTCAATCAGAACAATAGGTCCTGAAATGGCCTCACATATATCGGAACCTCAGTTCGCTATGCATTATCACCAATGATTAATAACGGCCATGTAGCCGTGTGAAATTTTCATTTGCGAGTTTTTGTATTAGTTACACTTGGCGTTACGCTTAGCAGAGGGGCAGGCCATTATGTTGAGAGCACCCAACACAGCCCACTCGCATTTAAAAAGGGGCACATTCATAATTGTTAGGCACAGGAAGATTGAGTGAACTCCTGCCTTACTCCTGTGCAATCGTGTTAAGATGGACATGATGATACGTGCTAACCACCCCATGGTTACATACATGCTGGCACACTTGATAAAACCCATGCGGTAACACTACGTGGGAATACCCCAGAAAAACGCCCATATCGTAACATCACTGCAATCCCTCCATGCGGTAACATCCCCTTTGATAACCCCTTGTAAAACCTACGTGGCAACACACGGTCACAGTCACGCGGTATTACCCCCCTGGTAAACATTCAAATCCAAAAGTACTAAACACCAACGTGATAGAACCCACAAGGTAACTCTTGCTATCATCGCAGAAAGGGTTTACCCTATTCCGAGAACCTATTCGCTAAGGTGTCACCGAGATCCCAATAGCGTGAGCATAAGCAAGGGGCTTTGGTCTCCTTGCTTTGTGCAGTAACGTAACCGCAAAAATATGTCTTTAGATAAAATACCCACGCAACATATCCCCAAGAGCATAAATACCCCAACTGTGTAGCTTCAGGTAGTAACAAGCTGCCCTGCAAAAAATGCGCTTTATGATTTACATGCAATCCATCATAATCTCTCCCTTACAAGAGGTATTCTTGACCTGTCCGCGCGTGGATGTGATTCAGCAGGTGTCGTTATAATTAACTAATAATATTTGTAAAGAGATAATCATGCGGGAAATACCCTAGTCAACAGCAATCACTGACAACGCCAACATACTTAGCGAATGTACGCGCCGAATACGGGCACATATGGATAATGCATACATGCACACAGGCAATCACAGCTACTGACCCCCCTGTTACCGAAATTCGAACAGACATGCAGGCAGCCATGCCCACAATCCAAGAAATATGTAGCCATTAAACAGTAGGGGCAAAGAATGACGGGTATCAGGGTACGATGAATCACTGGGCGATTTGCACTAGGGGCCCATGATAGCACCGAGCCAGTTGCACCAAGGCGGTTAGCACTTTAGGACAACACACATGCACACAGATACACAGTCTTGGCATCAAAACGTGCATAGTCCCAAATCGCATCTCTTAACACCACCGTGGGGAAAGGAGCATGGTGGTTTCACGATTTTCACTATTCCACCCTCTCACGCTGCCACGCGCATCAAGCCCACGCGCACGCAGGGCCCGCCCCAACACCCTCTCACACTGTAGTTCCGGGTAGCCCGGTTTAATACGCGCTACCTTACTACTAACAAATGCGCTCCTTTATGCTGGTGCCCGTGCCTATCTTCTGACCCAGAATGACCCTGCTCTTTTAAAAGGTAGTGCACCCGTGCACGCGCGCTGCCTTCAAGCGCTATCTCCTCCCCGCATTATCGAAAGCTTGTCATCATACCTCAATTCCATGCTTCAAACTCAATCAAACATGGTCTGGCAAGTGTAGTTTTACAAGTAGCTACTGACCGCCGATTATTGGAAAATGAATCTGTGTGTAGCTCCTGCGCGCACACCGCACTCTCATTACACATATTCTATGGCTCGGGGAGATTACGTAATTAGCCCAGAATCACAGGATGGACGCGACCAGGATGGAAAATTGGAGCACCTGATGACCGCCAAGGGCACTTTTACATGGTGCCCATAGATGTATGGCGCGCCATGCTTCTGTTCTGAAAATAAACGTTGGAGAGTAATTCCCAACCAGCATTGGATCGCATTGCCATGAACCAGCCTACAGCGCATAACATGAGGTAAAAGTAAAACACTGCCCTGGGCCGAGCCAAAGCTCACGTTATGTATATTTTAACTAATGGGGGAAAAATAGTTCTTGCATATAGCTGCACTGTCAAACCAGAGCTAAAAAGACTCAAAGGGTCAAGGGAGACATTAGCGAAATTCTAGTGTGCAAGGGCAGAAATGCTACACACGGATCCAAATTGTGGCTGATCGGCTGTTCTGTGGAGGCCAAAAGGGAAAGCAGACTTGCTTTCTGTAGCACCACGAGGGGCTTCGCAATGTTTACACCATATACCATTAGGGTAAGTGCCCCCTCCTGGTTGTGATTACCACACACATCATTGCAAACAAGCAAGGGCAACAGGCCATCAGCAGTAAATATTAGCACAGGCCCAGAGAGGAATTATGATTCTAACTAGTAACAGAAACAACAAAACACCACTCGGTGTTAGCCGAGGACAGAAGACAGACTGTATGTGCACCGCCCCAACAGAACCTTCGTGTCCACATTCCAGAATAATGCAGCAGTACCTAGGTGCTTCCTGCTCGGTTGTGGCTCCTGTGAGAGTGAACATGACTACCATAGAAGAAGGCAGCGGTGGGAGAAAGTCACTACCTGCCCCATCGTAAAACGCTGCACGCCTACCTCGCGCTGAACAGTGCCTCACGCTGAATAGTGCCTACAACTGTATCACACGTTTGCCACTCACCATTCCTGTGCTGAGCAGGGCGATCACCCTGCGAAAACGGCGCGGGTCGGATCCACTGTGCCGCTCCTGTTGCCCACGATGTGGCTCCACCCGAGCCCATCCCTCCGAAGGCAGCTCACCGCCGTCGAGCGGCAGCACTAGGATTCTTTTCGACACCGGTTGAAAAGTATGGCCTCTTCATTCCGCCGCACCCTGCAGAAACAACAAAAAGAAGGAAATAAAATTACAGCCTCCTTGCGAGACTGTTGTGCTTAAGGCAAACAAATAGTTAGCAGCCCCCCAAGGGCTGCGTCTGATTGTCTAAGAGCGCGGGACCAAGAGACCGTGTCCCGCGCTCCCGGGCCCTTTATCCTAACACTGGGGGCAGACCAGTTCTAACTGGCCTGTCCCCCACCGCCCCCTTGACCCAGAAGCACCTTAATTGCTTCCGGGTCAAGGGTTCCCTGCCGCCACCCAATCCCGGCCGTGGCGCGCCCACCGCGTCACACTGATGCGGTAGACCCGCCGGGCCGGACGAACAGGCGAGGGAGGGGGAGGGGTTGGTGCCCCGCCATATCCGCGGCGGGGCCGATACCGGCACCCGCCTTTCTAGAAAAAGCCTGACAGAGTAAACGAGTCAGGAAGCAACAATTGTAAATAATGTACTGCTATTGCGGTAATTTTGCAGAAACAACTTTATTTACAGACCGGTAACAGATCCGTAATTGTGCATTAAGACACGCGAGCATTTTAGACCATAGTCCATACTCAATATTACATCGCTAATATATCGAAAAACGAACAGTTCCCGCAACTTGTACTTACCGAAAGCGTCCAAGTTGGCGACAGAAAATCAGGAAGCCACTGCGTGCCTTAAAGAAGTGCTCTATAAAACATTGCGTTACCAACGTGGTTTTCCAACCGACAGAGACAAAGGACTACAAGCTACAAATTGGTATACACTGAACTCCAAAATAGACGCCATCACATACATAATGTTTAAAATGTAGTCTATATGGCATCCTAGAAGCAAGAAAAGAAGATTTACGGAAATTTTCAGCTGCATCCAGAAGGCAATAGAACTCCCTTATACGCGGAAAAATATCCAAGAGCCCAGCATATTGCATCACGGGCCCATATCTTTTTAGAACACAAAGACATATCACTTGCTGATTACGTGTGCGCCATTTTGGATAAGTTAACTCTCAAAAATATGTCAGGAATATGAAAAATAAACGGACTGCTACAAAAATATAGAAATATAGCGGACCAGGAGATCGGGTGGCAGTAAATAAAAAACCGCATCCTCAAATCCAATGATGATTTCTATAGCAGATAAATAAAGGCAAATTGAATATCATGCCAAGAGCAATTAGAGTGCAGAAAAAGAAAATTAAAAAAGCGAATGGAAAGAATAAACAATTACATTATAAATATCAGCAATCTAGTTACACATAACCAAAAAGATTTAACAATATATAAGGAATACCATTCCCCAATACAATACATTGCATGCATAAAAATAAATATAAAATGTAAACATAACAAATACACTCAGCATAGTCACATGGTCCTGGCAGGATATTATCGATTTTAACAAAATATATGGTTTGTCTTTACATGGTTTCAAATAAGTCATATACTTCAATATTTTAGTGATAACTCATTTGTTCATCGATCATATATTGGGACAGTCATATTTCAGTATTAATAAAACTGCAACGAGTTTGCACAGTTGTATCATAAATCATGTTATCCCAATAGCCAATAATATACACAAACAAATTGTTAGATTCAGCACCACACACAGTCAATACAGCAAGAGAGAATGTCAAGGGTAGATAGATCAATCAGACTGGATATAAACTAATCAAATGTGGGTGATACAGCCTGCATGTCACCTTGAAGCCTCAGTATTCACATATTTGCTTATTAATCATTCAGCTAAAAATAATAGAATGGCATTCCTCCATAGAGTTAAGGCCCTTATTGATACAATCGCAACGAAGTATCCAAAGACATTCTGTTTTATTCAGGATATTAGTAATACTCCTTCCTCTCGGTGGAATCCGAATTACTTCAATAACCTGCCAACGAATTTCAGAAGGGGCATGGTTATATTATATTCAAGAAAATGCACCACCAGATTTGCATTCTCTGTTTTGCAGCGAATTCGGCTTTTATGTTGTCCCAGGCGGACCTTTATCTTTTGGGTCGTTTGACCCACATAGATAAGGCCGCATGGACACCAAATTGCATATACAACGTTTTGTGTATTACAATTTGCATAATCTCGCAGGTCATGATGGATATTGCTCTGAATCAATTGTTTGGTATTTAAGCTAGAATCACACATGATACAGCTTTCGCATTTATAATGGCTCACAAGTTTGTTTAGACCCCACATAGTTGTCAAATTAGGAGGTTCAATTCGGGGTAATGCATCTCTGGCCAAATGGTCCCTAAGATTCTTTGCCCTTTTATAGGAAAGGAGAGGCTGTTCGTTTGTGATTCCTGTTGATATCACAAGAGGCCAATGTTTTTTGATGATACCAGAAATTTGATTACTTTTTGTGCCAAAAGTGATAACACACGGAGTTCGGTTGGTCTGTTTCCGTGTCCTAGGAGTTAATAAAAACTCACGGTAATTATACCATGCTCTTTTCATGGATCTCTTAATGAGTTTCCTAGGATAGCCACGTTATCTAAGTTCTTCAGCCAAAATCTCAGCTTCGTGAAAGAAGTCCTCCTTAAAAAAACAATTACAACGGATGTGCAAAAACTGCCTAAAGGGCAATCCGTCCCTTAGACCTCTTGGGTGGTTACTTGAATATTCTAGTAATGTATTGTGAGCTGTAGGTTTTGTGAAAAGTCTCGTCATCAATCTACCATCACATGGAAAAATTGTCAAGTCCAAAAAATCAACCTTAATGTTACTAGCCTTAGAAATGAACTTCAAATCAGGAGAACATAAATTAAGCCAATTCACAAATAGTGATAGATCAGAACTTGTGCCAGTTCAAAAAAATGTCATCAATATAACGTCGCCAATGGCGAACGTTGGCAAGAAAAGGATTTTTACGGGAATCATAAATAAACCTTTGTTCAAAATAATCCACAAACAATATGGCAAAATTGAAGGCATAAGAAGCCCCCATCGAAGTACCCTTCACCTGCAAATAATATTGTCCGTCAAACTCAAAATAGTTACGTCAGTAAAATAGTCTGAAGTTCCACAATAAAGTCAGTTGGAACCAAGGCCGGTGCTGGAAGTGTGTCCAGAACTTTTATCACCTCAATGCCTTCCAATTGTGGAATGTTGGTGTATAAGGACTCCAAATCCAAACACACCAACAATTCCAAGTCAGGGCAGAATTGCTTTGCTTCCAATTGTGAGATAATGTCACCACTATCACGTACATAGCTACGAGTCTCAATGGCAAAATCCTTGATAAAAAAGTCAATATATTTTTAGGGTGGTTCCAGGACCGAACCACAGCCAGAGACTATGGGTCGCCCTGGTGGGTTCACTAGATCTTTATGGACTTTTGGGAAGGTATAGAGAACCGGAGTTCTTGGAGTCTTTGAGTTAAGAAGAGCAAACTCCTTCACACTCAAATACCCCTCCGTTTTGGCAATAGATGTCACAGTCGAAATCAATTTTTGAATTTCAAGCAACGGATTCGTTCTCAGCATCCGATAGTGATTTACATTATCAAGCTGTTGTTTGATTTCTAGTTTGTATTTATCAATTGACTGAACTACAATCCCCCGACCTTATCGGCGGGTTTAATAATAACTTCCTGATTTTGTTTAAGCGTTCGAAATGCTTCTCGCTCAGTCAGGGAAATATTATAAGGGATGTATTCAAAATCCTTGGCCAATAGAGAAACTTCTTTAAGAACTACTGACTCAAATGCCAGCAGTTTAATAGGCATTTTATTTGCAGGAGGGTTAAAAACCGAGGGCAGCCATAGTCCAGAAGGGCTAAAAACCTCAGTACTGATGGTATTTAGAAAAAATGCCTTCAAACGTAATTTCAGAAAAAATTGTAGCAATTCCAATTGAGTATCAAATAAGCATGTTTTTTCAGTCGAAACAAAGCTTAATCCTTTAGTCAATAAGGAGAGCAAATGATTGGATAGATTGAAAATGGGGATCATCTCGGATGTAGTGTCAGTTAAAGAAGTCACTGCTGTGGGGGGCCCCCCTGGTAGAACTTCCTGCGCGTTTGTCTCTCCCCTGCTTGAAAGTTCCAATGTTGGGGGGGCGGTCTGGTCTTCCCCCTCCCTCGCCCACGCCCATGCTGCTCTAAAAAAAGTGTGTAACCAGAGTTAGAGGGACCAGGTTGTGGATTAAAATTTGTGTCAGATTCATCAGCAGAACTGGCTGAAGAGTCAGAAAAAGTAATAGCAGTGTTTCTTTTAAAACGGCCCCATGTTGGATAATTCTCATTATATTGCTGTCTAGGCTGAGAATAAAATTCATCAAGCAGGGATGGGTGAAACAATGTTTGATCAAACATAGCTATATCTTTTTAAATTTTATTCATTTTTTTGTCACGCCCAATTTTTTCAAACTCAGTAATGGTTTTCGTAACCTTTTCAACAGCCGCCTTAGTGTCAGCAACCACATTGCCCTCCATTAGGTGCTTCTCTAAGTCAGCAATATTTTCTAGTTCTTTTTTGCTATGCTCTAGGGCAGTTTCAATGCCATGGACAAGCCAATGGCGAGAGCATGTTATACCAATATGACTAAACCCCTTTCTGAATTTTGGATTGTTTATAAAGATTGCGCACTTGCAAACCCATCGGTATCACATCTTTTTTGAGGTTTTCAGCCATCATTAGAGCGTGTAAAGTTGTGCGTACATGTTTCTTTTTGCACTGTTCCAATTCATCAAGCAGTGCTTGTGATTCATTCACAATAGGTTGCACCATTGTTGATCCCAACAATGATGGACCACTCTTAATTTTTGAAATATACTACTCAGAATAGGTAGGGGCAACGGCATTAGCCATAGTTACTTAGGCCGAGTGTCGAAGCCGAAAGGAGTCCTCACAGCCAACCGGCTGTACTTAAATCATTAGAATGCACAGGAGCAGCCCAAACCACCTGAACCAGGGGCAAGCAATATATAATCCTAACAAAGGTTCAGAGGACAATTAACATCAAACTACAATACAAAAAGCTTTTGAAAGCAAGGCAAGTCATAAATCAATACCTTCAAGAAAAAATAGAATAAAAGTTAAAGGAAATTGAGAAGAAAAAGAGAGAAAGAGACCCATATATAATGTAAATTCACAGACAATTTTTTAACAAATTTATTACATTAATAAATATTGAGACAGTTAGAATAGTGGCACTCAATACAGTATGCTGGTAGAAAGACAATGCATCATTCAAACCAGACAAGTGGCAAACAACAGAATAAATATCACAGAACAAGGAACAACATAGAACAAAATAATGTGTCCTTCATTATTTGTATGGCCACATTGCGTCGACGGCGTTTCGACCTCTGTAAAATTACACGGTCATCATCAGGACTGAGAAATACATTGAGCGTCCAAATAATTCTGTGTGATAAAAATATACATATGGGTCATAACAATGATAATAAGCTAATTTTCATATTTTCACAAAAAAAAGTACTGAAAAAAGGCCAAAGCTGGAGAACAAGACCATGTAAAGAAGAAAATAGATTCAGTCCAAGAAAGTTAATTCACCACACCCAAACAAAGTGAAAGAAAAAAGGGCCTTTTAATTTAAATTAAATTATTAAAAAATACATTGAGTTTTAAATATTCTGAAATAAAAATTAAATTAACATTTTAGTAAAAAAATAATTATTATTAATTTAAAAAACTCAAAATATAAATTCACAACATATATATTTCTTAACATTGAAAAAATAATTATAATTAAATCTAAACGATAAATTATTACATTCACTATATCAAAATCAAAAATGTTAAATATACACTAAGGTGCCGATTCCAATCCTGTAAAACCCGGGTACGAATGGTCGTACGGAGCGTATTCTCCGTACGACTCGTACCCGGGAAATCCACCATACAAACCAGCAAGTACGATTTGTACAGAAATACCATTTCCGTACGATTCGTACAAAATACCGTACGGCTAAAAAATACCTACTATTCTGATCCGGGACCGCGCGTACGCGACGTCCGTACAGAGTCAGGCAGCATTTTACAGACCAGCAAGTACGATCCGTCCCTACGGCACTCCGTCCGGCTCTTTTTTTACGGGAGCCAACAGCCATAAAAGCTGATTCCCCAGGGGTACGAGTCATACAGGCCCCCCCACCTCCACCCCGTATGTACGCACCGTACCCCCACCCCCCATATGTACGCACCGTACCCCCACCCCCGTAGGTACGCACCGTACCCCCACCCCGTATGTACGCACCGTACCCCCACCCCGTATGTACGCACCGTACCCCCAACCCCTGTATGTACTCACCGGTGGGGGTACGGTGCGTACATACGGGGGTGGGGGTACGGTGCGTACATATGGGGTGGTTGTACGGTGCGTACATAAGGGGGGTGGGCGTACGGTGCGTACATAAGGGGGGTGGGGGGGCCTGTACGACTCGTACCCCGGGAACAACTTTTCCCGGGCTACGAGTCGTACAAACTTCGCCTCGTAGCGGGTAGAGTCATTCCCCGTGTACAGGCCGTTTTCCGTACGATTCGTAAATCGGATAGCCGGTCCGGATCGTACTTGCACGCTCGGACTGTCATTTTACGGATCGTACGGAAAAGTGTCCGGGTACGTCTCGTACAACTTTTCCCGCTACGATTCATACAGAGCGGGCCGATCCGTACGTACTTTTTCCTGTACGAATCGTACTTCACGGGTCGGACGTGACTTGTACGATTCGTACGGAAAAAAATACGGATTCGAGTCGTACGGAAATATTTTTTCATGGATCGGAATCGGCACCTAAATGTAGCTTTAAAAACATATTTTAAATAAAATATATTTTCAATAAAAATTGTCAACAAAAATACAAACTGTAAATATATCAATATTTTCAAGTAAAAACTATTTAGAGTTATTAAAATACAAAAAATAAAATATTGTTTTAAAAATTTTGTACAAAAATAATATTACAAAATAAAAACTCAAAACACTCCCCCTTTTCCCCTCCAAACTCTAAATGCCACATTAAAAACATTAAAATATAACTCTAAAAAATCATATAAATAATATAAAAAACTTTATTAGATAGTAAAAAATAAAAGATTATAAATATAAAAGCAATATTACAACTAAAAAAACGCTTACATTTAAAAAACTTCCAACTCCAGTTCCCTATAATTTCATCCAACTATTAAGAAATGTAAACATTTTAAATAAATTTAAATACAATAAACACCAAATAACAAACATAGAAAAAAACAATATTACATACATCAATATTATATACAACATCTTGACAACAAAATTAAATGAAACACAAAAATATTATATTCGTACCTGCAATATTTAAAATGATGAAACTTTGGTTATCACAGTATAAATGCAATTATATTATGATAATAACATAGTTTTTACGATATGTTGGTAAAACTCTGGAAAAAACGTTGTCAACAATCATGCCGAGATATGCAAATAATCTGATTTGACGATTGAGGGATACTGCACTCTACCTGGCCACTGAACTCTGATTTAAACACCCCCCCCCCTTGAGGAAAGTGGTGAAATGTTTTTTAAACTTTTGAGGATGACCTGTGAGAACCGTAAATTACGCAGGTGAGAAAGGGAGTTGTTGTGGAAATGTTTGTGTAGATGTGTAGTTTGTGTAGTTGGTAGGGAATGGCACAAAGCTTCTTGATGCTACCCATGAACACGTGGAGGGTGCCCCTACTCTGCTAATCACAGCATTCCAGTGGTTGACAAATATAAATGTATAAGATAGAACGTGAGTGGTAAGACCCATCTAGATAAAATATAAAATTCACTCTTAGCAAAAGATGCAGGGGGACACATTCAAGAGTTAGGTTAAAGGGAAATGCCCAGTGGTGGTATTTTACTCGGCCTAAAAATATATTTTGCCACACAAGCTTGCCATAATATTTGAAAAAACTAAATGATGGTCAATTTACCCCGATCAACATAAGAGGCACTGGTTGTCTCCCTACCGATACTCATGCAGTGAGTAATGAATCAGTTGCTTTTTTATGTTGAACATAGATTATAAGATCATAAATAAGGTGTATTAGTTGCTATGCTCGCAATAATGAGCAA
The DNA here is from genome assembly GCF_964204655.1 of Triturus cristatus. Taxonomy (NCBI): domain Eukaryota; kingdom Metazoa; phylum Chordata; class Amphibia; order Caudata; family Salamandridae; genus Triturus; species Triturus cristatus. Next base: position 821,558,378 of record NC_140590.1, read on the forward strand.
TAGCAGAATGGTGCATCAGGACAGTCGTCCTTTTGGTGTGGCTATTAGCATAGCTATTAGTCCTGAAAATGCTGTTGCACTGACGCCCATAAGTGAGCCAATTATGGTGGCATTTTGCTACCCAAAAGAGGCTTAAAAGTTCATTTTCCATGACTGATATACGCCCCGCTTTCACTGGGCACACAGCATCAGCAATACACTGCCAGATCCGTCAGTGTAATAATTGAACATATATATATATTTTTTTAATTTGATTGTTTTACATAGCGCAAGCCCGACTCTCACAAGTATCAGAGCGCTTCACAAAGGAGCTGAGGCATATAGAATCAATAATGCAATAATCTAGCACAATACAGGATAAGGCAATTCCCCAGATGAGGATAATGTCAGCTCAAAGTTAAGACAAGACAGTTCAAAAGGTCAATATCTTAACAAGCAAGCAGTAGTCATGTGTGAAGTTGAAGAATCATGAAAACATCGGAGCAGGGAGTTCCTAGAACCTGGGGCATAAATGTGTTCATAAATAGTAGTTTAACTTCTCTCATGAAAGATGTGATTAAACGATTCAGTCTGATTTGAGGGGGGAGGGAGTTCCGAATTCCCAGGCGATGTCAGAGAAGGCTCTGTTGTTTTATTTTTGAAGAATCTCTATGGTTTCAGCAGTAAGGTGATAGAGTTTCTTGAGAATCTAGAGCCACCTGAAAGTTCTAGCTCTGAGCGAGGTAGCTTGGGCTGTTGAACTGTAGAGCTTTGTGGGTCATGCATGCAATTTTCAGTTGAATTCTTGCTCCGTAGGGTAGCCAATTGAGTGATTTCAAATCGGGGGTTTGTGTTTTTTTTTAGATCCTGTGATAAGCCTTGCCGCAAAACTAAGGGAGGCACCTAATGGAGCGGATTAGATCTGGGCAAACCATAGTGGGTAGCACATCCAAGTGTTTTAATTTCCTTAATGTGTTCATTTGGAGGTTTGCTCCTTTAGTGGCAGCACTAATGTGCTTCTGCATGTTAAGGTTCTTGTTGAGAGTTACTCCCAAAGAGCTCACTGAATCAATAACTTGAGGTAGGAGGTTGAAGGGTGCTAGATGCTTCATCCATTCATTATTGATGGGTGACATTTTGAGTAGGTCAATTAGGAGGAATTCAGTTTTGAGTGTTAAGTTTGAAGTGGTTGCATGACAGCCAATTTTGTTTTTTTTGTAGGGTTACGTTTTGTAGGGTTAAATTGAGGGCTCTCATGTGTTCAGCGGAGGAGACTTTAATAATTGGATGCCACTGGCATACATGTGATAATGGATGTTGGAAGAATTCAGGATTACATTAGAGTCTCCATGAACAAGTAGAACAGGGGAGTGTGATTGGATGACTGCGAGGCTATTGCGGTGAATGTAGGAATGCCTCCACCTGGTCAGCTAGATTTTGCTAATCGAGTGATATTGTAAATAGGAGGGCCTAGTATGTCAAGGATAGGTGTATTTTCAGTCAAGATAAGGAGGGAATGTTTGAGGATAAGGTCAGCAAGGTCCACCACATGTCCTGCAGCCGATCTGCTGATGAGTAACATACATGTCAGATTGGATTTGTGGTAGAAGGATAAGTCTGAGTAAGGGTGACTCTTTTATGGTTGTGCTTGTTTACCGGTCTGTGGTTGAGCTCAGATTCTCTGTGTGGGTTCGCAAGAATGGATTGGATTTGACCCTGATTGTCTTTGATCCCAGAGTGAGATGAGTTATATGATAGGAGGAGGGAATGGATATCTACATCAGATGGTGGATCTGTTAGTTTAATGGGCCGAGAGGGTGCATTAGGGTAGGGTAAGGTTCTCCTTCTCCAGTGCAGGGACTTCGAAGAAGGTGAGATCAGGTTGGGAGGGAGGTGTGTTGGAGGTAAGGTGATGTGGTTGGTGGGCTGGTCTTGATTATAATTAATCGTTCTCGGATTACTAATGAGTCACAATTATTAGTAGATTGTTTTGTGCTGTGGATAAGGCTTTGTAAGCCTGCCTTGATCTGTTGTAGGTTTTGTGTAATATCATTCAATCTGGATGCTAGTGAGATATAGGAACAGATAGTCGGGTCTTGGAGGAAGGGGAAAGGAGGCGATGGGAGTGTTGATACCAGTGGTAGTGGAGTACTGTTGTCCAGAGGGGTCCAGCAGAGGAGAGGTGGAGTTGAAGGTGGAAGAAAGCTCAAGGAGAGGTGGAGCAGAGCTCAAGAGCAGAAGGGTGAAAGGAAGTCCTAGGGCATGTTACTGAGTGGGATAGGGGATTCGGATATTTTGGTTGTCATTGGTTGAGGCATGGAGGAAGTCAGAGGTATAATCAGGGTGAAGTAATGATTTCCATGGCTATATGACTCAGGAGTAACTGCTCTGGGTGTGGGATGTGGCTGTAGTTTGATATGGCGATTGCCAGAGGGGGGCTCAGACCCACTTGTAGATGTAGGTGAGTTCATGTTGCAAGCACTGTTAGGAAGGACTACAGAGGGGGTGGATACCGTACTGGCCACAGCTTTTTTAGAGGAGAGTGGAAGTTTCCTCAAATATTTCATACACAATATTTAAATATTACCTCTTACAATTCAAAGAATGTGAGTTGAAACCAATTTGGATTTGAGCAGACAATTTGAGCTCAGCATCAGAAACTGAGAGCTTCTCCCATTTCAGACACACTTCAGATAATTTAAGAAAACCAACCTACAAAGAATGAGCAACCCACCTCTGTTATGGCCTGCATGCCCTACCATGAAGCCATAGAAGGTCCAACACTAGGCTCATTGCTACATGACCAGGTGAGAGTGGGATCAACTAGCACTTTCCTTTGACAATGGTTCTTTGCACTTGTATGAAATGAGGGACTGTCTTACCTTCTTTTGAGGAAAGCTTTTCCTCTGCAAATAGCTACGACTTCCCAGGTCTCACAGAAAGCCACCCCTGAACACCATTCTGGTCAAATGATTACTCCCTGAATGACACGCCAAGGTATTCCAGTCTAATGCACTAATGCAGACAGCACTAAATCTAGGGAGCTATCTTACCCACTGAGTGTACTTTGGACTTTGCATTTGAGTCATCACGCGCAGGCACACGGACCATACAGTCTGAGCTGAATCAGGCAAGCGTGGTGGAAAAACTCAAACATCTTCAGTTCCAGGAAGATGACACTTAGTTGAGTTTTTCCTGGTAAGATTACATTTAAAACTAATTGATAAAAAAAATGATAGCTAAAGCTCATGCTCTTTGAGTTTAAACAACAACTTCTTACTTATTTCATTACTTATATTGGTTTTATATAGAACTACATGTTGACTTGCAGTTATATTAGAACGTCTGAAAGGCTTCCCGAATCCTAATGCCCAGATGATCACTTCCATTCATGGAATCAAGACAATACCACAATGTGGTATGTAAAGAAAATCACGCACACTCTGGCAGTGTTTCAGCGCTTAGACTAGAGGCACAGATGGAGGAGAGAAAGGAATCAGAGGGGAGCCAAGGTCAAGAAGGTGTGACCGATAGCAATGTATGTGTCCAGACACTGCCTTGAGAGGAGGTAAAAAGGGGATGGGAAGGGGGAGGTTTGGTGTTGGAAAGAGCCTGTTGGATGTTAGGGGACCTGGAGGCCACTTCTGTTGAGTTTCAATCACAATACAAGTGACAATGCACAGCCTGTGTAATGCAGAACAGGGAATTCAACCAACAGAAAACTAGCAACAGTGAATTTCAGCTGCTGAATTGTTTTAAAAAAGCAATATAAAAAATATGACATTTAATTATCAAAGAGGATATCCCACACACGGAAAGGTCAGCAGTGATCAAGTTTGAGGGTGAGCTCTGTAGTAGGGTAAAGATGTACAGATGGACATGAAGTAATGTAACTAAGATATTTCCAGTTGTGGAAGGAGGCAGGTTTTATGGATTTACTAAGCTGTCAGCGGACTGCGCAGAAACAGACTTGTGACTCTTGACTTGTAAAACTCTCAAATATTTTCATATTCTCCATCATTGCCAAGAAATTCTTTGAAAAGAACGTTGAACGCAGTGCAGTACAAATTCCAGAGTATATAAATGCTTTAGTACTAAAAATCACATTTCTTTTCATGAGAACGTCCAAAATGACAAGAGCCAGACATTCTCAGGGACTTGGTTTTCTCTGAAAGTTGCTATGGTCATAATCTTCATTGTTATGAGTGGATCAGAGATACAGTCTCAAAACTTCCATTTTAGGAAGATTTTAAACATATGGCTGTGATATAATGTAACTTGATAACTTCTACAACTATTAATGTTAAAAAAAATAAAAATCTTAAAAGATAACCACATTTCTCTGAAGTGTAATACATGTCTCACATCTGAAATGTTATTGATGTTCTGTTGGATTATTGTATAACACATTTGTACCTTTTACATGGGCTTGTAGCGCTTTAGGAATATGGATGGTCTTTATGCATGGTTCTAGGATTTCTCAATTAGCAGAGACATAATGTTCACTTATATTAAGATCAGACTTTTCGATGCTTTGTTTAGTACATGGTTGCATATGCTACAGGCCTTTGCAGTTTGATTTGTACTGCAAAGTTTACGATAGTCCATTGACTGTCCTAAATTATCAGAGTAAATAAGTGACATCTTTTGAAAGTTATATATCTACAGAACTGTATTTTTCACATTAGTTTATTTTAAGTTAGCTAGTGAATTCGGGTGGTTGTACAAGACAAGGTTGTGTGAAAATGGAGTGCTACTATGGTGGCAATTCTTAGGGACTTATTACAAGTCTGGCCGTCCACAGACACGCGGGTGCACCGCAGTGGCAGTCTTCTGACCGCCCTATTACGACTAGGGCGGTTGGCTGCCCTGGGACCACTGCAACCCAGAGATCCCTGGCTGTGGCGCGGCTGACGTTAGGCCTCAATAAGCTTGGTGGGCCGCTGTGTCCCCACCATGCAAATTACGAGTTTCCTCACCGCCACACATGAAAAGTGTGGTGGTGGCCTCTGCGCCATGGGGTGCATGCATGGGGGGACATGTTGTGCCCCTCTGTGTGCACGCACCCTAGTAACTGCAAGGCATGGACTGCAGCAGTCCATGCCGTGTAGGTACCGATTTTGACGTTCTCATTTTGATGCCTATTTCATATCTATATAGTAATAAGAGGAAGTGGTGGGGTGCAGCAACTAGTGGGGCTCACTCCGAAGCACGGGGCTCAGGGTATGATCCCTGGCAGAAGCTCAGCACCATGTGACTCTGGGCAATAGCTCACTTAATCACCCTGATGGCCCCAGCGCCTTGAGACCCTTATGGGGTGATTAGTTTGCGCTTGACAAACTACCAGATTTACGATTTACAAGAATGACATGCTGGAATTTTTTTCTCGGAACATGTGGGACATTGTTGCATTTTTCCTGCTTGAATAAATAAAAAAAACTATCTGAAAGACTGCTATAAATAAGGTGCACCCTTCAATGCTGTTTTTAGCCGTGGCCCTGTAATGGATGGCCCACCATCGGAGGCTCTTGAGTTGGAAACTAAGAGGTCCCCCCCTTCTAAATGAGGTCGGAATCAATGAGTGGGGCAGTCCTGAAATCAATAAATTTTGGTGAGTTGCCAGTGACACTAAATGAGGCCCTTAGTCACGAAATAGCTGGTTCCTACTGCTAAGTGCTGGTTTTGTTCCATTTAGAGTTCAGATCTGTACAGGCGCTTCAATTTTCCAATTAAAGAATGCAAATGCTATGAAAAGCACAGACAATGTTATATACAGTATCCATTTTAGGACAGCCTCACTCATCATTTCTGCTTCTCATCCATTGCCCCTACTTCTTTTCCATCATCCCTACTTCTCAAATCTCATCACAGCTTCTCATGCCTACTTCTCATCCATAATCCCTACTTCTTGCCCTACTCCTCATCCATCGTCCCTACTTCTTTTCTCATTCCTCAGTTATACCAAAACACTTTCAATGTTTCAAAACACTCCTTCACACTGATTGGCTGGCAACAGCCATTCAGACCTAAGAGAGAGGGTTGCATTTTATTGGTCTAGCCACTGAAAAAAACAGCCCTGTCATTGCACATGCTGGTTGAGGACAGAGGAGAGAAAATACCAATGTTGTTTTCTTCTAGTGAACCCACGATTGTACAGCCTTTCACTGTATTCAAGAAAGTGTTTTTCTGTTTACACAGGCCTTTGCAGAAAGCTCTGATGATTTAGGGAAGGCAAGGGGCCTCCCACCTGAACCATAAATCAACACTTGGAGAGAGGGCTAAGCAGGTAATTCCCTCAACAAGATCTAAACGATCTTGAGAGAGAGGTGCATCTGTGGAGCCTTGGGGAGTACCAAACCCATCAACAGTACTTAAAAGGTCCAACAGTCAACAGAACCATTCATTTCATGGGCTCAAGGAAATAGGCCATCAGTCAGCTGACTATGTTTCTTGGCAGGAACACATTTGGACAGTCCATAGAGTTTACCTTCCCCACTGATGGCATGGAGTAAGAGGACAGGGAAATGAACTCTGCCCATTCTCAGTACAACAACAGGGAGGAAGGGGTGACAGTCAGTTATGAAAATAATCCTGCAAAGAGGCTGAAGAGCAATGGAGGAAGAAAGAAGTAATGAGATTGCAATCATCTACTGTTGTCACAGCTTCACAACAATACAGCAAGGGCCATGGCACTGAACAACTATGCAATGTATTGTTCATTGGCACAGGACATTGGGCTAATACTAATATTCACCGGTTATAGTGAACTGAAGTAAGTATAACTTGCGCCCGCCATCCACAGAGGTGTAATCAACAATGTAATTTCAGATCTCATCAGTGATATTACCAATGATGTCACAGCACATGTCATGACTGATGTAATATGTGAGGTCATAAGCTGTACACAGACGGAGGGAGCGAGTTAGAGTTCCTTCAGTTACTATAACTGGTGAATATCATTGTTTTTTAGTTCTAAATGTTATGTTTTAACTGACTTTATCACCTAACTATAACATCACTATAACCTTTGTACTTTTCAGTTAATTCCTGAGGTACTGTCAATGTAAAGTAAGGTATTAATACTTGGCCTTACTATACCATCAATTTAACCTTTTTCAGTGAATTTCCAAGGTTTTTTTTAATGTAAAGTAAGACATTATTACCTGACCTCACTATACCATCACTTTAAACTTTGTTTATTTTTCAGTGAATTTCTGAGGTCTTTTTCTATGTAAAGTAAGGTATTATTACCTGACCTAACTATACCATTACTATTAACCTTTGATTTTTTCATTGAATTTCTGAGGTTTATTAAACAAAAAAGTAAGATAAACAGATGTCATTTTAAATAAGACAGACCTACTGACTTTGATAAAGGGTCAGAATATCAAAATGTACAAGGCTGACCTACAGCTTTAGCAAGTGGTCAGCACATGTTATGTTATGTTATGTTACAGTGATTTATAACGCGCACGAATACTCAAGAGTGTCCCGGCGCGAAGAGCCAGTAGTAGAAACAGCATTGAACTGGGGGAAATGATCATTAAGCAAACAGCAGGGTTTTTAGTCTTTTCTTAAACATGGAGGGTCGTGAATACTGCACAGTTCAAGGGGGAGAAAATTCCAAGCTTCGGCCGCTTTGAAGGATAGAGAGCTGCCTCCAATTCTTATCCATCGAAAGCGGGGGATCGAAGCTAGGCACTGTGAAGCGGAACGCAGATGCCTTCGTGGAGTATAAAAACTAAACCGCTTCCTCAGATAGAGTGGCCCTAGACCATAAAGGGCTGAGTGGGCCATCGTGAGGGCCTTATATGTCACTCTTTGTGCCACTGGTAGCCAGTGCAGATCTCGCAAAAGATGTTTGATGCTGGACCTGCCCAGGATACCCATCAGAACTCTGGCCGCAGTGTTCTGTATTACCTGGAGTTTCTTAAACTGGTATCCCGGTAGCCCCATATAAAGTGCATTGGCATAGTCAAGGCAGTTAAGGATTAGAGCGCGCATGACCATCTCCTTGGCGGACCTGAGTAGTAGAGGAAGAAACTTCCTAAGAGACTTCAATGTGCCAAAAGATTGTCTGGCCAGTTTTGTTACATGTGTAGAGAACCTGAGATTTTCCTCCAACCAAACGCCCAGGTTCTTTACTGCCTGTCCAGAGGAGCTGGGGAGTGGATAATCTGGCGGCCAAAGTGCTTCCCTGAACTGTGGGGGAAAGGATCCGAATAGGAGGATTTCGGACTTGTCCTCATTGCACTTTAACTGGGCGACTGCAAGCCATTTGAAAACGGCTGATAGATAGTTTTTAGCTTTCGTTGTGGAAATATCTGAGTCCTTCCAAGTGAAGAGGAGCTGGGTATCATCTGCATAGGCGATGATTTTTGCTCTCAGCTCCTCAGCCAGATAGACCAGAGGGGTGACATATTCATTAAAAAGGAGGGGGCTCAGGGTAGAGCCCTGAGGTAATCCAGTAGTCACCTTTTGTGGGTTTGATGAAAAAGGAGGTAGCCACACTTGCTGTGATCGGTCAGCCAAAAACGATTTAATCCAGTCCCACGCATGGCCGATGACACCAATGTTCGCGAGGAACGCTAATAGCAGTGAGTGTGGCACCGTGTCGAAGGTGGCAGAGAGGACCAATAAAATCAGAACCGCTCTCCCGCCCTCATCCAAGCATTCTCTAATGGCTTCTGATATTTCCACAAGCGCCGTCTCCATGCTTTAAGTAGCTCTGAACAATGACTGAGCGGGATATAATGATCCAAAGGTCTCTACATAATTGGCCAACTGCTTAAAGAACACCTTTTCACATACCTTAGCAAACACTGGAAGGAGGGAAATAGGGCGATAGTTGGCAGGGTTGGCCGGATCAAGAGAAGGTTTTTTAAGCAGAGGGAGAAGTTTGGCCTGCTTCCATTCGGGCAGAACTGTGGCAGATTGGAGGGACATATTGAGTGAATTAACTTCAGGATTAACAACTTCTGCCACAGCCGCCAGCAAGCGGGCCTGGCAAGGGTCAGTTGGCAAGCCAGATTTTTTAGATTTCAAAATGTTCAGTGAGTCTTGGTGAGCAACGGCAGAAAGTTCAGACATCAACCTATATAAAGGACACCTATTGGCTTTGTAAAGAAATCACTACAATAATTTAGCAATAACTATAATCCAATGTGTATCCAAGTACATACTTAGCATCAGTGTTTTAAAAATACTCTAAATGAAGCATTTTAATTTAAAACAACCATAAAAGTGTTGAGTCTTTTTTACATGCTTCAGGCCACAAAATGAAGCCATAGAACCAACCACAAGGAAACCCTGCACTAGCGCTGAAGAGCATACAGCTCCAGCTCAAGGTTCTTTTAAAAAAACACATATGGTAAGTGCTCCTGGGGCCATGCATTCCTTGACCCAGGAGATTTACTGCAACGTTTGGGGTCCTGGGCCACAGTACACTTTGCACATGCCTCAAAACCTCTATCTGCACAGGACCTGTGGATTGAAGTATATCAGATACAACAAATAGCATAACCAAGTGCCATGCATATGTGGGAAATGTGTAAGTGCAAATCATTAAAGCAAACACAGCGTAACAGCAGTTGTCTCACATTAATATAAAGTAGTTGTAAGGTACGCACAAAAATGGACGTCAATTAAAAGTCCTAATAATGTATGACAATTTAACACACTACATGTGTGGCTGGACAAATAACTAACTTTCACACATGAAACACATATCAACCTACATCATAGGGAGAAGTGCAAGATAAATGATGTTGACATTGGCCAAGCCAAGCTAAAAATACTTACCATATGAAATATCACCCAATGCAATGTCCATACAAATTGGATTTCATCCCACATATCCATCCATTGAACATTTCCCCTTGTCCTGCGTAACACCAGCAATGGTTCCAATGTCAGATCATACTAGCCACTTCAAAGGGATGAAACACACAACTGTAGTCACGCATCACAAAGTATCCAATAACATCAAATAGTTAGAAAAGTAATGGCAGGACAAAGGTGTTCTAAAGAAAGCAGATGTTTAATTTTGCAAAAACAATTAGATGTAGTAAACCAAAGGCCATTGGCCAGTCCATTTTCACATTTTGCGGTCCAGCACACTGCTATGCCACTAAACGTGCCCTTCATGAAACTGCAAGGGGAACCTCCTCACAAAGGGGCATCCATTGGGCATGTCAGACACCTTCAAGATGTTACTTGGGATAGAGATGTTTGGGTTTGGGAGGGGGGTCCTTGGGTTTGGAAGAGGATGGGATGGACTGATGTTTAGAAGGGGAGGTTTGGGAGTCAGAATGGGTGGACCTACGTTTTGAAGGGGGACCCTTGAAAGGTGTGGATGGGTTTGGACTATGGGTGGATTTGGGAGTGAGTGAGGTCTTGGAGGTAGAGGGAGTGTCCATGTCTGATGTGCTTGGGACTGTTGTGGGTGCAGGTGCATGTGTGTCAGTTGTATGTGCTGTAAGTATGGGTGTGTCTTGTTCCACAGGTGTCTGTTGGGTGCGTGATTGTTTCTGTCTAAGTTTCTTAGGTGTGTATAGTGTGAGTGATGTATCTGTGGATGTTGATGCAGCAGAAGTGTAGAGTGTGTGTGTTGTGACTGCTGATGTGGTAGTGTCTGTGTTGTGTGTATGGATGTGATGGGGGTTGTGGTGGTGAATGTGGGTGTGAAGGTGTCTGTGTTGGGTGGGGATGTGGTGGTGAGGGTATTATGTGTGCCTGTGTGTGTTGTCTCCTGTGTTGTGTGGAGATGTGATGATGGAGTGATGTGAGTATGTGGGTGTGGTGTTGTCAGTGGTGGGTGCAGTGTCTGTGCATTGTGTAATTTCATTTTGTGAGGGGGTGCTTGTGTCTGTGTGTGTGCGGCTCCAGTCTGTATGGGAGGGTGCATGGCAATGTGTGTGTCTATTTTGGGCAGGTTTGGTAATAGGGAATTTGGATGTGTACGGGCAAGGCGGAGGAACACAAGGTTGGGGTGGATGGGAGGCTGCGGTGAGTGAGGAGGCCCGAGCCTGAATAGATCTCTGTAAGCCAGACATGGCACTGTGAATGCCTTCCTGGTAGCCACCATCTGCTGCAGATGGGTGCCTCGCACCTGGATGGCATTCAGGAGTGCTGTATGACCCACAGAGATGTGCCTCAAAAGTTAGCTTCCTCGTTCAGCGCAGCGGGGGAAGGGGCAGGGGCCGAGGTGCCTGGGGCAAAGGAGACGGCTCCCCTCTGAGGGGAGCAGGCCCAGCCAACAGTTTGGTGAGCAACAGGGTGGGTGGAGATAGAGCTGGGGATGGTGGACAAGGATGACAGTGAAACTAATCTTGTGGGGTCCGCCACCACTCTGGAGTTTCCACAGGAGGATGATCCTGTATCTGAAGAACCCGAGCTTGTGTCCTCCGTGGCACTACCCACACCCTCCTGGTCACTGGGTCCCCTCCAAGTCCAAACTGTAACATCTGGGCCCACTGTGACCAGCTGTGTCCGTTGGCCTCTTCTTTTTTGCTTGCCCTGGATGAATCTGAAATGACATGTAAAATAGGTTTACTGCAACTGCGATTCCACACCAGACCATCAAATATCAACATAAAACATTTATTAAGTGCACATATCACACCAGCTTCATGGTTCACTACATAGGCTTCAACATTAGCATGAGCACATGCATGCAGAATGTATGACGATACAACGCGATCATTTAGATCGCTGTACATTACTTCGTGGTTTTTACAACGCAAGTCGTTAAAACGACTTGCGCTGGAGGGTGCTGGACTTAGGAATAGTATTATTTACTATTCCAACTCCGGCCTACGTAACAGTAGGGAAGGTGTTGGAATAGTAAATCACACTATTCCTTAGTCTAGAGCGCCATTCAGCGCAAGTCGTTGTAACGGCTTGCGTTGTAATGACAGCGAAGTAAATGTATTGCGGTGTTTTGACCGTGTTGTAAAGGTTATTTACCAAGCATGCATGCTACATAACCTGGAAACAGTTGGTTCAAGTTATCTCATAACCCCAGACATCTCCAAATTTATTGATGGACTTGTCTACACTCCCTCCTTATGGTCATACTAGGAATGTTGATCACCTTGTAGACTTTGGCACTTGTAGTATACCATAGTAAAATTATGTTACTTAATAGGATGGTTACCGTATATACATTTCCACAAAGTTCACTCAAGGCCCAGATTTCAGCAAATGTTGATTTACCTTACAGCACATTATGATGTAATGGAGGTCAAGTTTAAGACCAATGTACCACCACTGCGTGCCTCAGCAGCAATTATGTCACATGCAAATTCTCATTGATCACTGATGACGCTTTTGACTTTAAACTTCATCATATAACCACTTCCAAAAAAGTCTTATGGAAGCTGTACTGAAATAGTTAAAGCTACGTATCACATGTAGCATAGAAAAGTAGCCTGGAGACATTGAGGGCCAAAGGTTTGGGAGATAGATACTCCAAATGCACACAGCGTAAGACTTCTTATAGGCATATGAACATCCCCAATCCTGCTTGGTACAGGTGATTACACCTTTCATAGATTGCATTCCTACATGTCAATACACCTTTAAAGGTTGTTGTGCGTCAGTGAATGTCTATGACATGAAGATGTGGGATCACTATAGTCCTATGGGATCACACACCAGAGCACTATTTGAGAGAGCAAACCCATAGGGCCTTTTAAAGATGAGTGTAGACACACATGTTTTCTCTACATTTCTACATCTCACTCCCTGATGCATGTCACCAGTCAGTGATTTAATTTTGAAACACTATTGCAGATGAACTAACAACAGGGACATGTACAATGGGCAACATGCAGGCACTAATGCTGATGGCACCAGTGATGTTGGCACACTCATGTCACGGTTGAATACCAACTTACAAATGGGAAGTGTTGTCCATACATTGCATAAAGAGTGCACTGTATGCCAAGTCACATGTGATAGGTCCACCATCACATGAGAGACAGTAGTGTGGAACATCACTCCTTACACAAGGAGGATAAGTGGCCTGTTTGGTACGATTGTCACCTAGAACATCAAAGAACATGAGATGATTCATCAGTTCACTCAGCCATGTGTCTGCTCAAGACAGTAAATTGGTAGTGGGCTGGGCTCTTCTGTGTTCCTGGTCATAAACACAATAGGCACAGCACATCAGCATGCACCTACTACCAGACCTACACAAACAGTAACTCTTCTTGTGCGTCACACATAGGCCACTCCCAATATTGAGAGGGAAATGCCTGCCAGTAACATACAAAGTTGGCAAAGTAGCATGTATGACTCTGGCTATGACTCACCCCATTGTAGCTGCTGTTGGGTCCTCAACTGCCTATCAAGCTCCGGGTAGGCCACCACCAATAAGTGGGCCATTTGGGTGGGGGGGTCAAGGTCCGGCGTGTGCCCCATCCACGTTGGGTGGACACCCCCAGCTGAACCTCCATGATGTTCTGGGTCCAGCGCCTCAAGTCCTCCCACCTATTCCTGCAATGGACGCTGCATCGGCGATAGACCCCCAGGGTACAGACCTTCCGGGCAATGGCTTTCTACATGGATTGCTTTTGGTGGGCGTTGACCTGTATAGATACAATAGATAAATACTAACCCCGGGCGGGTAACTAAGCTCCACCAGCGGAGTTTACGTAGTTTTGCATACTCCGCGTTCCATTGTGAACGTGTAGTTCAGGCAAAATTACGACTCCATGGTAGAGCGTAGTTAGCTGGCCCCTCTACCCTCCTCAAATAATTAAAAGTTAGTAAAAGGCACTTACCTGCCCCGTGGCTGCCTCCTCCTGGAAATCGCCGCTTTCCTGCCTCCTCCTCGCATCCGCACGTGCAGGACGTACAACGCAGGGGTTATTAGTGAAGCAGGATGGCTTATAAATTTCTTTGCACATTTACCATGATCTGATTACAAAATATATCACAGATAGCATTAAATGTATACATGCATAGATATGTCCATGCAACACAAGTAGAATCTAGGCCTTACCACACATGACACATCACAATGGTTATGTTAGGTACAGAATGTACATGCTTCGCAATCCATTCCACGATTGTCCTATGTAGAGACTACAAAATGTTACAAGAGTAATCATGATACACTCTGGGCCTCAGTGGCACATTGTACCCTGTGGGAATGGAAAGTATGGAGTTAAACAGAGTAAAATGTAAGATAGGTACCTGTTTCTATTGTGAGCCATAAAGCTGGCCATACAGGGGAAGCACTTCTTCTGCCAGTAGCTCCAGCTCCTCTGGAGAGGAGGTACAGGCCCTCTTACCTGCTTGGCCTGGCATGATTGCCCTCAGAGATGGCAAACAGCAGCTAAAGTGGAGGAGGTGATGATAACAGCAGTGTCAGCAGGCAAGTGAATTATTTTTCAAACCACGGCGTACATGTACGCCACGTACGCAGTCATCAGCATAGACTGACATAGCCATTGGTCCACGACCGTCACAATTACCAACATTAGCCTATGGCGTGGATGAAACCGCCTTCTACTTCTGTAGGCAGCGGCAGGTTCCAAATATCCTATATCCGAGGTCAGCCATCCGCCATCTTCGACTGAACCTCAGCACCCAGTCGGATCTGCAGCCCCCCATCCCACCGGCGCCCTCATACCCTCAAGGGTGAGTAGTCGCACTTAACAAATACTGATTGATTGATTGATTGAGCGGTTGGAACTACAGTATTGGTGACTGTTAAGTGCATCAACACCACTGCAAATGTGCTGTAACATATTAACATATGTAATACTCCATTGCTCTATAATTTCCTTTACACAAACATTAGTGTAGTGCGTTACTGTGCATAAATGCTATATTTAACAATATGAAGGTGCTCATGATACATTTTTGGATGTATTATGTGCAAATTTCTGTTACATACACATGTGAAGACCACAATGGGAATTATTGGTGGATGTTGGACAGTAGACAATTATTATGTGAAATATGTTTTGCCACATGACTTTTAGTTTATTCTTCACATATGTTACTCTGGATACTGCGACCAATGTTCAAAATTGTTTTCACAACACACATAGGTACCCTGGGAGAGGGAGGAGAGGACAGCCTCCAGTGTACCGCCCATTTTCAGACTTTTAGGCCATGGAAGTAAGGGATATAATCAAGAACTTTCGTTTGAATAGGCAAACAATACAGGATTTATGTTATCAGTTGGAGCCTGATCTCCTTCCTCAAAACACTAATACCATATGTAGCCCCCTTTTGTGAGACTTATGGCAATATTGCATTTTCTGGTGACAGATTCCTTTCAGTACACTGTGGCTATATCTGGTGGTATGTCACTACTAATGTTCACTGGTTCAGCAGTGATGAGACACACTGACAGCTACATCCAGTTCCCAAGACACAAGTTTTTAGCCAATGAGAAGGTTGACTCCTATGGATTTGGATTTGGTCACATCCCACATTTGGTTGGATCCATTGATGGCACCCATATTGCCCTAGTGCCACCACAAGCCAGGGAACAAGTTTGCCAAAACAGGAAGCAATTCTATCAACGTGCAAGTTGTCTGCTTACCAGATTTGTATCTCAAACATCTGTGCCCAATTCCTAGTATCAGACCATTATTCCTTCACACTGCGGAACAGCACCTTACCCCAGCTAATGTCACAACTACCATCAGAGAGGGCCTGGCTTCTTGGTAAGTTTGATCTGTTCTAACTTTGTATGGGTGATGACAGGTAGTATTATCAGAAAGTGTTGTGTAATTCTTAATAATCCGTAGGATCTGCGCATAAACTATGGGCTTGGTATCAAGATTGATTCCGGACACCTATGCAGGATATGTTGGCCTATAGACCAGCTAGCTCACAGTGTCACCGTAAGCCCCCCTAACCTAACAGGGAGCGAACAGTTTCTGGCAACCACTGAACATGATAACTCCGACCCCTCAGGGATCGTGGAAACAGTACAGAACCTTTCGCTCAGTCACTCGTGCTCACTTATTCTCAGAGAAGTATACAGAGAATACACAGTGGGACGTTTTCAATATATTTATTGAACCAACGTTATTCTTGTATAGAATACATGTGCTGCAACGATTAGTCGACAGAAGCAGATAAACTAGGGGTGGGCGGAATTTGCGAAAGGGACTTTCGCAAATTATCGCGAAAATGTTAAAAATCTCCGCAAACACGCAGAAATATCGCGAAGATGCGGAAGTTTTTTTCCCGCCCGTTCGCGGTATTTTCTGCGTGGTCGCGGCTCGCCAACTTACCCATGCGGTTGCTCGCGGGCGCGGCTATCTTGTTTTCACTCTTCTCGCGGTGCATGATCGCGAGAAGAAAGACGTGATCGCGCGACCAATGACATTACTGTGGGCGCGAACTGTCGCGAGACAGCGCAAATGGCTACCAACAATCCAACATCTCGTGGAGAACGCGACCGGATCGGGAAAACTTGTCGGCGAACGCGGGGATTCAGGTAAGGCGATAGCGCGCGCGCGAGAA
Organism: Triturus cristatus; assembly: GCF_964204655.1. Taxonomy (NCBI): domain Eukaryota; kingdom Metazoa; phylum Chordata; class Amphibia; order Caudata; family Salamandridae; genus Triturus; species Triturus cristatus. Next base: position 821,574,857 of record NC_140590.1, read on the forward strand.
TGTATTATTTTACAGCGCGAGCAAGATACAAATTATCGGTAGGCTGCGGAATGCGGAAATTTTGACATTTTCGCGCTCTCCGCGGGACGCGAAAATGTCAAATTACCGCAATTTCCGCGAGCGGAACGGAAATTTAGCCCAGGCCTAGTGATTACCAGCACCAAAAGCGTGAATAGTAGATATAGTTCTACCATGGTAATAAGACAATGTATATATGCTGGCATAGAAAATAAGACAGTAATCAAAAGTACTCCTACTATGCGAGCCCTACCCTAAGTGTACATAGAGTGTGTGTAGGTGTAGAACCAAGAATCCCCCCAAGGGATGATCCAACCCCATTACCTGGTGGGATAGAATGATGGACCCCGTCTTGGTCACAAACTGGACACCCCTCACAAGATGTCAGACCCCTGCATGGTGAATTCTCAGCATGCAAGGACCCTTGGTGTCAGCAGAAGTGCCTCCTCTGTTATCTATCGGGATGCTCATCTTTTATAATAGAAAGCAGCCTTTTGATGTGCGCTTAGATTAGGGTTGTTATGGATATGTAAATAGCCCTGCCACCCTGTGGATGAATATAGAGATGACATTTTTTCATAGTGCAAAAAGAGACCTTATACATGATGTTCAGGGCATTGTGATAATGTTGTGCGAAGCTAGATGTGTAAACAAGTTTAGTTTCAGGGAAACTAATCAAACATTGTCGCGCACGCAAATATGTGCAAAAAGGTTATTGCTGAAAAATAGGACAATGTAAGGAATAAGCTGCTTCGCTACATGGGCCTAACTCGGGATTATAACATCCAATCCTCATACTAAGGCTCGATACATAAAAGATATCTATAAAGTCAGCAGAATGTTTAAAACATAAAAAATATACTCTTTAAAACATCAAAAAGCTATCTAGAATCATTCAAAAAAGTCTGCAAGCCATGAAAATATGTAAGCTAAAAAAGCCTTAAAGCTGATACAAAATCATGTAAAAGCAAACTTCCCTTAAAAATATGTAATGAAAGACATAAGAGTTAATACACAGTTTGAGATCCCAAGCACTCAGAAACCCAGGGTGCCTAGAAGAGAGAGAAAAATAAACAAAAGCGGTTATAGTTTGTTTTGTTTAAAAACAGGCCATATCTTTCCCACACGGAACAGCCAATTTTGTTTTATGAGTTCTTTTGGTAGACGCAGCATTGCTGTTGCCCACAACCGCGGACGATGAGCCCAGAGGCGCAGCTCGAAGCAATGGAGCAAATTGCATCATCACACCCCATTGTATCTCTCAGACAAACTCCACAAAGCGGGCTGTGCTAGAGAATTGAGGAGCAGAAATACTCTTGTGCTCGTACCGCCCTTGGTTAACAAGAAAGCTACCCAGTCATGCTCTTTCTCCGGAAATGAGCCCACTATCTGAAACTCACTCCCCAATGATCTACGTTGCAATCCCTCCTACCTCAGCTTCAAAAAAGATCTCAAGCGGCACCTTCTAAACAAATACTGGGGTCCTTAATCCTGCCACCAAACAGGGGTTCACAACCTGCCCATGATGGTTCTATGTTCCCGCCACTTTTGACCTGACTTACTACCCCTTCTTCTTTTCCTTACTTATACTTCCACCCTCACCCTACTAGTTCTCTTATAATCACTGCCTACGCCTGCATGCTATCACCTCTCCCATCACCCACCTCACTTCCTCCATACCTCCTCACTTTCCTCCCCTTATTCCTGACCACCCATGCTAGCTTAATTATCCAATATTGGTTATTGCCTAAATGTACTCCTTATTTTCGTGTTCATGTAATTATGGTCCTTGACATATTGTTCTTATTGTCTTGCATCTTACCTCTTTGTACTAATGTTATATTGCAATTCGTTCCTCTCTCAACCCTTGCTAAGCGCTCTGATACCTCTGGGTCTAGCCAGCGCTATATGAAACTGTTTAAATAAATAAAAATAAATAAAGGTGATTCCATCCAATTCCCACAGCAGCTGCTCACTGCGGCGGTCTGTGCAGGTAAGCAAAATGGGGCGGTGGCGAAGGGGGGAAGGGAGGGAAGGTGACAGACGACGGAATAGGGAAAATTAAATCGATAAATAATTCCTATTCCGTCATCTGTCGACATCCCACAGTACCGCCCCACCGAGCTTACCTCCACAGACCACTGCTGGTCGCTGAGGCAGGTGTTGTTACCCATAAATGATCCACAGAGCCGCAGTTTACATCACTAGGAGCTGAAGCATCACAGGTTGGCTCTAAGAATGCATTCATCATCAATGGAATACGCTGGGGACAACAATACGCATAAGGGGTCATTGTTCTTTTTATTTTCAAAAAGAAAATCCTGCGTCGGGATTTTCTTTTCGAAAATAGAAAAAAGTTGTACGTTTGATGCATGGTTCAGTCACGTTGACAGAGCCAACCGTCAAGCTTACAACTGAGAAGGTGGTTTCTGGAAATGCAAGAGCTGTCCGAAGGGGAACCGGACTTCTCCAAATACAGTGGGTAGAAGACCTTCGTCATGGAGGAAGTAAAGTACTACGCCATGGCAACAGTAATTACTCCATCCACCAACATTTATTCCAGTCTCAATGTTTTGATTATTGTATATATTGTTTATGTAATTAACAGCCCCGAAGAAGCTCTAGTTTCTGAAATGAAACGTGTTGGCTGTGCTTTTTTTGTCGATATTCTTGTTTAAAGAACTGAATAAAGAGTAATTTTAGAAACATTTGAAGACCAGGATCTTGACCTAGCATTGTATACTATCAATTGAATATATGTTAATGGAACAGACTTTAACTTTTGTAGTGAAGACATGGTTCTGCCTGCACACATTGCTATGTTAGCATAAGCGTTTTAGATGTTAAACTCCATCTTGCCACTTTTCCGCTTTTGCACACGACACTACACGCAACTGTTATTATAAGTAAAACTGCTTGCTTGCTTTTTCTTCACATGAGAATGGTCTGTTTTTCACATCCCTAGACTTACACCACGACCTTAGTCTGAACACTGTGTGCAGAAACATTCAAGGTCAAATAAAAATCAATCAATCAATACATTTGCAGAGCCCGCTACTCACCCGTGAGGGTCTCAAGGTGCTGGGAGGGGGGTGCTGCTACTGCTCGAAGCTAGGTCTTGAATAACCTCCTGAAGGTTAGTAGGTCTTCGGTCTGCCGCAGGAGGATGGGGGAGGGTGTTCCAGGTTTTGGCGGCGAGGTAGGAGAAAGATCTGCCACCGGTGGTCGCTCTTCAGATGCGGGGGACGGTGGCCAGGGCGTGGTCGGCGGAGCGGTGCTGGCGGTTCGGAGTGTGGAAGGTGAGTCGTCTGTTGAGGTATGCTGGTCCGGTGTCGTGGAGTGCCTTGTGAGTGTGGGTGAGGAGCTTGAAGGTGATCCTCTTGTTGATGGGGAGCCAGCACAGGTCTCTTAGGTGGGGTGTGATATGGCTGTGGCGAGGGATGTCGATGATCAGGCGTGCAGCGGCGTTCTGTATGCATTGCAGTCGTTTCAGCAGTTTGGCCGGGTCTCCCACGTAGAGGGCATTTCCGTAGTCCAGCCTGTTACTGACGAGGGCCTGGGTGACCGTTTTTTTTGTGTTGGTGGGGATCCACCTGTAGATCTTTCGGAGCATGCGGAGGATGTTGAAACAGGAGGACGAGATGGCGTTGACTTGCTTGGTCATGGAGGGTGTTAAGTCGAGGATGAATCCCAGGTTGCGTGCGTGGTCGGTGGGTGTCGGTGCGGTTCCCAGGGTAGTCGGCCACCAGGAGTCATCCCAGGCTGAGGGGGTATAGCCGAGGATGAGGACCTCTGTCTTGTCTGAGTTATGCTTCAGACGGCTGTTCTCCATTCAGCGACTGCTTTCATTCCTTCGTGGAGGTTGGTTTTGGCGGTGAGGGGGTCCTTGGTGAGGGAGAGGATCAGCTGTGAGTCGTCGGCGTAGGAGATGATGTTGAGGTCATGTAGTCTGGCGACGTGGGCGATCGGGGCCATGTAGATGTTGAGCAATATCAGGCTGATGGATGATCCTTGCGGTACGCCGCAGATGATCTTGGAGGCTTTGGATCGGAAGGGGAGGAGGCGAACGCTCTGTGTTCTGCCGGAGAGGAAGGAGGTTGTCCAGTCCAGTGCTTTGCCTCGGACTCCTGCATCGTGGAGGCGAGTGCGTAGGGTGTGGTGGCAGACAGTGTCGAAGGCGGCTGACAGGTCCAAAAGGATGAGGGCCGCGGTTTCACCATTGTCCAGTAGTGCCCTGATGTCATCAGTGGTGGCGATGACGGCTGTTTCGGTGCTGTGGTTGCTGCGGAATCCGGACTGTGACGGGTCCAGGGTGCTGTTCTCCTCGAGGTAGCGGGTCAGCTGTTGTTGACGTTTTTTTTTATGACCTTTGCCAGGAACGGAAGCAGGGAGATGGGACGGAAGTTCTTGAGGTCCCTCGGGTCTGCCTTGGGTTTCTTGAGCAAGGAGTTGATCTCGGCGTGCTTCCAGCTCTCCGGGAAGGTCGCGGTCTCGAAGGAGATGTTGATGGCCTTGTGGAGATGGGGTGCGATGGTGGCGCTGGCCTTGTTGAAGATGTGGTGGGGGCAGGGGTCTGACGGGGAGACAGAGTGGATGGTGCTCATGATTTTGATGGTGTCGCCGTTGTTGATGTTAGTCCAGGCGAGCAGGGGGTCGCTGTGGGTGGTGGCCTTGGGGTCTGGGGTGTCGTTGGGTGCCGTGGTGGTCTGGTTGTAGAAGCTGTCATGGATGTCTGCGATCTTGCAGTGGAAGAAGGAGGCAAGGGAGTTGCACAGGTATTGCGATGGTGGGATGTCGTTGGTGTTGGAGCTGGGGTTGGAGAGTTCCTTCACAATGTTGAAGAGCTCTGTGCTGTTGTGTGCGTTCTAGGCGGTCCTTGAAGGAGGTCTTTTTGGCGGATCTGATGAGGTGATGGTGTTGGCGCATGGTGTTCTTGTGGGCTGTTTGGATCTCCGGTGCCGTCTGGGATGGCTATGGCGATGTCGGGTGCCGAGGAGTCGTTCATCCAGGTCTCAGTCAGGAAGGCGACATCCGGGGTGGATGTGTCGAGCAGGTCCCATATTTCGACGGCGTGTTTGCGTGCGGAGCGGGTTTTCAGGAGTATGCATCTGAGGTGGTTGCGACCTGTCTTGTGGTGAGGAATGGCCGGTTGGATGCTGGTGAAGCTGCAGTTCCGGCAGGTGAAGGGTCCACGGGTGCACTTTGGGGCGGCCTGGAAGCAGGTGTGAGTTCGTCCGGCGTTGAGTGCGTGGAGGGTGCTGGCATCGTAGCAGAGATGGGCGTCGTGGCGTTCGCGGGGTCAGGGGTTCTGGCGCTGGGCGCGGTCCAGGTGCAGATGGGCGCAGACGGGCTTGCCCTAGGCGCACCAGCGGCCTCCATGTAAGGGCTGGAGGGAGGGAGGAGCAGCTGGGAGGCAGGAGCAGGGCGGCGAATGGGCGCGCAGGGGGGCGGGCCGCAGGGATGCAGCGGTGGGAAAAAACGGGTTGAGGAACGGCGGGGGACAATGTATGCTGTTGAATTCAGGTTGATCGGCCCACGCTCTAGACACAAAAAGCACACCGCTGCAATATCTGAAATTCGGGTGCCTTTAATATTGCATGCATGATGCTGGCACTTGGATAAAACCTTTCCAGACACAGAGAACGTTGCTGATCCTGTGATGTGATTCACCTAAGCGGATCTTGGAGGTATGGGGTTCCCTATTCAAACCTGTTTCCACTATCATTATAATATGATTTCTCCCTTTGTGTTTTATGGAATTGTAACAATGCTGATGGTTTTATTTCTAATCATTTGTCTGCTTATGTTAGCCAAAATACTGCATCTTAGAGCACGTAGTTAAAAATAAACATTTTAAACTTTTCCGTGTCTCTGATTACTCATGTTGTGGACTGATATGAGAATAAAAACGAAAGAGTGTTCTTGATTCCCACCATTCCTGAGAGTAACGTAAGTTGCTTGTTCTGGGTTGTCTAATCATTGGTAGCTTTGCTGTAGTATGGAGAACGAATGAGACACTGATGCTAGTCGGATAAGAGTTCTGGATACTGAGGTGAGTTTTTTGGTGCACCACAATTCACTGAGGTCCTGGTTTCCTGCGCATAGTTCTGTGCATGAGCAGAATCCCTGCAACATGGCACACCTAACGTTTGGTCTTGTATTTGAGACACTTTAGTAGTGCTTTTAGTTGTCCACAACACCCTCACTCCTGTTTCCGGTTGACAGAAGTGACGGATTGCCTCCGGTTCGGTTAGGTCCCTTGTCCATCCCTGGGGCCACTTGGCTTGTCTTGGCCAAGTTCACACCTCATCCACGTTATTTGCTAGCCCCGGTGGATGACTAGCTACATACCTGCTACATACTGCCTTGATAGCAGTGTGTAGGGCTTTAGTGCAATACATTTCACGCAATATACAGGTGGGGCACCTGGGGTTGCGACGCAACCAGTTGGACCGGCCGGGATTACTATTAGTCCCGTCATGGTTAATTTGGTAATGGGCAAGCGCCCCCAGAAAAAGGACGATATGACTTATTGGCTTGCTGAGAAATTTGACCAGCTGGAGCAGTATTTCCTAATACAACTCCTGTGGAGAAACACAGGATTCTTACAATTAGTTTGCAGAAAGTCTTAGGGCCCGATTCACAGAACTAACTTAAGACATAATCCTAAACTTACTACCATTTTCGTATTCACAGAAGGCACTTACTCATTTTGGTATTCACAGAAGACACTTACTCACTTCGGTATTCACAGAAGTTAGGAGTCCCAACTTTAGGACTCCTAAATGCCTTCTGTGAATACCGAAAGTCTTAAAATTAGGATTTTTCTCAGTTTAGGAGTTCTAAAGTTAGGACTCCTAACTTTACTACTACTATATTGAGAAAAATCCTAATTTTAAGACTTTCGGTATTCACAGAAGGCATTTAGGAGTCCTAAAGTAAGGAGTCTTAACTATACTACTACTAAACTGAGAAAAATCCTAATTTTAAGGCTTTCGGTATTCACAGAAGGCATTTAGGGGTCCTAAAGTTAGGACTCCTAACTTCTGTGAATACCGAAATGAGTAAGTGCCTTCTGTGAATACCAAAATGAGTAAGTGCCTTCTGTGAATACCAAAATGGTAGTAAGTTTAGGATTTTGTCTTAAGTTAGTTCTGTGAATCGGGCCCTTAGTCCCCGAGGTAACGGATTGTGAGAACTGGGGTAAAGTATTTGCAGCAGTCTACGCGAAGTGCTTCGGCACCCCGTCTATGACTGTACTGCCCTCCGTGGTTAAGCGTGTTCATGATGAGCACGGTCCGGAGGCGGCGGTCGAGTTGGGAATGAGGCTTGTCGGCGTGTTCGACGTAGTTGCTGATCTCATCCTTGCTAACGTCAAGGGAGATGCAGTTAACTTTCAGGTGTCGAATGAGCTGCGCCTCGTTGCTGATGCCGATAAACCCCGACAGTTACCGAGGATTATTGCGGAGGCATATAAGACCATTGGCCGCAATAGTTTGGGTGTTAAGCCTTTTGCTAAAACAACAGCGCAACCGCAAACTCAGACGGTTATGTATACTAAGGACGACCGTCCTGTTTTTCCTAAACAAAATTGGAAAACTAAAAAGCAGGGAAAGCAGCAACAGAAACAAGGGTCCTGCCTCACCAATACCAGTGTCAACTGAACGCACATATGAATTGCGTGATCGCACAAGAATTAGGTCTCCTGATAGATTTGAGGTTCCTGATCAACGTTCGCCTCGTTCTTCACAGGAAACATCGGTCTCGCAAGCCGGTGGAGGTGAACGCGGCAGAGGTCGGGGTGCCCCTCAAGGACGTGAGCAACCCCGCCCGGCTGATGGTAAAGGCAAGCAGGACGACTTTCCATGTCAAAGACCTCAGTTTCAGAAAAAGAAAGTTGCTGCACTAACAGCGAGGTATGCCACAGATAGTGAGAACACAGCTTCGGAACCTGACATGGGCACTAACGCTGCTGGACAGCGCAGCAGAGGTTACAATAGTGCGGCAAGCACTGCGTCCATATCTGTAGGCGACAGCAACTGACACGTTTATTACTGTAGAGACTGCTGACACTAGAGTGGCTCCCCCTGACAGACTATATTACATAGTCCTTTTATTTGAAGGTGACATACAACGTACAATAAAAGGGATTGTTTGGGAAAAGTTGAACTCTACATATGACATTTTGTTAGCAGAGGCAGACTGGCCCCCACCTTTCGTTTTGGCAGCTCCAAGAGGGGAGGAGGTAATCCTTCCATCTTTCGCGCACACTGTGCCGAAGGAGCAAGCTCAGAACTTTGCAGAGGAATGGGCACAGGTGCTTGCACCGATGTTGTACCGTACTCAGGTTGGGTGGGATAAACTATCGCCAAGCCATGAGATTCCATTACGGTCTATGCCACAGCCACAACCCCAATATCCCATGCGCTGAGAAGCTAGAGCTCACGTTGTAGAAATCCTTGAACAATTGGAATATCAAGGCGTAATTGAAACATGTAGGTCACCCATGAATAATCCTCTTTTCACTGTAACCAAACCTGATGGGTCATACCGCCTAGTTTTGGATTATCAGCATTTGAACTCTCATTGTCGGACGTGCGCGGTACAGAATACCCACAGTTCTGCCCTCGTTGATAGTCTCACGAGAAAAAGGTTTAAGACCACACTTGACATCTCAAATGGCTTTTATAGTCATAACCTGTCCTCTGTTAGTAGTCAATGGACAGCCTTTACTTTTGGCGGCAAACAAAAACAGTTTAAAAGATTAGCCATGGGCTATAAAAACAGCCCAGGCGTCTTTGCCGCACGTGTTGTCTCTCTGTTAGATAGCATTGATCCGGATGCGTACTCGTATGTTGATGATATTTATCTCACAGACGATGAATTATGGCCGCATCTGTTTCGCGTTGACCGCATCATTGTCATGTTTGCGAACTTCAGTTACAAATTTAACTTTGCAAAATCACACATTGCAGAGTACACAGTGTTGTTTTTGGGCTATTTCGGGCGTACTTATATTCCCGATTATGCCCAGCTTATCAAGCCGCTATATGCCTTGGTACAACCTACTTTTACCAAATCTTGCTGGCTGCCAGAACATTCAGCTCTACTGCACTCTTTGCAGGCTGATCTTCTTGCATCTAAATACTTGACACGTGATAACCGCACAAACCTCGTAATAAGAATTGTGCCTGACGCAGTGGGTTTCACGTACCTAACATTTAATGAGGGAGACACAGTCCCTATTGCTTATAAGTCATACTTCTACACATCAGCTGAAATGTGTTTTTCTACAGCCAAAAAGGTTTTGACTGCTGTACAAATGGCGATTCTAAAAGAAAGAGCGCTATCGCAAGGGAAACGCATGTTGGTTGTCACACCGTATTCTGCCCTTGAAGCAGTGACGAAAGCCAGTGTACCTAATTCTAAAGCTTTGCATCCACGTTGGATACAATGGGCCACTTCTTTGACATCTCCGGATATCACATTTGTCTTTGATTCCTCTTTGCAAGCTCAGGAGTATTTGCAGTATAAATTTGTTAATCCAGCACCTCAGTCCATGCGCCCGCTTGAGGATTACCATTGTATCATTTACACTGAAGGTTGAGCGCAATCGGCGAAGGGATCTAAGCATGCTTATTCAGCAGCCTGTGCAATAGTGGCTGGTACCATTGTGAATGGAGAATTCAAATCAGATGTCGTGCACACACATACATTAGGAGACTGTACTGCCCAGTTGGCAGAGCTACGTGCTCTGGTGCTTGCACTAGAGTTTGCTGATCCCCGTGTGACTACTCTTATTGTAAGTGACTCTTACTACTGTGTTCAGTCTTGCAACGACAATTTATTCTTTTGGTCTCAAAATGAATATCGTGATTCCAAAGGTAGCACAATCAAACATAAAATGCTTTGGGTTCGAGTCGCAGAACTTAAACAACGTCTGCCTCTGGTGAATGTAATCCATACTTTTGGTCACCAGCGCATAGGAGTACACGCTGTTGGTAACAGTTTAGCTGATGAAGCAGCAAAAACTGCAGTGGCGACATATCTAGTAGCAGCAGTTACAAGATCCAAAAGGAAGATTGATGATGACATCTTGGCAGCTATTGCTGCGACCAGAAGGGAGATAATTACCCTAGAGGTGTCCCTTCTAAATACTCTTATCATTTAAGTCCTGATAAAGTTCCCTATGTGAGAATTAACAACGTTGATGACAAATTGATTCCCAACGCGGACCACAGGCTTTCTTTGATAACAGCCGCTCACGAAGGTATGGCCTCGGCTCATGCAGGTGTCTCAGCGACTGTCTCTATCTTACAACAACGTTACTGGTGGTGCAGATTGTATAAACAGACTCGTGATTATGTCCTTACTTGTGACATTTGCCAGCAGAATAAACCTTTGATTTCTGCGCGTCCACCTCAAACACAGTTGTACATATCTAATAAACCACTCGGTGTGTTTATTTAGATCACTGCGGTCCTGTCTCCTCTGATACTGGGTACAAGTTTATCTTAGTTGCAGTTGATTCGTGCACACGTTTTCTATGGGTTTGGCCACAAAAGAGTGCTGATGCTCAAACTGTCATCAGGGTTTTGCGTGTCTTTGTGGGAATTTTTGCATGTGGTACCCTCCATTCGGACCAGGGTCCGGCGTTCGCCTCTAAGGCGTACAAGGAAGCCATGAGGTCTTTGGGGGTCCAAGTCAAATTTTTGTCTCCATATCGGCCAGAGGGCAATTCTGTTGTGGTGCGAATGAACCGTGACTTAAAGCAATCCTTGACAGCTAGGGTTTTAGGTACTGGCAGAAACTGGTTGGCCCATTTGTATAGCGTTCAACGTGCACTTAATAATCTCCCTAGAAGGTCTCTGGGTGGGCGGACACCATACGAAATGCTCTTTGGCATAAACATTTTTGTCCCGGACCTTGATGGTCTAGACATGGCAGCATCGGCCGCACCCTTTGACGTAGATGATCATTCTGCTGTTTTACAGAATCTACAAGAAGCTCGAGACAGTCTTGCAAAGGAACACTTGCCCTCCACAACTGATGCTGCACTTCAGATTCCGGTAGTTTGCTGGCTACCTCGAGTCGGTGACCCGGTCCGTGAGATGGTAGAGAACAAGAAGGAGTTCGGCCCCTCTAATCGTGCACCTGTTCCAGTGCTTGGCGTGCAGGGTACAAGAACAGTCATTTTACCTCCACTTCCTGGTCGCAAGGATAACAGCTACATCTCCATTGACAATGTCAATCTACAACGAGTGACCGATTCTTCTTAGTTTGACTCCAGCAGTCTCTGGTACTACCGAAGTGTGAGGAGGATCTTTCTATCCGGTGCACATGCTGCAACTTTAAAAATTATCTCATCATACATATTGGCTAGACCTTGATTATCGTCTATTCCTGGCTCCCTTTTCTCGATCAACAGATATCTGTATGTCGATCATTTCCATACAGATACACATAAGAATACAATATTATCCCTCATTATTGACTTAACCTTCTCATCAATCATCATTACATTGAAACCCCACTTTTTCATGCGTGAATTACTTACTATTGAGATGCCCTCATCCAATGACCTTTATGTCAAGTCATGGATGAAGCAGCTCAAAGCAGAGTCTATGTCAAACTACTAAGAGACATTTCAGGGCAATAATTCTTGAGATAATAGGATATCACCGTTGTTGGATTGTGGCCTTTCCTGATGAAGGCATTTCCTCAGTGCCGAAACTCACGTAGAACACAACAGTGAAACGTTATTGTGCCACATTATTTGTCTATCTAAACAAACATCTAAATAAGTTTTTGTATAAGTGTTCGTCTACTACATTCTGTTTTCAAATGTCTATGTGGATTATATGAGAGTGTGACTGTAGACATGACTGGTATTGTATGATTGAATTTCCCTTTTTACTGAATTGAATATGAATAAAACATTTTTGTACTTTTGTAAATAATTTAGTCGGTCCTTACTTTCTACCCTATCTCTGGTCCTTGTTGATATATTGCTTTTTATTCTTAATGTATATTATCAAAATTGTTGCCTTAACTATTTACATTGATTACTTTAGCCCTACCTTAAGGAACTTCCATTATATTAGCAGGGGGGCTCTTTCTTTGCACTATCCAGCAGTCTCTTGTCCAACAATGCTGAGAAATTCTGTTTAGGCTCCGGCAAATACGAACAGGCCTGACATTGTCATTGAGATGCATACAGTTACTAATCCTTTATTGACTCCACCGGCTGGTGGTCCCCATGAAGATAGTGGGTATACCTATCCTACAGATGTGTCGTTGCCTGGTGTACAATCAAATGCAGTTGACCAGTCACGTTTTTCATTTGACACTAACTCTACAACATCACATGCCCCATCAAAAATTTTTATTTTTGCTGTTTGGTTTAAAAGACATTTTTTAATTCCCCCTTGGACTTACATTTGGCTGGTGCTCATATCTATTTTTTTGTTTATGCCAATTGGATTTGTGGTTGTCTTTTTTCGTCTAGTGAATGGACATTATCTCACCGAAAGATATGCAATTAGATTAATTGATGGAACTTTGGCACCCCACTCCTCATCACACATCATGAAGCGGGACCAGGCTTTTGTTAATATTACTGCCTGGCCTGTGTTAGATGGGATTGTATGGGATGCTGTAAAATTTCAAATTCATGGACCTACAGAGGTGATTAATGTTTCCAATGTACTTCGTGTTTCTATGGGGGATGTTGTGAAACAAAATATACGCTCTGATGATTGGGATGTCCAAGCCGTTGATGCTCTTTTTTCTGATTTAAAATATTATGCTGCTTTTGATGCTGAAGATTTGTATTTAGATTCAGTGAATTATGGACAGTTATTTTGTTACCAACACTATGGCAATCATTTCCTGCATAAAGCAAATGCATTTAGAAATGTAGTTAATTATACACGGTAGTTCAAAAACTCTATTGAAAAAATTTACAAATTTGACAGATTTTAGTGAATCCAAGTAAAAGCCTTTTATTTTAAAATATCTGCTAAGTCCACTTCCAAAGTTAGACTTACAAACACTAAATTACTGTATTTGAAGTCCTTTATGGATGAATTAGCTATAGGGGGCTATGAGCTGTGGAAAGATACCATTGATCTTAAATCTGTTTGGGGTTCTAAAGCATGGCAAATGCAGGGCACCGAGGCTTTACATCGTGCATGCCTTATCCTGACCCATATGTTGTTTTTGAATTCCACTATTTTTCAAACCACTTGCTTTGGATTGGCTACTTCTAAAAAAAAATGAATGCCCCTACCATTCCTGCTCTGGGTGCTTATCCCACCTGGGATAATCACACAGATATGTCCCTTGATGAATTGCAGTCCCTAATTCCTTATACCTCCTTCAATATTTCCAACCTGGATCCCCAAGGATGGTTATTATGGCAAAAAAGTTCAGATTTGTGCCAACATCGTTTTCTGGGTCTGGCCCCAAGCTATACACAAGTTAGGGTAGACCCCCGTTTTGAAAACTCCCATTCCATTACTACCTATTCAGTAGGTAAATTCTGTCAAAACTGGCTTAAACATTCCACCTTAGCGTCAGTTAAACTTCATTTGTCCCAATTGACTGACGATGTTGATTTGAATGATTTTGTTAAAGGCCCTGTGGGAGGCAGGTCCAAAATATGGTTATATGCTATTTACAACGAAGTTTGGAAATTATCTCAAATTGAAGCTGCTTCTAGATTAAGGACTATTGGTCAAGCTAATTTGGAAAAAGTGCTTGCTGTCATTGATAATAGCATTAATACTCTTTCTTCCAGAATTTACACATTAGATAATATTGTTTAATCTGTTGTGGATATTGTACAAGATGACATATCTGTTTTATACCATGGTCAAAATCAATTGCGTTCGGGGGCGTGGCTGAGCAAAATGGCCGAACAGACGTAGAACGTCTCGGCTCCCGGTCCGCGTGCTATTCCCGATGAGTTTTCTGCGGCTTCCTGCTGTCTTCCCGGTGAGCAATTATAGCACTGGAGTCGCGCTGATGTGGAGCACTAGCTGAGAGCCCTGGTGGGCTTCGATCTTCCCTCTAAAACTGGATTAGGAGCCCGGTAACGGAGCGCCAGGTCTCCCGCAAAATGGCGCCCATCGGGCTCTGAGCTTTGACTGCCTGCGCTCAGAGCCGCGATCCGGAGACCTGCGAGATCGGCAGAGAAGCTGTCTGGGGCATGATCGAACGCCTACCGGGGGCATGACTACGCGCGCAGTGAGTACTGACGACCCCCCGGGAGGTTTAAGTGGCTGCCGCATTGGTGGATTTCCTGCCTGTAATGCAGAGACGGCGCCATGCACTTTTTTGGTGATTGTGCGAACTGTGGGGGAGAGCGGAGCAGAGTCCCAGTGGGGGGTGTCTGCGAGGGGTCCCGCTGCATGATCTGTGATGGCGACAAGAGGAAAATCCGCTCTCCTGTCTATGCATTGTACCTCGCCTGACCTTAAGATGGCATCCTCGTTCTAACGGACGGCGGCAACCTGGTCCTCCTTTGGCCCTGTGTCCAGCGTCTGCCTCATGACACCACAGCCCCCATAGTAGAGACACTGCAAGCAGCAGATTTGCCCATGGCTTTAACATTGTGGCCCCACAGCCTGACTCCCACTGGCACATCTCGGAGGCATACTAGCAAGACCCCGACTTCATAAAATGGTGCCCCGTGAGACCCATGTGGGGAGTGTTGCACCGATCTGAACACCCAAACACTCCGCTTCGTCCTGGGTACGCGCGGGTACCTTGCTGCTGCTCCACATTGCTCCCCATGGTGCCGACATGCCCGCTACGGAGGCGCATCCCCTGGGACCCTTGACAGGCTGAGAAGGCATGCTGCAGCGCGACACACGGGTGAAGGCCATACAGGTGTGACAGCCCTGCGCACTCTCTGGGGTACCGGGACCAAGCACCCCCCCTGCAAGCATCTCAACACCAGCCCTCACTGCTCCACTCGTTGGAACCCAGGCCCTTTTCCTGCCGCCACAGTGGGGTCCTCCTGGGCACGCCCATATGCTGCCTAAGAAGACAACAAGCAAAGCCACCACCAAAGTTTCGAATTTCTTCGCGCTGGCAGACAAGCGTCCCACGTCGGACCCGGCAGAAACAGCGGACGCCATGGCCCTGACAAAAAAAGATCTCCTCAGCATGTTTAGAGACTTTAAGACTGAGCTTCGGAAGGACCTCAGTCATGATATGAAGGAATCCATGGAGCAACTCCGATCCAACCTTACGGATGGATTGTCCTCTCTACAACAAGATGTCGATTCGGTAGGCACTAGGGTGCTTGACCTGGAGAAACAGACCCACGATTGTGAAGTACGTTCCTCTGACCTGGGCGACAGCGTCCGGACCCTCCAGGAACAGCTCCATCAAGCACACCTCAAGGCGGAGGATCTTGACAACAGGGCCCGACGGGACAATCTTCGAATACAGGACCTGGAAGAAAAAGCGGAGGGCCCTGACCTGGATGTCTTCCTTGAGGGACTCTTTGCGTACATTCTGAGTCCTCAAACTCTCAAAATCAAAAAAAGACCGAGCTCATCGGGTGGGTGGACCAACGACGGGCGAAAAGAAACGCCCGCGGGATGTGCTGGTCAAGTTTCATTCCTACAGAGTCAAGGAAGCGGTACTCATAGCAGCCAAGAAGAAGGAAAGCATTTCTTTCCAGGGCCATTCCTGCTCCATCTATCAGGACCTGGCACTGACCACACTCGCCAGGAGACAGCTGTTTCGGCCCATCACTACGAAACTCCATGAAGATAAGATTCGGTATAGATGAACTTAACCATTGGGATTAAGTTTCGAGTTAAACAACAAGCAACGCCATGTCACAGACTTGAAGGAGGGACTGGAGCTCCTGGGTCTCCCTCCAGAAGGCTCAGGCCCTGGGAACACCACGTCGCCATGATGCTCACAGGATAGTCTGCTTGTCTCCCCTTGGATTGCCAACACCGTAGGAATTGCAACTGATGTGAATGACATGGTCTTCTTGCCCCACTCTTCGATGGGACATGGGAATCGGGGGGCCGCACTCCCACGTCTTGACCATGAGACAGGTAACACCCCCAAGGTCCACTGATGGTAAAAGCATCCACCACCACCAATGCGACCCGCCTCCCCGACATTGTAAGTCCCTTGCGGAACTGTTTCTAGAGACATCCCTCTGAACTGTTCACTGCGCTGACGGGGGGTCCGCCAATCTGGTGCATCGGCTGCAGCGCGGGGTGATGAGCCTTGCCCTTTCTTTGCGGCCGTAGGGTGCTACCGGCTGCAGGCCTCAGAGAATGACTATTGCCGCGAGGAATTGAATGAGGGTCTGTTTCACTCTTTCTCCCGCCGGCTGATGCTCCTAGGGTGGAGCCCAGTTGAGGGTGGAGACATCTCCCTGCTCACGGGGGTTGCTACTAGGTCTTGAAATGTTCACCTCATCACCTGACATTGGTTACTGCAGTCTCCAGGGGGGGCTTGGAATGCTGGTGCTAGTCCTTCCTTCTGCACTCCCTTGCATCTCAGACTCAGCTGTGAACCTTCCCCCCTGGATAACGGCACACAACAATGATCCGGGGGAGATGCGCCATATGTTGCCCATATCTATGGGGGATCTCTCTTCTTCACGCTACCAGGTATGTACCTGTCTTATGGGCTAGTCTAAAGTTACTGTCTTTCAAGCTGTGACCGGGATGTGCGTGGATGGGGTCCTCGGATGCACCTTCCCCCCTAGACCCTGAGGGGCTTTGTACCCCCCAACCGGGGACCTGGCAACCATTTTGCTGTCACACTTTTTGTTCATGTTTGATTTCGTTTTTCTGGGGTTTGTGGGGCAGGGGTGGGAGGGAAATGGTGGCGGCTTTTTAATACTTTGTTTTGAAAGAGTTGTTGACATTCATGTATGTACTGGTGTCTCTAGGCTGTGGGATACTTACCCTGGGGGATACACAGAGGTCCAGGACATGAGAGGCCAGATCGTCTTCCTACCGAGATGCTGTCTTTCCCTTTCACACAATGACAATTACCATCGGAACTTGGAACGTTAAAGGGCTCAACTCCCCCAAAAAGCACCAAAAGGTATGGAAATATATTGTCGATCACCACCTTGATATAGTGGCTCTGCAAGAGAAACACCTTGCCAGAGCTGAGGACACACGCCTCCGACACAAACACTATCCGCTAATATATAGATCCTCGGCCATTACGAAACATAGAGGGGTGGCGATTTTATTCCATTCCGCTACAAAATTCCAAACACTGGACATTCAGACTGATAAAGATGGGCGCTGGCTTATGGTCAAGGGGCGCCTGATGGGCAAAATTTGTACCTTCATAACAGTATATGCCCCCAACACTTTTGAAGACGCTAATGGGGAGGGTGCTAGACTTTGTAGAGGGGACCAATGATACTCATGGGCGACTTCAACCTGACTTGGCAGAAAGACTTAGATACCACGCACCTGCACCGCTCCGAACTGGGTTCCTTTTTCCCCTGACATCCAAGAACACTTCCATGACACGGGCCTTCTGGACGCTTGGCGAACTCTCCACCCCCGCTCCTACACTTTTTACTCCCATGTTCATCATACGTATTCCCGACTCGACTATATTTTCATTAGCCAATCTCTCCTGGGTGCTTTACAGGTGGCCATAATATTCCCCCTTTCTGTGTCTGATCATAGCTTACTCTCATTGTCTCATTGTGTCTGTCCTGGAATAGTGATGCCTCGACTTCCCCCAGGTGGTACATTCCGGCCTCACTTACGAGAGATAAAGAATCCTGCACTAATCTCAGAGAATCCATCACTGAACTTTATACCGTTAATAAACCGGAGGATACCTTGGAGTACACTACCTTGGACACGTTTAAAGCTGTCTTTCGAGGGAAATGCACTGCCCTTAACTCAAATACAACTTATCAGGGAGAGGGAAGCACTGGAGCGGGAGGTGGCCTCTTCTGAACACCCCCCTTAAATTGAATCCCACAAGGGAATCTCTTCGCAATTTGACTGCTTTGAGGGGCAAACTTCGAGCCATTTATGATAATAGGGCGGAATTTACGCTCCTCAAACTCCGTCAGCTATTGTACTCACAAAGCAACAAGATTGGCAAGCACCTAGCTAGACAGCTAAAAGACAAACGAGAAAGAGAGTACATAGGGGTTATACGGGGGTCCAATGTGGAACTCACATATAAAGATGAGGAAAAAGCCAAGATCTTCGGCTCGTTCTATAAAGCCCTTTACACTGGGGATCGACTAGATCCCGACATCCAACGAGACTACTTGCGGACACTACACTTCCCTCAGGTCTCCCCTGAATGGAATGATTTACTCACTGCCCCCATCATCTCCGAAGACGTCACCGCTGCCATTAAAGCACTCAAGCCCCACAAAGCCCCGGGACCGGATGGATATACCGCCCTGTTCTATAAAACCTTTGCCCCTGACATCACTTCACACCTCAAGCGGCTCTTTAACAAGATGGCGGAGGAGGGTGAGATCAATGTCTGAGGCTGTAATATCTGTTATACCCAAACCGGGGAAAGATCCCATTGTCTGTGCTTCGTACCGGCCTATTGCTCTATTGAGCCTTGACGCATTGCTATACTCCTCTATCTTAGCTAAGCGACTGAACGATCTCATGCCCGATCTTATACACCCAGACCAATCGGGATTCATAAATGGTCGGCAAACACATGATAATACACGCCGGATCATACATCTAATAGAGAAGGCCAACTGATGTCAAATCCCTGCTGTACTGGTAGGGCTAGACGCTGAGAAAGCTTTTGACAGGGTAGATTGGACATTCTTATTTAATACCCTCACGAGCTTCGGATTCGCCCCTAAATTTCTCACTATGAACCGAGCTAATTACTTTCAACCCAGATCTAGAGTCGCAGTCAACGGAGTACACTCCCCGTTCTTCTCCCGCTCTAGAGGTACCCGACAGGGGTGTCCTCTTTCACCCTTACATTTTGCCCTTAGCATTGAGCCCCTAGCGATAGCGATTAGAGCCCACCCTGGCATCCATGGGATTCCATTCAGCGGGGACTCCCTCAAAATTTCCCTCTTCGCGGATGACGTCCTCTTGTCACTCTCTGACCCTGCCACGTCATTTCCACCTTTACAATCAGAACTTGAGCAATTTGAAGCGGTAGCAGGTTTTAAAATAAACCTTGACAAATCATACATCCTCAATCTTACGCTTCTGCACGCGGAAGCCCGTAGGCTTCAAACTCTCACTCCCCTCCAATGGACCACTTCCTCTATACAATACCTGGGGATCTAATTAATGCCTAGAGTAGAGGGCCTCTACACTGCCAACTTTCCTCCCATTCTTACTCATATCCAAACAGAACTTACGAAATGGAAACCTCTCTTTCTGTCATGGCTTGGACGGATACACGCTGTCAAGATGACCCTCCTTCCTAAGCTCCTCTACTTATTTCAGGCATTGCCCATTGAACTAGATAGGGACTTCTTCCAGTGAGTCAAAGCCATGATTTTGCACTTCATCTGGCAAGGGGGTCAGGCCCGCTTTTCTTTCTTCCTACTGCGTCTATCTCGTGTGGAGGGTGGGGTGGGGCTCCCAGACATCGCACTGTATTATAAAAGCAGCACAACTGAGGGTACCAACTGAGTGGTCGAAATGGGAATTCGACAAACACTGGTTACATATGGATCGCAGCATGGCAGGGAGGACTATCTGGGACCTGGCTTGGCGCCCCAAAAAGGACAGACCCAAGAACGCATACATTAGCACCCCTACGCGCACCACCTTGAAGGTGTGGGACTCGGTCGCGGGCGATGACCGATGAACTCTTTTTCCTCGCCATTTACACCACTCCACTTTAATCCCGCATTCCCCCCAGGCTTGCAGGAGGGACCCTTTGATGCTTGGAGGGAGGGAGGATGCCTCGCATTGACACACCTTTTTCACAACTTTGCCCCCCTTACCTTTGATAACTGTAAGCAGGATTATGGCCTAGAGAATACAGAACACTACCATAACACTCAGCTAATGCACTGGGCCCTCACTCCTCAAGTGCGGGAGGCGGTCACCCATCCTCCCACAAGATTTGAGTCCTTCCTCACAAAAACTACTACTATGAAAGGGGTGATCTCGTTCCTATATAACTTCTTACTCACTACTTCACTCTATCCACGACCATGATATATGTCTATGTGGGAGGGAATGTTACAGCGCAGTATCTCCGAGGATGAATGGGCACATCTCTGGACTGACATCACAAGATTCAATCATTCCATAGAACTTCGGGAGGCTCACCTTAAGACAATGATGGACTGGTATCTCCATCCGTCCAGGCTCAAGCAGATCTTTCTCAACACTTCCGACAGATGCTGGAGGGGTTGCGGGCTGTTGGGCGACTTTCAGCATATTTGGGGGGACTGTCCGACTATACGCCCCTTCTGGGAAGAAATACTCGCACACATTAAGGACATACTGGGATACCCCATCCCAACTACCTTGGCAGGAGTCCTTTTGGGACTTCGCAATCCCGCCCTGGAACATCAGACGCGAGCAGACAAGACGATCATGTGGCTCTGTACAGGAGCAGCGAAAATAACCCTTGCAGCTGCCTGGAAGCGTAGAGAAGCTCCGGCAATATCCCTTTGGCACTCCCGACTATGGAAGCTACTCAGTTTAGAAAGAATGTCAGACATCTTTAGAGATAATTACAAGAACTTTGAATTCAGATGGGGCCCGTTAGTTGCCTTCCTCTCACGAGGATTGCCATCGGCCATCTGTCCTTCTTCTGTCAGAGCGCTTCACCTCTTCCAATTCTGAGTCACCCGCTATTAACACATGTTGAATATGTCACCTTATTTTTGCCGCCACCATTGGTAGGGAGGGGGGAGGGGATTCTGTCTTTTTTCTTTTTTTGTTCCTCCCCAGTTGGGAGCTGTTTTTGTATGATTTTATAGTACTTTATATGCATCTTCCGGTTGGAAGGATCTGGGCACATACCATCGCAAAAGAAAGATGGGAAGCCTAATTTGATTGTTTGACTTTAAAAAAAGGACTATGAAGGTTACCCCAAACCCCACGGTTATCAGAAACTGTACCCCACATTTACGCCTTCTCTGAGATTGGGGACGGGTCATCTTTTGCACTATGTAATGTGGTACATCTCTTGTCCTTTCGCAACTTACAACACTCATTGCAATATGTGTACTGATGGTAACTATCTACGCTGTTCAATTAAAATCAAGTTTGACAAAAAAAAAATCAATTGCGTTCTATAATGCAGTTTGCATGAACTTTACAAACATTGAAGGCTGCGAAAGTTCCCTGGGACTACATGAATACATCAACTTTATTTTTGCCGTTTAATCTGACTGATAAACAACAGTTCATGTCCATGAAGGATGCTACATATTCTCTATTGCATATTGAAAAACTGGAACCTTTACCATTTTCAGTGGCCGAACCAAACTCAGCTGTGTGGCTTATTCATGGGTTAATCACACTCCCTTTTCCATTGTTTAAGTTCAGTTCATGTATGAAACACTATACCTTAGGCAGATATGAACCATTGGGTAGCACTTTTCTCCATGAAGTTTGGTCCCTCCCATTTACATATAGATGCCTGAGAGAGGGTAAAGAGGTTTATTTAAAAGGAGAGGAGTGCACTTCTACACCTGATCACTCATTAGTTTGCAAGAATATACAATTGCATGGCGCTTGCAACGTTCACACACCAAATTTAGCTTGCATTTTAAAGGGAAATCCTGTGCCAGCTATTACACCGACTTTCACATTACTAGCAAACAGTAATTATTTGCTTTTAAATAATGAGGTGTGTTGCGGGATGCTAGCAGGGATTACGTACATTGTAACTGTCTCACAACGTGTAGTCTGTTGTAAGAATGTGCTTTTCCCGCCCCCGCATGGGAGACTCGATATATCTATTTTGCCTTCCATACCAACCTTGAAAGCAGAGTTCAACAAGATGAGCAGAACAAGGGCTGTATTGTCCCAAAAAGAAGTCACCCTAACTTCCTCTCGTGAAACATTTGTCCTTCACGTAGCTAACACCCCTACCGATGTGCATGCGCTTTTGAATACTGATCTCCCACTTCATTTCAGGGCTCTGATTCACACTATATTGAATGCCTCGTCAACAACTGGCTTGGCGCATTTTTCAAAGTTGTGGGCTCTGGCCTTGTGACCTTGTTCCAAACAATATTTGGTGTGATACCGGCATTTTTTCATTATATTTTTTCCAGCGTCTTCGACGGGCTTCCATTAATCCTCGCCTTGGCTGCTGGTGTGCTACTGTTGGTTTGTTTTCTCCGCAATGGCTGCACAATCTGTGTCACACGACAGCCTGCCCCTGCTGCACCAGCTTCGTAACCGGATGCTTGAATACTATGGAACACTACCTCTGGCCACTTTGAGTGTAGCCTATGGATTGTCCTTACGGTTCTCATACTTTACTTGCGTGCAACCTGTTTTCCATTGCCTAGATTATTCATTTGAATGGGCCCTGGATTTGTGCCTCTCAAACACGGCGTCTCCTGCCCCGGATTATGATCGATTTATGAGTCCTTTAGTGGCTCATGAGTTGGACTGTTCTGGTATCGGGATTATGGCCTTTGCGGCTGCGCATGGAATCCTAGGAAATTGGGATATGTATGCAGCAGCCCATGACTTCCTGGCGCGAAGTTATCTCGAAGAACATGCAAGTTGTCCTCTGATGGTGCTAGAGGCTCTGGCTATCGAAGAACATGCATGTTCATTTACTTTATTAGATTGGATGGCTTAATACTTTACTGAAGATTACAATGACTTCCACCTGGAAGCTGTAGCAACATACTGTGCCTAAACGCTGATGGATTAAATTGGCAATCGTCCATCTTCAACATGTACAAACTAAAAAAAAATTTCCTTTTTAGTTTTTACTCCAGAATGGGTTGTATTCCGCCCCTGCTTAATAATATATATATATATATATTCACTGAAAAAACCATAGGTTTCACACACGTTATAGTTACGAATTAGCATTTAAAAAACCTTGCAAATTCACTTAAAAAACCATAGGTTTCACACATGTTATAGTTAGCTGGACATTTCACTCGTAAAAAACCAATGAAATTCCCCCGTTATAGTTACTGCAGGCAACTATAACTCACGCGACCGCAATCCTCTGCTGATGACGTCAGATCTTACATCACTGTATTTAGACACTTATTTACCCATGTCTTCTTCCATTAATCTTTAGCTATACATATATCACAATATTTATTTTTCATAAAGACACATATGTCATCAGTGATGTAATATCTGACGTCTGCCAGTAGATAATATATATATATATATATATATATATATATATATATATATATATATATATATATTTTTTTTTTTTTGTTCTGCACCTCACAATTTCAAACTTTTCACTACCAAATATACGGATTAGCAAAATATGAACTTGGTTCTGTCTCACTCGAACTTGAACTCTGCGTTCCTACATTGCTTACCTATTTTGTTCGTGGTCCGATCAAGGGAAGGTGTAATGAAGACAGGGTTCTGCCTGCACACATTGCTATGAAGCATAAGCGTTTTAGATGTTAAACACCATCTTGCCACTTTGCCGCTTTTGCACACGACACTACACGCAACTGTTATAATAAGTAAAAATGCTTGCTTGCTTTTTCTTCACATGAGAATGGTCTGTTTTTACCATCCCTAGACTTACACCACGACCTTAGTCTGAACAATGTGTGCAGAAGCCTTCAAGGACAAATAACAATGTATGCTGTTGAATTCAGGTTGATTGGCCCACGCTCTAGACACAACAAGCACACAGCTGCAAATATCTGAAACTCTGGTGCCTTTAATATTGCATTGTATGCATGATGCTGGCACTTGGAGAAAAGTTTTCCAGACACAGAGAGCGTTGCTGATCCTGTGATGTGATTCACCTAAGCTGATCTTGGAGGTATGGGGTTCCCCATTCAAACCTAGAGACCTTTTATTATTATAAAACTAGCTTCTAGCCAGGGGAGGGTGGTACACAAGGCACTATAAGACCTCTTTCCACTATCATTATATTATGATTTCCCCCTTTGTGTTTTATGGAATTGTAACAATGCTGATGGTTTTATTTCTAATCATTTGTCTGCTTATGTTAGCCAAAATACTGCATCTTAGAGCACGTAGTTAAAAATAAACATTTTAAACTTTTCCATGTCTCTGATTACTCATGTTGTGAACTGATGAGAATAAAAACAAAAGAATGTTCTTGATTCCCACCATTCCTGAGAGTAACCTAAGTCGCTTGTTCTGGGTTGTCTAATCATTGGTAGCTTCGCTGTTGTACGGAGAACGAATGAGACACTGATGCTAGACGGATTGGGGTTCTGAGTACTGAGGTGAGTTTTTTGGTACACCACAATTCACTCAGGTCCTGGTTTCCTGCGCATAGTTCACTTTAAGCCGCAACCTACTTCCAATCAAAAATCTAGAACTGAGAACAGATGTGGTAAGCCTTTCCCTTGTTTATTTTGGAGCACTACTTCATCCTGACACTTTAATTATTTCTAAACAGTGAACCATAACTTTCAACATGCACAATTACAATTGCTTCCAAGAATTTCTCTATGTCCAAGCTATGGGTCCATAAGTGTGCACTCAGTAACTATATGATGTAAAATGTGTCATCAGTGATGTTGTCAGTGAATTCATCAAGTACGTCATTTGAGATGTAATGCAGGATGCCATCAATGATGTCATTTAAAAGGTCAAGAGTGATGTGATATGTGAAGTCATAACCACTTTATTGTGGGAGCACAAGGTATAGTTAGCTGAGTAAACTAAAACTGGTGGATTTCAGAGGTTTTGGGGGAATTTAAACATTAGTTTTTACCTTATTTCAAGACTTAACTATATCTTCTTGTTAACCTTTGTTTTTTTCAGTGCTTTTTTCAGTTTGTTTAAACATAAGCTAAAATCTTATAACCATATTGATTGTAATGCTGGTTTTTCCAACCAGTCAGTCAGGAGCTACCAGTAGTTTGCAGACACCTTCAGAGTAGCTCACAGCCTTGAGTTCATTTTTAAATATGCCTTGGGTCAATATATTTTAAAGTTAAGGGAAGGCTGTGTTTATTTTACATTATTATCATCAGACTGCAGGTAGCAGGGCCTGATAATGAGAAGTGTTTGACTCAGCTTTATGACCACCCAGGGTGGGGCACATAGGTGAAGAACTGAAGCACTGAGTTATTTAACACCTAAATAAAAGTTCTTGTCAACTCAGTATTGAATTATGAGAACAAAATGATGTTTCTAAATGCTTTTAAAAGGAAGAAAACATACTGCAGAGTTAACTTATAAAGTTAACTCTTCAGTTTAAGTTTCTCTCATTTCAAAGTGTCACATTTACAAACAGAAAGTATTGTGCTCCCAGTGGCCAGTGGACACCGTACCATATATAATACATATGTATCACAGGCCTCGAGAAATCTACTTGCCCAATCACTATGGCGAGTAAGATTTTTTAATGGAGATCCTTTTTTAGCACCTACTGGCCTTGCGAGGGACTCCAGCAGACAACAAATAGGTGTTCTGTTCATTCTGAAAGTAAATATGCAATAACAATGCTTTAAATTTTGTTTTTGTCAGTGTGTTCAAAGTCAGATGTCAAATGTCAGCATGATTCTTCTTACAAATTGCTGTTTATTTTTTTGAGGAGATTGGTGTTTAGAAAATCCTATAACGCTGGATGGATTTATGGATGAAAACCAAATCTTCTCTAGGGTGAAGGACGAATTACATGAGGGCCTTGATACGATGTAGCAGTGTCTTAATCTGATTATTAAATACACCATTGCTAACCGTGGCTCCATCTACCTGGTCTTCATGAACCGCTCCTGCGCTTTCGATTGCGTCGTGAGATCCAAACTCTGGTTAACTCCTTGAGGGTTTGGGGGTTGACCAAGGTATTGTTACTTTTCTAGATGCCCTTCACTGTTTCCTGGAAGCTGTTGTAAGATATGTTATTAACGGCAAATGTACAGATTCCTTAGGTATATATCTTTGTGAGACAGGGATGTGTGCTCACCCCTGTACGTTTTATGTATATCAATGGGTTAGAAGCCACCTTGATTAAGCAGGGCAGAGACATGCCATAGGTTAAGGATCAGGCGGTTCCCGTCTTACTGTATGCTGATTATGCTATCCTGCTGGCAAGGAAACCCAACAGTCTTAAAATTCTGTTGGACACATTTGTTGATTTTATGCCCAATTAAACCTCGAAACCAATTTAACCAAGACCGTTGTTATGGCATGTAGCCCTAAGAACTTTGAGTGCTGCAGTTTTGCCCAGCAGGTTTGAGGAATCCAAGTTAAATAAAAACCGACCAACTTTAGAAAACCTAAGAGCCCGTTTTGCCAGAATACAATAACCCTAATTGGGGTTACTTTTGATTCACAAGGTAGCTGGGGCCCGTGCCTGTCAATACAGCTCTGAGGTTTCTAAAGTTGGTAGGCTTTTATTTAACTTGGATTCCTCCATCAACAGATAAACGATCGAACCCCTGCTAGAAATGGATATTAGGAATTGTCTACCTGATTTAACATATGGCTTTGGGGTGTGTTGTTATAAGGATGTGAGAGCCCTGCAATTGTAGAAAAATAATGTCTGCAAATGCCTCCTGGGCTCCCCCACCAGCTGCCCCACTTTTATTATTCACAAGGATTTGGGGATTGTTTATGTGGAGGACTCATCAACCTTGCCCCATCATTATATGCTGCAATCCACTGGTGGCTTTCAAAAGGGAAATCATTGAAGATTCCCTATCTTTGACTTTAGGCTTCGAATCCCATTATTATTATTATACTTAGTATAGCACATGACTCGCTCCAGGAGTATCTTGACGTTTGTCCAGCAGCCCAAAGCAAAGTGGAGTTCAAAACAGCCATGTGTTCAACAACTTCTTGCAATTCTGGATTTATTCCATGATTTTCAAACATTTTTGTCGAATCCTCGAAGTCCAACCTCCAAAGATAAAAACTGGTTAAAAGAGAATTTTCTTGCCTTAATAAGTGAAGAGAGGGAAGCCGCTGAACTAGCCAATGGCACAAATTCTGAGCACTTTATGATTTGCACGGCTATGGGAGCTGAACCATTCCTGGATATGGTTATTAATGCCTGGGATCGGATCCTTGTTACCAAATTTAGATTTGGCATTATTCCATGTTATTTGTTTCCCTCTGGGAAAGTTTGATCGTCGTCTGTTATGATTTGCCCATGTAAAGAGTCCTTTACCCAAAGCCTATTGCACTTTACCTTCTTTTGTAAATTGTATGCTATATATACAAACCAATTTACTCTCTGTTTTAAGAAGTTCTGGTTTTGTTACCTGTAGGCCCACTCTCCTGTTTCTCCAGCAAGTTAGCTAACCCCTCGTATTTCCTACTGTTTTAATTATATATAATGTCTGTGTTATTTATTGATCAATGCCTTTTTATATTTAGGGGCCGATTCTGATCCTGGATTTTTATTTTCCATACAAATCGGATCCGTATTTTTTTCCATACAAATCGTACAAGTCCCTTCCAACCCATGTAGTACGATTCGTACGGGAAAAATACATACAGATCGGCCCGATCCTTACAAATCGGATCGGGAAAAGCTGTACGACACTGACTTGTAAAAAAGACCATACCATTTGTAAAAAGGCTGTCCAACCCGTCAAGTTCGATTCGTACCGGGTTGTCAGCATGCGATTTGTATGGAAAATGGCCTGTATACGGGGAACGACTCGTACTGGGCTACGAAGCGAACCCCTATACGCCTCGTACCCTGGTATGACTCGTTCTGGGGGTACGACTCGTACCGGGGTACGGGTCGTATAGGGGTATGAGGCGTACAGGGGTCCCCCCACATGCGAGGCGTGTGTATGGTGCATACCCCAACATCGCACATGTACGCACCGTACATACGTGATTTTGGGGTACGCACCGTACATACGCGATTTTGGGGTACGGTACATACACAAGTGATTTTGGGGTACGGTGCTTGTACGGTGCGTACACGACCAGTACTCCTTCAGCGCGTATGTATGCACCGTACCCCACTTTCCGTGTCATCGGTACGCACCGTACATACGCACCGTACCCCTGTATTCATGGGGTGTACGACGCGTAAATGGGGGTCCGTCTCGTACTGTTTTCGGGGCGTACAATGTTTTCCCGGCACTTTTTGGCTCCTGTAAAAAAAGAGCCGTACGGAGTGCCGTTTGTACGAATCGTACTTGACGGGTTGTAAACTGCTGCCGAGAATACATGTGAACGTCGCGTGCAGGGCAATCCGAATCGGAATCGCTTGCATTTACGAGTTGTATGGTCTTTTTTACAATTTGTATGGAGAGCGTCTATTTGTACGGATCGTACTTCCTAGGTTGTAGGGAAATCCTTACAAGTACGAGTTGTATGGAGAAAACGCTCCATACCACGATTTGTACAGCGTTTTTCCAGGATCGGAATCGGCCCCTTAGTGTCTATATACCTTGCCTGCTATTATGATTGTTAATAAATGATGGAATAAAGCTATAAATGAGCTGTACAAATAGTTAAAAATACATTCCAGCAATTAGAAACCACTTTTTAAATTCAGAAGTGTGATGTGATGTGATGGAAACAAGGATTTTAATAGGCTCAAACAAATTAGAACATTTTACTGGGTGATTGTTCAAACTATAAATATTTGCAGAACCCCGATTTCCACACATTATCGTTTGTAAGGTATATAGTTTTATCACTAAAGCTGCAAGTCAGAGGGAGAGTTTGTGGCCATTTCAATGAAAATGTCCTTTCTGAAAATGACAGTCCACTACCACATCATGTTTTAGTAATATATTTATTAAACATGAACTGGGAAACATTCCTGCCCCAGCCCTGATGACAATGCTATTAGTGAACTACTGTATTATTTATTATAAATGGATCAAAAGTTCCCTCTAATAAATCAAACAAAGGTGATCCTGAAATAAAATATTTGCCTAGAATCACTCTATTTTAGACCAGTTTATGGATCAAGCGCATTACAGTTAGGTGCAGTAGACTTGTAACATTTTTATGATTTTTTGACACCTGTATCAGAATTATGTTAATTATTACTAAAGTAAACACAAGGAGACAATGGACTGAGCACTGAAACTTTTCAAACACTCACCCGAGTCACAGATCTGGGTTGAATCCATCATTGTTCTTTAGCTCACTTCGCCACCTCAGTTCAGACCCAGCTATATGCAAATCAGTCTTGACCCAGTGCCTCATGGGAACAGTCCAGCCCAAACTGCTAAGTCAGGTCTTCCCTGAACCAGAAACAAGCATCCTGGACCAGATTTTGGGGTAAAACACCTCATCAGCCAGGCTAGCTTGAATCCAGTGGCAAAGTGAGCAAGGGACCCACACCTGGGAATACCCTGCCAACTTAGTGCGAACAAAGCAAACGCAAGGAGACAACGGCAGAGCGCTGAAACTTTTCAGACACTCATTCTGAGTCACAAATCTGGGTTGAATCCATCATCGTTCTTTAGCTCACTTCTCCACCTCAGTTCAGACCCAGCTATATGCAAATCAGTCTTGACCGTGTGCCTCATGGGAACAATCCAGCTCAAACTGCCAGCCAGGTCTTCGCTGAACCGTAAACAAGCATCTTGGTTTCGGGGTAAAACACCTCATCAGCGAGCTAGCTTGAATCCAGTGGCAAAGTGAGCAAAGTAATTACTAAAGTCTCAATATTCATATGTAAAGCCAGAGCCAACCCAAAGAAAGCCTCAAACATGTCTCTCTCATCACACTATACATATTAATCTAGAATACATCATTATTTTCAAAAAATATCTTCAGTCATACTTTCTTGGCTGTTGCTCCTAACTAATGACAAGTCCTGTTAGCGTTGTCCCCGTACCTTACTTCACTACAGGGCCTGCAGTCAGACTACAGTATTTCAGTTTATTCCCCTCAGCCTCTGGCCCAAGTGTTTCCCCCTCAATCTTTTCTGGCTTCTCTTTATTCTTTATCTTCCAAAGAGTTCCCATGGAGTAGGGAGTGGATACTCCTGATCATCAGGTTTATTGTCATATGGCTGACAAATAAAATGTGTTTTATACAAGGGGGGTATATCATATGCTTACATGGGATTCATTGTTCTCTATATGCAACAACACCCCCATAAATGTACAATGTACCCGTTTTACGATTGCTTCACTTACCCTAAATCTTGCTTCTACAACCACTATCTATACAGTATGGATCTGTTATATTGACACCTCAAACTGAATACCCTGCACATGTTGGACCCTGAGGGTAATTTACAAACATTTTGTGCTGAGTTAGCCTCACAAAAGTGACGCTAACCAGCACAAAATGTTTTTTTCTTAATTTACTTTTGAATGCAAAACTTGTTTTGCACTGGAAAGTACCCTAAAAGCAGTGCAAAGCAGTGCGAAGCACTACTTAGCATTACTTAGCATTACTTAGTGCCAAGGAGGCGTTACATGGATGGTGCATGGGCGTTCCCATGGAACCACCTATGCCTTTTCATGCAAAACCCTATCTACAAACAATAGTAGATAGGGTTTAGCACTTAAAGTTAAGGTAATTTGAAAGGAGGCGTTATAAGGAGAAATGTTTTTATTTCTCCTTTCTTTTCTGACTTTGCAAGTGTGCTGCACAGTGCAGCACACATACAAAGTAGGAAACATTTTAAAGTGTGTCTAAGCATAGTATTTTGTACTGGAAGGGTACCCTTCCAGTACAAAACTAATGGTAGACTCATGCACATAACCTAGCACTATGGCACTAAGGTGTGTGGCTGGTGCTTGACAGCTAAAATCTGCGCTGGCGCCAGGGAGAGGGGAGGAGAGAGCCATATGTCTGCAGCTA
Source organism: Triturus cristatus (assembly GCF_964204655.1). Classification (NCBI taxonomy): domain Eukaryota; kingdom Metazoa; phylum Chordata; class Amphibia; order Caudata; family Salamandridae; genus Triturus; species Triturus cristatus. The sequence continues at coordinate 821,605,819 of NC_140590.1, forward strand.
TGGTGCTCTCCTGCTCTCTCCCTGTCACATAATGCAGCGTAGTATTTTTGACTGCTGCGCTGCGCTCCGTGACTGTTCTGAAAATCTGGGCCTATGAGTGTTAACATTGTTTGAAGGATTTATATTCTCTTTAATTTATTCTAAGCTTATTCACAGAAGTTAAAAACATCTGCAACGTTTGGGGGAGATGGTGTTCATATGGCACCTGGACAGGGTGACATTCAAAGGGAAAGGTGTTGTCTCAATAATAACTTTTTCAGCCCATCAATCTGTATCATTGCCCACCGTAATGGGAAAGTGGATTGTGAAGGTACTGTTAATTGTAACAGTAACACAACACCTCATAGAAGACTGTACTGGTTTGAATACTAAAGAGAGGGACATACCTGTGCTATGATAACCCTACTTTCATGCTTTTTGAATAGCTTGGAGTTAGTCAATGTCAAATGAAAAACATTCAAAATCCTGGTCATTGATAATAGGCCCAGGAGTGTGGCTTAATAGCAGGATACATTTGTCACATTTGAGGTCAGTGGTCAATATTAGAACGCAGATGTGAGAATCGTGGTTATTTGTCTTATTCTGAGATATGATAAGCAGAAGAAGGATTGGCAATATGGAAAAGTTATTGTAAAGGATAAATTCCGAAGGTCATTTTCCAAATATGTGCTTTTAGATTCAACCCCATCCCAACAGAACCTCAAAGCTGTTGTGGTCATCAAAGATTAATCTACGAAAGAAGAAGAGATCATGAAGTCTTCCCCATGTGTTTTCTGGATTACATGAGGGTCTGGATAATATGTATGTAGCTGCTAGCTTTAGCAATGCACTGGAAATCATCCCTACTCCATTGTTAGTCAATTGTAGGAAAGAACTTCTACGGTGGACCCAGGCCGAGAGTGCCGCCCTTCGTCGGAGAAGAGTCGTCTCCACACCAACCAATTTCTGGAAGATACTATACTTCACAAAGTCACTAAAAGGCCAAAAGATGACAGCGGTAAGGGTGACGCGATCACCGTTCTGAATACTCATGTGGGAAGTTAACTCTTCGCTTTGTTTTTCTTGGAGCCTTAAAGCAGAGCAACAAATGCCTTGATCTAAAATATATATTACTTATGGAGGAAGGAGGGGGGTTTGCCCAAACTACTCCATAGCTATAACGGAACAGTTGTCTTCAAACTTACCACGGAACAAAGTTAAGAAGGAGATAGCTCCTGATACGGCAGAACGTACGTACACACTGTGATTCATATCAAGCCCCATTATACCGTAAATTACATTTCCTTGATACAGTAGCTAACGCTGTGGATTTAGTATCATTGTATAAGTTACTGATGTGAAGATTAACATCAGCATCATCCAAATACTTTATTTTCAATCACGAGTATCTTGTAAAGTGCGAGGTGTCATACAATGTAAGAATAGTACAAGCAATAAAAACAATATATGGAGTACAAAATACAGCAATACTTAAAAACAATACAAAGTTAAAAATCGATAAAACATAGCCCCCTGGCTTTGCTCCGCAATCACGGGCTACTGGGAATCAGTGACAGTGGAGCTTACTGAGGTTCTGGGCTGGGAGGTCCCCCTTAACCCAATGAATGTGCTTCTGGGTATCACTGAGGGGATGGAAGGCTCCAGAGCTGAAAAACTCTTTCTAAACACAGCATTGATGGTGGCAAAAAGGGACATTGCGGCTAAATGGCTGAACTCGGCAGCTCCCACCATGGCACGTTGGCGCAGGGGGGTGGATTGGTGCACTGCACAAGAACGACCCCTGTATGCGGCCAGAGGATGCCCGAAGAAGTTTTGCAGAATGTTGAGCAAATGGGTCGGGGTGATAGAGGATTAATACTTTCGCTGAACAACCAAGGACTGGGATGGATGCAGCGATGTCTTCTCCTTGCCTATCAACTTATGTATGCTGGTGTACTACTATCTCCTCTTGCTTTTCACTGATAACTGTACTCAGTGCTGGTGTTGTTCTCTCCTGTTGGTCTCTCACAAAATCAATAAAATTGGTTATCAAAAAAAACACATAGCCCCATACAAAGATTTACGAAACTATCTAATACATTTGGAACGTTTGATCCATAATGCATGCCAGAATACGGCTAAACCAAATACCACCACCCTCCGCGCGTCGGTGGCTAGGATTCTCATAGCCTCCAGGTAATGTCCAGGTCCTACCAATCTACATAATGGCACAATCCACTTGGCCTGCAGATTTTTATAATAATGGCAGAAAAATAGCAAGTGGACTATTGACTCAGGGCAAACATTGCATGCAGGACACTCATCGTCTGCGGTGGCATTACTACACCACTTTTTACAGAACACTTTAGTTGACAAAGTTTTAAAACTGTATTGAATGAATAGTTTTCGTGCCAGTGGTGGTACAATTTCATCAATGGTTTCCTCATAACAAGGGGCGAATTTAAAATTATTAAAATCTTGGGTCAGGGTACCCACCCATTTGGCAGCCTCCTTCTCCGTGATAGTATCCCAGTATATCTTTTTGAGTCTACATTTTGGAATACGACCCAGGTTTTCTTGGGTGAACCAGTATTCCTCGATCACAAGGCTCTTCAATAAATTCTTCAAACAAATAAACCATGGAATAGAGTTGACCTGGGATCGCTTTAGGAGCTCTATCGTCTCTGCTCTATATGTAGTGAGCTCATTTACCGACCACAGGTGGTGCCAGTACATTAACAGCTTATAACCCATCTTGCGCAGTAAGGTTTCTTGACCCAGATCTAGAAACATAGGGCCCATGGGAGTGCTAATAGGGAGATTTAACATTGATCGAATAAACCTATTTTCTATCGCAGTGAGGGAGTTTGTATTTCCAGTGCCCCACAATTCGGCCCCATAGAGAATTCCTCCCAGTATTTTGATGATATAAATTTCTAACACTGGGGCGACTCTCCTAGACACTGTCTTATTTTGTATCTTGCCTAGATGAGCAGTTTGTTTGATTAATGATAGTTGGGCTTTTTTGATTTGTGGTGCCCAACTTAAGTTTGAAGTTAAATGAATACCCAAGTAGTCAAATGCAAAAACTTGTTCAAGGGGGGTATCTCCTACATATATTTGTCTTTTGGGTTGCTTAGGTCACCCCTTCAAGAAGATCACATATTTAGGTTTTGCCTCATTTAGTACCAGGCCATGCTCCTTACAGAAGTTGGTAAAATTATTCATCAAGTTTTGCAGACCAAGGGGGGATTTAGAGATTAATAGAGTATCATCTGCAAAGAGTACGGCTGGTACTCTTTGCTCCCCCACCTTTGGGGCATCACATCCATCAATGTCTAGGTAGTCAATCACACAATTTATACAAAAGAGAAAATAGCGTGGGCACTAAAACGCAAACTTGTCTCACTCCACGGTTGACAGGGAATTATCAGTGAGCTGGTTGTTATCCCCCATCTGACTTGTGCGATATTTGAGGAGTGCAGTCGAAAATAAAAATTTCCAATAAATTATGTGGTAACACTCTCCACAGCTTTGCTCACGGTACCAAATCAAATGCAGTACGTAAATCCACGAAAGCTGCAAATAATTTGCCCCCTCTAATGCTAACCTCCCTCCAGTAAATACACAGGAAGCCGAAGACCTGATCCAACGTGCTAATGTTCGCACGAAAGCCTGCTTGTAGGTTGCTCAAAATATGGTGCTCAGAGATCCATCCCTGTACTCGCTGCAATACCTGCTTACAGAAAAGTTTCTGCAGGGGGTCGATTAAGCTTATAGGCCTATAGCTGGCCGGGTTTGCTCTATTACCCTCTGGGGCGTGGGTGTGTTGAAGTAATACAGTTGATATTGCTCTCTGCTGATTCCTCTAGCTCTACATTCAGGGAACCACTAGCCCCCTCTCATCCTCCCTCATTCCAGTGCACAAGACTTCCCCCCACAGTGGCAGGTACCCCCGTTACTCCTACAGTTTGCTCCACAGGCCCTTCTCGGGTTACGCAAGGGGGAGTCAAACATTCGTACAGGTGCAGCAAAACTCCATTCTGTAGTCATACCTGTGTACCCAGACCACTTTTTTTATTTTGAGGCTCCCCACTCTGGGCAGACCCGGGAGTAATTGGGTCCATTTCTGCCGGAAGTTTATATCTGATCATAATAGAGGTATTAGCAGTGGAAATAGTGTGCGAGTCAATTGACATAAAGCCATCAACAGGGGCCAGGGAAAAAATGACACTATAACCATATCCTTTGTGGACCCCAGGAGCGCGACTCATTTGACATTTTTTATATCATCCCTTATAATCGAGTAGCAGTGCCGTATTTCCGTAACCAATAGGTGACTTTGTTTTTGAGTGATTCACAGTCTTCATAGCCATCTTTTGGCAATCTGGGTACTTCAGTTAAGTATATTTCATGATTGTTACCCTGCTGGGGTCCCATATCGATTCCATTCACTATTTTGCCCTTCCCTACTGACCCCCAGGCCCAGATATACTGAGATGCCTTTCTAGTGATGGGGTTGTACTCTCCATTAACCCCCCTCACCTATCCTTGCCCTGGGAGTACCATGGCGGGGTCGTCATCCTATTTAAATGCGCGTTGGTAGCCAAACCATTTTTCTGGTAGGTGGAGGGATTTGAGATGGGCCTAGGCCGGGGATCATAGTGCATCATATTAGAGTCAGTATAGCTAGACCTTCCTCTTTCCCCCTCTGAGAACTCTGGGTCTACAAGTGATGGATTCTTATGGAGTGTGGGTAAAAGACCAGTGTCCGCTTTACTGGAATTTGGTTTATCAGTCTTACCCCTCCCTGCTAGATCTTTAACCTCTTTTCTTAGAACAGCTACCTCTTCTCTCAGGGACTCAATGGTGTGCTTTAGTGCCTGCAACAAACCAACCAGCTCAGTGTTTCCGCCGCATTGGTCAACTACTTCACCCACCAAGTCTCCATTGCCCCTTGCTGTAAATACCTCAAATCTATTATGGCACTCTATTTGGGGTACATGTACCTCCTCAATGGGGTCCTGGGTAGCTCTAGGTTGAGTCGAAAGGATTAAGTTTGGCATAAGGCCAGAGGGACTGCTTCCGGACTTCTTCCCATTTTGGGAGTTCTTTTACATCGATGAATTTGTATGATAGAACTTTTTGCTGGGGGGGCATGGGGAGAGGCACCTGCATGAGTCAAGAGTCAGGTCTGGCGGAACTTTCTATCTGAGCAGGGGGCAAGGGAATTTCTCAATTAGCTATCTCATGGCATTCAGAGAGAAGGTGTCTCTATCCTATCTATTGACTCATGGCAAATAGCGCCTGTGCCCCTATTTTTAGAACGGGGTGCACCCTGGGCTTTGTCTTGGCCTTTCCTTTTTTCCATGGCCCTAGGAGCCCTTAATAAAAGAGTAAATTATACAACAACGTCTTAAATGTGCGCACTCTTCTCAATGACCAGCAGAGAATCTTAATGTCCCCCCCAAAAAGCTTGTGTTCCCCCCCCCCAGTTTCCTTATAGTTCAGCTTGAGAGGATTATTTCAGTCAGTCCAAGGGGGCAAAAGGGTTAAGGCAGTAATTGTAACAGGGACATTTGCTCAACAGCGAGTTCAACGCAACTGCAACAGTACCTTTTAAGGGTAGGGTTCAATGGAGTAGCAGCGTGTGCTCAGGGGATCCACATTGGCCGCTAACAGAGGAGCCAAAGGGTGTACCTTTTCCTGGCTTTGATGGGCACAGACGGGCCCACCCTTGGCCCAGGCGTCGCCCAGGCACGGCCTGGGCCAGTCCGAGTGAGTTCCGCGCTGCTGGGCTCCACCACTGCCTTTATGCGCCTCCAGGCGCAGGAAGAATGTGGCGACGGCCGCAAAGTTTGCTGGGGCTTATGGTCCTGGCTTAGCGGTTGGCTGCTGCCCCCTCATCTGCTTTTGAAAATAGGCTTCCGCGCTGCGGGCCCAACCACTGTCTTTATGTGTCTCCGGGTGCAGGAAGAATGCGGTGATGGCCGCAAAGGTTGCTGGGGCTTATGAACCTGGCCTGGCGGTTGGCTGCTGCCCCCTCCTCCGCTTTCAAAAATGGGCTCATGTGCTGCGGACCCGACCACTGCCTCTAGGCACCTTCGGGCGCAGGAAGGATCCGGCGACGGCCCCAAAGGTTGCTGGGGCTTTTGGTCCTTGCCTGGTGGTTGGCTGCTGCCCCCTCCTCCGCTTTTGAAAACGGACTCCATCAGTTACTTGGTATCTTCCCATGGAAAGGGCATGAGTGCAATAATGCCTTTAGCATCCGGAACTTCGTTGATATATTGATGCATGCTGAATAATGTTTTCTTTTTTTTCTTAGCAGGGGTATTTGGTGTGTGACTTGAAGCAACCTCCCCTAGGATGCACAGTAGTCTGATGTATGTGGTGGGTGATAAGGCATGGACATGTGTGACTGGCTAGCAAATAACCCTCGACATTTTTGCTCATGTATTTCCCTATATGTTTTAGAAAACACGTATGTAAAGAGATGGGCTTCCACTTGAAGGAAGGCGCTCTTCTATCCAGGTGAATTTCAGATCAGTCTTTGTTTTCTTTACATATATTTTGAGACCTATAAAAACTGATAAGGTGTTTAGTTCAGGGTAGGAAGAAATTGTTTTTTTCTTCTTATGATGTCTTTTGTTTTATAGGTCTCCCTCCCAGCTGTCCTCATCCTTTCCTTCCCTCGCTTAATCCCCCTGTTAGAAAAGGGGGCCTCTAGTTGGCAGAGATAGGTACCTTTGTCCAAATAGGGGCCCATGCTTCTAGTCAGGGTAAGGGGGAGACAGTCCCAAAATAACCCCTGCTCACCACATTGGTAGCTTGGCACGAGCAGACAGGCTTATCTCTGAGGCAGTGTGCAAAGCATTTGTTAACACATACAGTAATACAGTGAAAACACTACAAATGGACACCACACCAGTTTAGAAAAATAAGTAATCTTTATCTAAACCAAAACAAGACCAAATGACAAAAATCCACAATACAGTATTAAAAATAAGGCTTTCAAATGGTAGAAATAGTTCAGTTCAATGCAAATTGTAAATGCGACACTTTCCTCACAAAGGGCCTCATGTAGGTAGCCTAATACCGGTCGGTAACAGCCGATTTTCGGTAATTATACCTTTACCGACCGGTATTTAGGCTTTTGAGATGTAGGGGGATCATTTCTGCATTCGGTAATATACCGAATCGGTAAAATTACCGAATCGGTAATTTTACCGATTCGGTAAATACCGAATACAGAAATGAGATGTAGGGGGAGTGTGTGGGTGTTGTCTGGAGTCGGTATTTACCACCAACTAATAGTTGGTGGTAAATGAAGAATGGATGTGTAAATGCATTTTAAAGCGCTTAGAAGTGTGTAATGTGGCAGACATACATGCCCTTAGGGCATGGCATGTATGTGTGCCACATGTGCACATATGCAGGGATCAGGGGTGCAACAGGGTGTCAATGTGACACCCTGCCACCCTTGATTGTGCTCCCCCCATTACCGAATCGGTATTTACCGATTCGGTAATGAGGCATACCTTCCCATTGATTCAATCAATGGGAAGGTATGCCTAATTACCGAAACGGTAAATACCGATTCGGTAATTACCGAGTTTCTACGATTCGGTAATTTTTACCGAATGAATACCTACATAGCATTTACCACTTCATAAATACCGAATCGGTATGATTCGGTATTTATGAAGTGGTAAATGCCAGGCCACCTACATAAGGCCCATTGTACCTTGGATGTGTCACGCAAAACAAACAAAATGGCCGTAGAGAAGGTGGTGCGTCGGTTCCTTACACTCAGGGTAGGTGATGCTTTGGTTCCTTACTGCAGCGCAGGGGAGTTGAAGCGTCTGTTTCTTGCTGCGGCCCCCAAGGATGCGACAGTCTTTGCGCCTTGATGCGATGCATCGATCGGGTATGATGCATGGTTTTGTGCAGTCGCACCAAAGGTTTGCGTCGGAATCGTTGTGGCGATCTCGGACTTCGGAGATCATTACACCCGATGCGCAGGGCAGGCGCTGCTACGGTTTCTTCGGCGATGCGTCGGAAACAGGTACGGATGCATCACGCTTCTTCGATGTTGTGTCGATTTTCCAGCTCCCAGCGACAAACAGTCTTCAGAGGTCCTAAACAGCAGCAGGCACCTCTTTGCAGGTTGGAATTCCCAGCAAGGAAATTCAGGGGAGCTGGTGGTGAAGTCTTTGTGTCCCTGAGACTTCAGATCAGGAGGCAAGCTCAGTTTCAAGCCCTTGGAGATCTTCCTCGAGATGACAAAGCAAACAGAAAAGTCTTTTTCTCTTTTCCTTGGCAGCAAGCAGCAACTGCAGGCCAACCCCAGATAGAAAACACCACAGGGGTAGTATTTCTCCTCAGCTTATCCGGCTCTTCTCCTTGGCAAAGGTTCCTCTTGATTCCCAGAGGTGATCTAAAGGTCTGGGCTCCACTTCATATACACACAAATCCTTTGTTCTCTGAAGACAGAGTGTCTGTAACCAGCCAAATCCAGTCCTGTCCTCACTGGTGCAGCTTCCTGGCTGGAGGTGGAGAAAGCATTGTTGACGGTAGACCAGGCCCATTCAGGTGAAAAGGAAATCTCCTCCTACTACTCTAAATGCAGCCCAGGTCTATTCAGCCCAGCCCTGACTCATCACACTTCTGGAGCAGCAGCCCCTCTCCAGCCCATGTCATCCAAAAGCCAGGCATCCAATACACAAACCTAGCAGGGGCACACTGGATGGTTAGGCAAGAAAATACCTACTTTCCTAAAGTGGAATTTTCAAACACAGAATGTAAAAATCACTCTCACTAAAAGATGCATTTTAATATTCTGAGTTCAGGCATACTAAACTTTATTTTTCTACCTTGTTCCCAGGGCCAGTTATGTTTATAAGATTTTATAGACAAACTCCCAATTCTGTCCTATGGTAACAGGCAGCCTTGCAATAGTGAAAAACTAAATTTGCAGTGATTAACTATCAGGACATGTCACACACATCAGGGCATGCCCTACCTTTAACATACAATGCACCCTGCCCACAGGGGTACCTTGGGCCTACCTTAGGGGGGACTAATATATAGAAAAGGGAAGGTTTAGGGACTGGCAAGTGTGTGCACTTGCTAAGTCGACATGGCAGTCCCAGGATTCACACAGACTCTGCGATGGCAGGCCAGATTTACATGCTACAGGCTGCTTCTGTGGGTGGCACAATCAGTGCTGCAGCCCACTAGCAGGATTTGATTTAAAGGTCCTGGGCACACACAGTGCACTATACCAGGGTCTGACAAGTAAATCAAATATGCCAATCATGGAATCACTAATCCATAACAACAATTTATAAAGGGAGCACTTGCACTTTGGCACTGAACAGTAGCGGCAAAGTGCCCAAAGCATCTAGACCAGCAAAACGGAGTCCAACACACAGCAAAAACACAGGAGGCAACAGCAAAAAATGTAAGGGAGACCCACGCCAATGGTGCCAGGTCTAACACGTGTCCCCTCCAGCTGAAATGTGGGGAGCACTACCCACCCTCTTGGGAGTTCTCTTCACTAAGGCAGAAAAATCTGGTCAGACCATCAGCATTGGCGTGTTCTGTACCAGGGCAGTGTTCCACCGTAAAGTCTATCCCCTGTAGGGAAATGGACCACCTCAACAGCTTTGGATTCTCACCCCTCATCTGCATCAACCATCTGAGGGGCCTGTGGTCTGTCTGAACCTGGAAGTAAATCCAAAACAAGTAAGGCCTCAGCTTTTTCAGCCCCTAGACCACAGCAAATGCCATACACTCAATCGCACTCCCCTTCTGTTCCTGTGGAAGTAACCTCCTACTAATGAAGGCTACAGGTTGGTCTAGACCCTCTTCATTCAGCTGTGAGAGCACTGCTCCCACTTCATGCTCTGAAGCATCTGTTTGCACAATGAATTCCTTTGAGAAATTGGGCGCCTGGAGCACAGGCGCCGTACACATTGCAGATTTCAGGGCATCAAAAGCCTTCTGGCATGCGTCATTCCAATTCACGTTCTTCGGCTTCTTCCTGGAAATCAGCTCTGTCAATGGGGCTACAATGGAGCCATAACCGTTGACGAGTCTCCTGTAATACATGGTAAGTCCTAAAAAGGCTCTCACCTTTGTCTGTTCTTGGGTGGCTCCCAAGCCAGAATGGTATCAATCTTGGGCTGTAGGGGCACCACCTGGCCGCTCCCCACCTGGTGTCCCAAGTACACCACAGAGCCCTGCCCGATCTGGCACTTGCTTGCCTCGATCGTGTGGCCTGCCCTCCGCAGTATCTTCAACACTTCCCAGAGGTGTTGCAGATGTTCGTCCCAAGTGGCACTGAACACAGCAATGTCGTCCAGGTAGACGGCACTGAAATCCTCCAGCTCAACCAACATCTGGTTGACCAACCTCTAAAAGGTGGCAGTGGCATTCTTCATCCCAAAGGGCATCTCCAGGAATTGGTAGTGCCCATCTGGTGTGGAGGATGCTGACCTCTCTCTTGCCCCATCAGTTAAGGCAATCTGCCGGTACCCAGACGTTAAGTCAAACGTACTGAGGTACCTGGCAGCCCCCAACCGATCGATTAGCTCATCAGCTCTGGGGCTGGGGTGCGCGTCAGTCCTGGTGACTAAATTGAGCCCTCGGTAGTCCACACAGAACCAGAGTTCTGGAATGGTACCGGGTGTGGCAGCCTTCGGGATCAAGACCACTGGGCTAACATCTTGGAGACCTCCTCCTTAATGCAAACTCTGACCCTGTCAGTCACTCTGTAAATCTTATGTTTTACCGGAGGACTGTCCCCAGTGTCCACATCATGGACGCACCACCAGTGAAAACAGGTCAGAAAACTGTCCCAACAGTTGGCGACAGTCACTCTGCTGTTCAGGGGTCAGGGCGGTAGAGCGGTTTACACCGTCCACTGACCCATCTTGCTTCTTTGCAGACAGGAGGTCAGGAAGAGGCTCAGTCTCCTCTTCCATCCCAGCATCTGTTGCTAGGAGCATGACCATTTTGATCCTCTCCAAGTGGGGCTTCAGGCAGTTCACATGCAGGAACAGCAAAGGGTTCAAAGGAGATTGCAAGTCCACCAAGTAGGTGACGTTACCCTTGCGCTCCGCCACCTCAAATGGTCCGGTCCACTTATCCTGGAGCGCACAAGGCTCCACTGGGGCCATGACCCAAACTTTCTGTCCAGGCTGAAACTCGATCAGAGTGGCATTCTGATCATACCAACGTTTCATCTCCTCCTGGCTGGCTTCCAGATCCGCCTGAGCGAGTTGTCTGAAGCGCTTAGTCTGGTTTCTGAAAGCCAACATGTAGCTATATACATCCTGGGGAGGTTTACTGGGAGCTTTCTCCCAGCCTTCTTTCACCAGATTCAGAGGGCCTCTTACAGGATGGGCGTACAGAAGTTCAAAGGGACTGAACCCTAAGGACTTCTGGGGTACCTCTCTGTAAGCAAACAAAAGGCATGGTAAGAGGATGTCCCACTTACGCCTCGTGGATTCACCAAGACCCATAATTATGCACTTCAGGGTCCGGTTGAATCTCTCAATCATCCCATTACCAAGGGTGTGGTGAGGAATGGTGAAGGTATAGGTAACACCGCACTCCTGCCACAGGGACTTCATATACTTGGATATGAAGTTGGTATCACGGTCGGACACCACCTCTCTGGGGAACCCCACATGGGGGAAAATCCCCATCAACGCATGACCCACCATGGGGGCCGTCACAGTCCAGAGAAGGATGGCTTCCTGGTACCAGGTGGCATGGTCCACCAAGACCAGGATAAACCTGTTGCCTATGGCTGTCTGGGAAACCAGAGGCCCCACAATGTCCATACTCACCCTTTCAAAGGGGGTGCTGACTACAGGGAAAAGTTGGAGAAGAGCCTTACACTTCCTCCCACTCTTGCCGCTAGCCTGACAAGTCTGACAATACCTACAATGAGTATCCGAGTGTGCATGCATTTGGGGCCAGTAAAAGTGGGTGACCAGACTTTCAAAGGTCTTGTCTTGCCCCAAATGCCCTGGCAAAGGCACATCATGAGCCAGACCCAGCAGGAAGGCTCTAAACCGCTGGGGTACCACCAGCACACGGGCTGACCCAGGCTAAGCAACCTTAGGCTCGCTATACAGGAGACCATTCTCCCAGTAAATCCAATGTGATCCGGACTGATCGCCTGCTGCCTGGTTTCCAGCCTGCTGCCGCAACCAATGAGAGAAGGGCACGCCTGCTGCTCCTGGCAGAACTCCTCCCTGGTGGGCCCTCCTTTTTTCTGCCAATGGGTCAGCTCAGGCAGGACCACCAGTTCAGCCACTTGTTCCCCTGTAGGCTCTAGGGCATCCCCCTCAGGGTCTACCTTCACCTGGCCTGTGGGAAATTCGGGGGCCGGTTTGCCACGCCCCCTGCCTCTTTTCTTCTTGGCAGGCACCTGGGCCACTCTTTCAGGCTCCAGGTCCTCTTGAATGCCCTTACTGGCTGCCATTGACCTAGTGGTCACACGTGCCCACTCAGGCAGACCCAACATCTCTAAATGAGACCTCCGCTCCACCTTTGCCCAAGGGGAGCTTTCCAAATCATTGCCTAGCAGACAGTCAACATGGCTGGCCTCACAGCTACTCTCAAGGTACCTGAGACCCCCCCCCCACACTCAAAGGGAACTGGTGCCACTTTGCAGAGGCTCTCTGAATTGTCAGCGGCAACTACTGGGTAGAATGCGTTGGGGACCACCTGCTCTTCAGACACCAGCCGACAACTGACAGCTGTCACACTGGCTCCAGTGTCTCTCAGAGCCTCCACACTATGGCCATTGATGGTCACCCACTGCCTGTACTTTTTTGTGTTATCGGGCAGATGAGCCCTTGGGACCATTTCACTGTCTCCTACAGAGACCAGGGACATCTCTGAGGGACCCCACCCACCTTGGGCACCCAACACCTTCCCCAAGGCTACACTAGCCATCTGCCGAGGCAGTGCACCAGTGGGTGCGGTGGTAACCAGTTTGGGACACTTAGGATCCCCCCGGAAGTGGCCCACCTGACCCCAACTAAAATAGGTCTTGGGACCCCCCTGAACAGGATTACCTGTCGGGACCCATGTTTTTTTTTCAGTCGGAGGCTGGGAACCCTTACCTTGGTTCCCTTGTGGATTACTTTGGGACCCTTTCTGGAAACCCTTTTGTTTACCCTTGTTCCCCCACTCTTCTGCTGGGGACCATGTTCACCTTTGGCAGAGTCTCCCACATGACCCTTTTGGACCCTGGTACTGACCCAGCGGCCCGCCTCCACAGCAAGCTTCCTGGGATCAGTCAGCTTACTGTCAATCAAGTGCTGGCATAGCTCTGAAAAAACAATTATCTGACAAGTGCTCCCATGCAACCAAATGATAGAGCCCCTGCAAATCATTCACCTTGCTATCCTGCACCCTACCATCCAATGCTCTGCAAAAGTAAGACACATACTCCACCCATGTACTGGACTCCAGCTTCCTACAGTTACTGAATTTCTGTCTGTACAGCTCTGGAGTCAACCCATACCTGGCTACTAAAGCTTCCTTCATGGGGGCATAGGACATCTGATCTTCAGTGGGCAATGCTAGCAATGTCTCCCTTCCTTCACTAAGAAAGCATCACCACAACCCGGCTCCCCAGTCTCTCTCAGGGACCTGGTGGGATTTCATCGCTACTTCATTGGCTTTGAACCACTGACCAATGTCCTCATGCGTCATAAAATCCTTAATAACATCCTTGGGAATGTAAACCTTCCCTTCCCCACGCACTGATGGTGTGCTTCCACCAGAGGGATTGATCTCTAAACCTTTTGCTTTCCGATTCAACTCTCTCAAAACACTCTTATGCTCTAAAAGCATGTTTTTCTCTTCCATGGCCAATCTCTTGCTATCCAACTCCAATGTCTTATTTTCTAACTCACCCTGGCTCCCCAGTTTGATTTTAGCAAGATCCAATTCATGTATCCTGCTTCTTTCCCTGTCCTCCAACTCCTCTGGAGACGGGCCTTTTGAAGAAACACTGCTGCAAACACTGGAAGGTGCTTCCCCCCCGTCAGGCCCTCCTGCTGCCCATCTAAATTCTCTCCCTCCACCACAGGCTCTTCTGGATGTTCACTGGCATTCCTAGATTCCAGCAGACCCTCAGCGCCATTTGGTATTCCTCCATTCTGGTGAGGCCTCTCATAGAGATTTTAATTTTTTTGCAGATAGCTTTGAGATGTGGCAGAGTGTAGGTATCAACCCTCTCTCCTTCCAATTCACTATCCACTGATGCAATCGATGCTGCTTTGCTCACAGTGAAAATTGGCAGTTCTCAAGATATAAATAAATTCCAAGGAAAAAACTCTACCAAAATGTATGTGGTCGTGTAATGGTCTGCACTCACTAGTAGTGTACACCAATCACTGTATGTAAATCACAAATGCAAGTCCAGAATCCTCACCGCTGACCACCAATGTTAGAAATGGCGGTCTCTAGTTGGCAGAGGTAAGTACCTTTGTCCAAACAGGGGCCCTTGCTTCTAGTCAGGGTAAGGGTGAGACACTCCTAAAATAACCCCTGCTCATCCCCTTTGCAGCTTGGCATGAGCACACAGGCTTATAACAGAGGCAATGTGCAAATAATTTGTCAACACATACAGTAATACAGTGAAAACACTACAAATGGACACCACACCAGTTTGGAAAAATAAGTAATCTTTATCTAAACTAAAACAAGACCAAACAACAAAAATCCACAATACACTATTAAAAATAAGGCTTTCAAATTGTAGAAATAGTTCAGTTCAATGCAAGTTGTAAATACAATACTTTTCTCACAAAGTACCTTGGATGTGTCACGCAAAACAAACAAAATGCCCACAGGGAAGGTGATGCGTCGGTTCCTTACACTCAGGGGAGGGGATGCGTTGGTTCTTTTCTTCAGCGCAGGGGAGGTGATGTGTCAATTCTTTATTGCATGGGGAGTTGGTGCGTCTATTCCTTACTGAGGCCCCCAACGATGTGACAGCCTTGGCGCCTTGATGCGATGTGTCGATACACTATGATGCGTGGTTTCGTGCAACCGCACCGAAGGTTTGCGTCGGAATCGGTGCGGCGATCTTGGACTTCGGAGATCGTTATACCCGATGCGCCGTGCGGCGCTTTCTTGAGCCAGACCGGCGCTGCGATATTTTTTGCGGCGATGCATCAGAAACAGGTACGGATGCGTCACGCTTCTTCGATGTTGTGTCGATTTTGCAGCTCCCAGCAACAAACAGTCTCCAGAGATCCTAAACAGCAGCAGGCACCACTTTGCAGGTTGGAATTCCCAGCAAGGAAATTCAGGGGAGCTGGTGGTGAAGTCTTTGTGTCCCTGAGACTCCAGAACAGGAGGCAAGCTCAGTTTCAAGCTCTTGGAGATCTTCCTCGAGATGAAAAAGCAAACAGCAAAGTCCTTTTCTCCTTTCCTGGGCAACAAGCAGCCACTGCAGGCCAACCCCAGACAGCGAACAGCACAGGGCCAGTATTCCTCCTCAACTTATCCGGCTCTCCTTCTTGGCAAAGGTTTCTCTTGATTCCCAGAAGTGATCTAAAGGTCTGGGCCCCACTTTTCATACACACAAATCCTTTGTTCTCTGAAGGCAGAGTGTCTGTACCCAGCCAAAACCAGTTCTGTCCTCACTGGTGCAGCTTCCATGCAGGAGGTGGAGACAGCATTGTCGAAGGCAGACCAGGCTCATTCAGGTGAAAAGGAAATCTCCTCCCCCTACTCTAAATGCAGCCCAGGTCCATTCAGCCTAGTCTTGACTCATCAGACGTCTGGAGCCGCAGCCCCTCCCCAGCCCCTGTCATCCAAACGTAAAACATGCAATACACAAACCTACCAAGGGCACACTGGATGGTTAGGCAAGAAAATGCCTACTTTCTAAAAGTGGTATTTTCAAACACAAAGGGGCCGATTCCGATCCGGGTCGGAAGGGCACTGAACGCAATACGGCCGAAAAAACTACGAGCCGTACGTGTGTTTTCCGGCCGACTCGTACGGCTGTACGAGCGAGCAAGTACGATGCGAGCTACGTGAGATTCACCGACCGAGTTGTTTCTGGGTCCGAACCGCTCCGTACGTCTCTGTCGGAAGCTAACCGTGGCATGCAATGGATGCGATCTACAACCGAGCCAGTACGATGCACACGTCGGACAGCCTGTGCGAGCCGGAGTGTCCGGCTCGCAAAAGCTCCCGGAGTCGGACTTCGGGGGTCCGCGTCAGACCCCCTGACACCCGCAGCCCTACGACTCGGACACAAGGGGAGACCTATGGGTCTCCCCAACACAGGCATGTACAGTGCGGATGGCACCGATGCGTACCCGCTGTAGGGGTCGGACTTGTTCGAGACGTACCCATTCAGTCAATGGGAGCGCATGTACGCGTCGTACAACTGGCTCCCATTGACTTCTATGGGAGTCCGACCAAACCGAGTCCGACAGCATACGTGCACATTGTACTCACTCGGTCAGACTGTAGGGGTCCGGCTCGGTCGGAAAACACTCCGGATCCGACTCGGTCGGAGTGCTTTCCGACCCGGATCAGAATCGGCCCCAGAATATAAAAATCCCCCTCACTAAAAGATGCATTTTAATATTCTGAGTTCAAGCATACTAAACTTTGTTTCTACCTTGTTCACAGGGCCAGTTATGTTTCTAAGATGTTATAGACAAATTCCCCATTCTTTCCTATGGTAACAGGTAGCCTTGCAATACTGAAAAACTAAATTGGCAGTAATTCACTATCAGGACATGCCATACACATCAGGGCATGCCCTACCTTTAACATACAATGCACCCGGCCCGCAGGGGTACCTTGGGCCCACCTTAGGGGTGACTAATATGTAGAAAAGGGAAGGTTTAAGGACTGGGAAGCGTGTGCACTTGCCAAGTCGACATGGCAGTCTCAGACTGCACACAGGCTCTGCAATGGCAGGCCAGAGTTACATTTTACAGGCTGCTTCTGTGGGTGGCACAATCAGTGCTGCAGCCTACTGTCAGCACTTGATTACAGGCCCTGGACACACACAGTGCCCTATACTAGGGTCTGACAAATAAATCAAATATGCCAATCATGGAATCACTAATCCATAATTTATAAAGGGAGCACTTGCAGAGTGCCCAAAGCATCTAGACCAGCAAAACAGAGTCCAACACACAGCAAAAACACAGGAGGCAACAGCAAAAAATGGATGGGAGACCCACGCCAATGGTGCCAGGTCTAACACGTGTCCCCTCCAGCTGAAATGTGGGGAGAACTACCCACCCTCTTGGGTGTTCTCTTCACTAAGGCAGAAACATCTGTACAGACCATCAGCATTGGCGTGTTCTGTACCAGGTCGGTGTTCCAACGTAAAGGCCATCCCCTGTAGGGAAATGGACCACCTCAACAGCTTTGGATTCTCACCCTTCATCTGCATCAACCATCTGAGGGGCCTGTGGTCTGTCTGGACCCAGAAGCGAGTCCCAAAAAGTAAGGCCTCGGCTTCTTCAGCGCCCAGACCACAGCAAATGCCTCACGCTCAATCGCACTCCACCTCTGTTCCCGTGGAAGTAACCTTCCACTAAAGAAGGCTACAGGTTGGTCTAGGCTCTCTTCATTCAGCTGTGAGAGCACCGCTCCCACACCATGCTCTGAAGCATCTGTCTGCACAATGAATTCCTTTGAGAAGTTGGGCGCCTGAAGCACGGGTGACGTGCACATGGCAGATTTCAGGGCATCAAAAGCCTTCTGGCAGGCGTCAGTCCAGTTCACCTTCCTGGGCTGCTTCCTGGAAGTCAGCTCTCTCAAGGGGGCAACAATGGAGCTATAACCCTTGACGAATCTCCTGTAATACCCGGTGAGTCCTAAAAAGCCTCTCACCTCTGTCTGGGTCTTGGGGGGTTCCCAAGCTGTTGTGGGGATTCTGCACATACACAGAAGTATGCGTAGGAAAACAGGACCTTGGTGTATAGGGGTTGTACCTTCCTTCTACCTTAGTACACTAAATCCCCAAACCGACTAGCTAAGTGTCTCATTTGTTCTCCTACATAATCACGAAGCTACAAATGATTAGACAACCCAGAACACAACACTCCCGACTCTCTCAGGAATCGCGATAGCTAGACATACCCTTTTGCTCGCTCACTCGTACTTGTCCACAATAAGGATTGTCAGAGTCACTGTAGAGTTCAAAATGTTTATTTTAACTATCTTGTTCTATAATGCAGTATACGAGCCACTACCAACACCAAAATGCATAAACCTAGAACAGTTAGCATTGTTACAATACCATAGAATATGAAGGGGGATGTCATCATATGTAGACAGTGGAAAAAGGACTAGAAGGCCTAACCACCCTCCCCTTGGTAAGTTGAGGTTTATTATATAAAGGAAGATCGCTGGGCTTTGTCAGCCCTTAGAGCCTAGATGGTAGCTTTACATCATAGCTCTTCTCCAAGGAAAGTTTTCCCTCCAAGTGTGTGTGAACGAATCAATGACAGAATATCGACAGACAGAAAATCGACCTACAAAAATATCGACCAAAATATCAATGTAAAAAAAAACTAAGTCCTATCTACATAATGGTAAGTACAAAAATATTGGGGAAAAAATATTGTTGTCAAAAATATCGATGTTAAAAATATATTTTTTTATAGTATTGAAAATAATGTCAAATTAAGTAAATAATACATATAATTAAAAGAAACATAGATAAAAATGGAGAGAAGCATTGGATAGCATAGGGGTAAAAATTACTATTCCCACTCCAGTGAGTGCAGCAGTACGGAAAGCATTGGATAGCGTAGGGGTAAAAATTACTATTCCCCCTTCAGAGAGTGCAACAGTAGGGAAAGCGTTGGATAGCGTAGGTGTTAAAAATAACATACTTAAAAACCAAATAATTATTTAATTAAATAATGATTTATTAATAAATTAACAATAAATAAAAACTACAAATAAATCAAAATGTATAATTACTTTAAAAATATTAAATTACTTCCCACCCTATTCCCAAATAAACACACAACACACTCCACATACAATTTCCCACAATTAATTTAATTTCCAATTAATAAATTAATAAAAAATTAATTAGCAATTAATAATTAATTAACAATAAATTAATTATCAATACCTATAAATAATATTTAATAAAAAGTTATAAACAATACTAATTCATTTACAAAAAAAATAATTACCAATACCCAATTTATTTTTAATAATTACTTAATTACAATTAAATTACTTTCCAACCTATTCCCCTATAAACTCACAACCCACTCCAATAATAACTTAATACAATTAATATAATTATCAATAATACAAATCAATTACCAATTAATAATTAATTAGCAACAAATTACTTAATACCAATAATTAAACATTAATAATAACTTCATTAAAATTAAGTTACTTCCCACCCTATTCCCCTATAAACCCACAACCCGCTACAGAACTAAAACACACAATTTAAAAAAAAATAATTAATAATTCCTAAAAATGATTATTTAATTTACTATAATTAAATTACTTCCGACCCTATTCCCCTATAAACACACAACCCGCTACGGTACTAAAACGCATAATTTACTTTTTTTTTTTAAATACTAATTTCTAAAAAATGTATACATATATTTAAAAAACAGTACAATACTTAACAAGAAATAGAAAACACATACATATAAAATACCTACTAAAATACATAACACTAATACAAATATCGATATTATTAACCGATAATTTTGCTATCGATATTACTAACTTCAATGTTTGCAACATCGATATTTCTTACCTTCAGTTCGATATTCTGGTAGTCGATATTCTTGATGTCAATATTCTGTCCCTACGATATTTAAAACTCGATATTAATGTAGGTCGATATTAAAAAGTCAATATTTTGACTGTGCACTGTGTGATCAACATGCATCCCCGTAATATCAAAGCACGAGCTCTCCAGCAGTGCAGCTGTGTGTAGCATGATTTGTTTAGGTGCTAGGGACTGACCAGAACAGAATAACAAGGGGCATGTTTTTCGACCTTGCACTTCGTGTTCAGACTAAACTCCAGGAATAGCAGAGAACGCAGAAAGCAGACCATTCTCATGTGAAAGGCACAAACAGATTCTTGCAAAATAAAGTCATGTAGTAACGTGCGCAAAAACAGCATCATGGCAGCAGAGCTCATTCTAACTTAGCAATGTCGAGAATGACCCTAACAGCCATATAACAAAGCCAGAATGGTATCAGTCTTGGGCTGTAGGGGCACCACCTGGCAGCTCCCTACCTGGTGTCCCAAATACACCACAGAATCCTGCCCAATCTGGCACTTGCTTGCCTTGATCGTGAGGCCTGCCCTCCGCAGCGCCTTCAACAATTCCCAGAGGTGGTGCAGATATTCGTCCAAAGTGGCACTGAACACTGCAATGTCGTCCAGGTACGAGGCACTGAAATCCTCCAGCCCAACCAACACCTGGTTGACCAACCTCTGAAAGGTGGCAGGAGCGGTCTTCATCCCAAAGGGCATCACCCGGAATTGGCAGTGCCCAGCTGGTGTGGTGAAAGCTGACCTCTCTCTTGCCCCATCAGTTAAGGCGATCAACCAGTGCCCAGACGTTAAGTCAAACGTACTAAGGTACCGGGCAGCCCCCAACCGATCGATGAGCTCATCAGCTCTGGGGATTGGGTGCGTGTCAGTCCGGGTGACTGAATTGAGCTCTCGGTAGTCCACACAGAACCGGAGTTCTGGGGTGGCACCAGGTGCAGCAGCCTTCGGGACCAAGACGACTAGGCAGGGTCAAGGGCTGTCTGAGGGCTCAATCACCCCTAGCGCATAAAATCGTGGAGACCTCCTCCTTGATGCAAGCTCTGACCCTGTCAGTCACTCTGTAAATCTTATATTTTACCGGAGAACTGTCCCCAGTGTCCACATCATGGACACACCACTGAGTGACACCAGGGAGAACAGGTCAGAAAACTGTCCCAACAGTTGGCGACAGTCACTCTGCTGTTCAGGGGTCAGGGCGGTAGAGAGGTTCACACCGTCCACTGACCCATATTGCTCCTTTGCAGAGAGGAGGTCAGGAAGAAGCTCAGTCTCCTCTTCCATCCAGGCATCTGTTGGTAGGAGCATGCCCACTTCGGACTTCTCCAAGTGGGGCTTCAGGCTGAACCCGCAAAAGGTTCCTAAAAGACTGCAAGTCCAGCAAGTAGGTGGCGATAATCTTGCGCACCACCACCTCAAATGATCCGGTCCTCTTATCCTGGCGCGCACAAGGCTCCACTGTGGCCATGACCCAAACTTTCTGTCCAGGCTGAAACTCGATCAGAGTGGCATTCTGATCATACCAACATTTCATCTCCTCCCGGCTGGCTTCCTGATTCGCCTGAGCGAGTTGTCTGAAGCGCTTAGTCTGGTTTCTGAAGGCCAGCATGTAGCTATATACATCCTGGGGAGGTTTACTGGGAGCTTTCTCCCAGCTTTCTTTCACCAGACTCAGAGATCTTCTTATAGGATGGCCGTACAGCAGTTCAAAGGGACTGAACCCTAAGGACTTCTGGGGCAATTCTCTGTAAGCAAACAAAAGGCATGTTAAGAGGACGTCCCACTTATGCCTCATGGGTTCACCAAGACCCATAATTATGCCCTTCAGGGACCGGTTGAATATATCAACCTGCCCATTACCTACGGGGTGGTAATGAGTGGTGAACTTATAGGTAATACTGCAATCCGGCCACAGGGACTTCATATACTTGGATATGAAGTTGGTACCCCGGTCGGACACCACCTCTCTGGGGAACCCCACACGGAGAGGGATGGCTTCCGGGTACCGGGTGGCATGGTCCACCAAGACAAGGATAAACCTGTTGCCCATGGCTGTCTTGGGATCCAGAGGCCCCACAATATCAATACCCACCCTCTCAAAACAGGTGCTAACTACAGGGAGCCTTACACTTCCTCCCACTCTTGCCGCTTGTCTGGCAAGTCTGGTAAGACCTACAATGAGTATCCAAGTGCTTGCGCATTTGGGGCCTGTAAAAGTTGGTAACCAGTCTTTCAAAGGTCTTGTCTTGCCCCAAATGCCCTGGCAAAGGCACATCATGAGCCAGACCCAATAGGAAGGATCTGAAGCGCTGGGGCACCACCAGCACAGGGGCAGACCCAGGCTCAGCAACCTTAGGCTAGCTATACAGGAGAGCATTCTCCCAGAAAATCCATAGTGATACAGACTGATCACCTGCTGCCTCGTTTGCAGCCTGCTGCCGCAAACCAATGAGAGAAGGGCACATCTGCTGCTCCTGGCAGAACTCCTTCCTGGTGGGCCCTCCTTGCTGCCAATGGTTCAGCTCAGGCAGGTCCCCCAGTTCAGGGCATCCCCCTCAGGGTCTACCTCCTCCTGGACTATGGGAACTTCGGGAGCCGGTTTCCCACGCCCCTACCTCTTCTCGTCTTGGCAGGCACCTGGGCCACTCTTTCAGGCTCCAGGTCCTCTTGAATGCCCTTACCGGATGCCATTGACTGAGTGGTCACACATGCCCACTCAGGCAGACCCAACATCTCTAAATGCGACCTCCGCTCCACCTTCGCCCAAGGGGAGCTTTCCAAATCATTGCCTAGCAGACAGTCAACA
The DNA here is from genome assembly GCF_964204655.1 of Triturus cristatus. Classification (NCBI taxonomy): domain Eukaryota; kingdom Metazoa; phylum Chordata; class Amphibia; order Caudata; family Salamandridae; genus Triturus; species Triturus cristatus. Next base: position 821,628,452 of record NC_140590.1, read on the forward strand.
GACATGGCTGGCCTCACAGCTACTCTCAAGGTACCTGAGAACCCCCACTCCAAGGGAACCTGTGCCACTTTGCAGAGGCAACTACTGGGTAGAATGCGTTGGGGACCACCTGCGCTTCAGACACCAGTCGACAACTGACAGCTGTCACACTGGCTCCGGTGTCTCTCAGAGCCTCCACACTATGGCCATTGATGGTCACCCACTGCCTGTACTTTTAGTGTTATCAGGCAGATGATTTCACAAGTAAAAAACAGCTAACATCAAAATGGATTTTTAAATTAATGACAAACTGGCACAAGGGGAATTCTTTTCTGTGTGGGTGACTGTTATGATGGAACCACTACAAGGAGATCCGCTTCAAGAGATGAAGTATTCAATCAGGAACAGGTAGGAGCCAGGCAGCACAGCTTCCATTCCAAGACCTCCAGTAAAACAAATGTCATGGACTGGAATCTGTCAGTAGAAGGCAACATACATTCTATGCCTTGCTCCAAAAGGAAAATACAATAACACAACACATCCCCCCTCCAAAACACAATAAAATAATAAACAACTGACGAATAAGCAAAAGTAACAATGAAATTGAATGACCAAAATAGCATATGAAAAACAGTTACATGTTACATAACATATTCCTTCAACCATCCAGGAAGAACCCTTTTCCATTTGTCACCATCCCTAACACCCTCTTCCACATCCACATCATTCACACCAGATTGCACCACCTCCAACGCAACTGCTCCTTCCAAGACTTCCCCGCTCCTCACCACCCTCTCCTCAATAACCCCTTCCTCTCCACTATTGACAACTTGTTCAGATAGCAAACTGGATTGTACAGCACTCCGTTCAAAAATATCTTCCACCCACTCCGTGTCCTTCCACTCACTCCCTTGCAATTCTTTTCCCGGCACAACACAAAATCCTGTACAGGTCCCATAGCCACACTTTTTAGGTTCCACGCCTTACCATCACTCAACCTCAAAGCGTTGCGCAGAACCTCCAAAACCTCCTGAGGTGCTCCAAACTGACACTCACCTTTAGGAATCTTACCCAGTTTCTTCACTCGCACCCAATCATTAACTCTCACCTGCACTTCCCTAACCCCATTGGTTTTGTCATAATATACTTTACTCTTATTGTGTGTTTCATCCAATCTGTTTTTCACGGCTTTGGATGACCATTGCTCCACCATTCCATTTGAAAGCCATGCCAGAGAAAATTTGCATGTGGATTTCTTGCCTCTCATAATGACAAAAGAAGACAATCCAGTTGCATCATGGGTAGTCACCCTATAGGCCCAAACAATCTTGTATCTCCAATTACCAGTCCTTTTGTTTACACATAGCTACCTGAATGACACCCTTTAACACATGGTTAAAACATTCTACGGTGCCATAACCACTAGGGTTATAAAAGGGATGTGGTCTTATGCTTCACTCCAACCTTTTCAAAATAGCACTTTGCACTTTTGGTGTGAATTGCACTCCATTATCACTTAGTAAAATGACCGGCAAACCTTCCATCACAAATATCTTGTCCAGAAACTTAAGAACAATATTAGTATCCACCTTCTCCACGATTTCTACCACTGGCCACTTAGAAAACAAATCAATGTCAACTATACCATATTTCTGCAATTCTCCTACTGGGCAAAAAATATTCACAGCGACAAATTCCCACGGTAAATACGGAATTAACCCCTCGCTCATTGGTGGTCTTAAAGTCTTCAAAGACTTTCCCGCTGAACAGCATACATCACACCCTCTCACAAACTTCTCCACGGCCTTGTCCACACCTGGCCACCAGAAAACACCCTTGACAATAGTCTTGGTTCTAACCACTCCAAAATGCCCTTTGTGGCAAAGTTACAAAAGCTTGTTGCTCACACCCTCGGGTGGCACAACTCTGTCCCCTCTCATCACCAAATCTCTGTCCACAGACAACTCCATTCTAACCTCCCAAAAAGGCCACAACTCACACCCTCCTTCCTATGCCATCCTCTGCACAAATAGCCCAAACCATCTTGTGAATGTTTGTCCTTCATTTGTTCCTAAAACCACTCTGTCTTCTTGATTGCTGGCTATCCAGAATCTTGAACAAAAGCAATCTTAAAATCCCCCCATGGGTCATCCATCCTGGACAAACAGTCCCCCACAACATTTTTTCTTCCAGGCACATATACCAACTTGTGCACCTACTCCTTCATTCTCATCGAAAGCCTTGCCAGCCTGGCAGACGCTGCCAAGCTCCCCTCCGTAGTCAAAAATTTTACCAATGGTCTGTGATCAGTGCAAATAGTGACAGACTTGCCCCAGACAAAAACACGGAAATGTTCCAAAGCCCAGGCACAAGCCAACGCTTCCCTCTCAATAATTGGATATCCGCTCTCTGTAGGCGACAACAACCTAGATGCAAACAGAATGATTTTCTCACTACCATCCACACTTTTCTGTGCTAAAATGCTCCCAGCCCTTTGTTGCTGGCATCATTAATCAAATAACATTCCAAATCTGGGTCAAAACTACTCAAAGCTGTCACTCTTTCCAAATCAGATTTGACCAGACGAAACTCCACCTCACAATTAGTGGTCAACTCAATTTTCGTATTCTTCTTCAGCAACAACCATATGTTAAAAGATAAACTTGTGTCCTGCATGCGGGAGGTGTGGGAGGTTGACCTTCGCACAGAGGCTAAGAGATGTATACTGAACATCTGGGAACCCACGGACTTATCTACACGGGGGAGACTTTGGGTCACGATTGGGCAAATGGTGGCGAAACGAAACATAGCCCGTCTATGGGGTGCATCGACGCTGCCGAAATTGGTGGACTGGCAAAAAGACATGGATTGGTGCATGCTGCAGGAGAAGACCATATACACGGCACGGGGGTGCCCCAGGAAGTGGGGGGAGGTGTGGTCGCGTTGGAACGCCTACAGAGATGACATATGTGAGCCTCCGTAGGCCCGCTTGTCCGGCCTGGAGATTATGGACTGAATCTAGCCTACTTTCAGAACTTGTGTGCATACGTCTAGACCTGCACTGTCGCTAGATGTCACCGGTGCTGCGGCAACTCTGCTGTTTTGGTGGGGAATTTTTTTGTGACCTTGTTATGTTTTTGTAAACAATAAAAAGAGTTTTCAGAAAAAAAAAAAATGTTAAAAACAACTTGCTACCCCACCTGGTACAGGTTGTAATATTAATTCTAAAAGAAACTGCCCCCGACTTCCTCACCTGTTTCTAATCCGTGTATTGACCAGTTCCTGTTGTGTTTAATCGTGTGCTTTTCCATTGCAGCCCGCGAAGCAAACACTAAGCTAATGGCTTCACTCCAGTTGTTGCTAAGTAACCAGAAACTACTGCGGTTACAAAGGAAAAAAAATAAAAATGCCCGTCACGCAAAGTCAAGCTGCAAGACCTTCCTCTACGCACAACGCACAGGGGACCTCGCGCCGGGTCGCATCACAGCCTCCTCCTAGACATACCTCACGCTGCAACGCCTGGAACACTGCCGCCACTTGAAAAATGTGGCTGATCGGCAGTTACACCAGCGGTTTCCCAATACTCCGCTTGGCCAGGTAACACACTTGTGCTTCTTCCACAATATCCTTCTCGCTTCCAGTAGTAAAAAATGGCAGTTGACCACACGCCGCTTAAGATCCCATATCGACAGTTCTTCTTTTTTTGGGGGGGGAGAAAAAACTAAATGAAGCTTAACACTCCATTGCGCACATTCGAGGCGCTGCAGACGGAGTTTCAGCTGCAGGGCAGTGAATACTTTCGATACTTGCAGGTCCGTCACGCACTGGGCTCAGTCTTCCCGGACGTCGCCTCGATCCCGGAGTCTTCCCCCCTGGAGGATAGAGTGCTGGATGGCCACGTTCCGGACAGCACGATCTCCCTTATTTACAAAAAATTGATTAATGACCGCTCGGGCCTGCTGACTGGCCTCCGCGAGGCTTGGGTTGCCGACGGGCTGGAGTTGGACGACGAAGACTGGATTTCCGCGGTGGCCTCTCCAAAGGAGGTGGCCATACCGGCTCGCCTTCGCTTCGTCCAGCTTAAGATACTCCATCGGGTTTACATGACGGGGCCAAGGCTTCTGCGTATGGGCTATGCTGAGGATGGGTTGTGCAAGCGTGGGTGTGGTGCTTTGGCGACTTTTTTGCATATTTTGTGGGAATGCCCGAAGGTGGAGCGATTCTGGCGTGGTGTGCATGAGGTCCTGCGAGTGGTTACGCATGTCGAGCTGCTGCCTGAAGCGAGGAGATGCCTGCTGAATGTGTGGGAACCAACTGACTACTCGGTTCCGCAGACGCGATGGGTGACTCTGGGATATATGATAGCTAAGCGTGACGTTGCTCAACTGTGGGGATCCCAGAGGCCCCCGGCGGTGTCGGCCTGGAAAGAACACATGGATTGGTGCATGTTCTGAGAAAAGGTGGTGTATGTGGCGAGGGGTAAGCCTGGGGCATGGGTGAAAGTATGGGGCCCTTGGAACGCCTACCGCGGGGGTATCTGCGCGCCACCACTGCTGCCTGCGGCCTCACCAGCCCCGTCCCCTTAGTTGACTCCTTTCCCTAGCCCTGAGCACGGAATTCCCCCAGTCCTCGATTTGTTCCCCTTCCCCTCTTTAGACTCCTGTGGATGGCTGGGGTCCCCCATTCGGGGAGCACGTGCTGTTACTTTCGATTGCAGGTTGCCTTGCGGGTGTGGTTTTTGTGTTGTTTGTATAAAATGAAACCGTATTGTGGGGTCAGAGTGATGTGGCCCACGACGCTGGTACCTCCTATTTTGCTCCTTTGCAACGCCAAGTGTTTTTGTACGTATGTCATATGCTCCTGTCATTCTAGCGGCCGGCCGAAAGGTTGTAGGCCCATACTTGTATATTCTTGAGATTGCAATAAACGGTTTAAAAAAAAAAAAAAAAAAAAACACTCCATTGCGCTTCTAGCGTAGTCCATCCCAGTCATCGCATATTGTTATGATAGGATCACTACGAGAAGATCTGCTTCAAGAGATTTTATTAAGTATTCAATCAGGAACAGGTAGGAGCCAGGCAGCACAGCTTCCACTCCAAGACCTCCGATAAAACAAATGTCATGGACTGGAATCTGTCAGTAGAATGCAACATACATTCTATGCCTCGCTCCAAAAGGAGAATACAATAACACAACAGGGACTACATTGTATTTAGGCAGTATGACATCACATACACAGAAGAGTACCAATGGCAGAAGCAGCCTGACCCATTGCCAAATACTGGATGCTAATTTGGGTGGAATAGATCAACAGATGAAGATTACCTGTATGATTTCCGGCTCGGCTGGGTCTTGAGTCCTTAAATTGTCCATGGACTCGATAATTCTCGCTCCAGTGCATACTCGATTTGTGGGTTCACACTCTGCGACTCTGGGCAATAGCTTGCTTAATCTCCACAATGGCCCCTCGCGGCGGGATGCCTGGCTTTCACCTTGTGGATGCCCTGCTGGGTTATCTCACAGGGGAATACCAGGACGGGTTCCCTAAGCAAGCGCTTAGAGACCGGTTGGTGATTTGCGCTATATAAATATCTGCACATATCTGCACATTTATGTAAGTATGCATAAGAATGTACATTTTAAAGCTTTTTTTTAACAAAGGTTCCTTGGCTAATGTCAGACCTAAATAGATCATGTTCATCTTGTAGCATTCAATTCACACAGGATTTCAAAGAAAACATGCAGCCATTAATAAGGGAATCTGTAAAGCAAGCAATAAATTAATTTAAACAGTATCTAGCTGAACGTATCTCAACATAACTATCTAACTTACTGAGAAAAGAATGAGGAAGTGTTCCTGGAAAGAAAACACAATGGGCCCGATTACGATGTTGAAAAGACCGCCCCTGATGACCTGTTGGTAGCGATCCGTCCGATATCTGGTGCAGCGGTCCGACTGCCGAATAATTATGCAGGCGGTCTGAGGCAGCGGACGGAGTGTCCAACCAATGCTTCACATGAGCTCAAGGAGCCCATCGGACCATCAGTCATAGCCTAATACCCTACAAGAGGGGCAGTGTCTGCTCAGGGAACACCGTAGACATTTAGATGTCCCTTTCCGACAGCCTTTCCATGGCGGTCCGACCACCATAAAAAGGCTGTTGGAAAGGGACTTTTGAGGCCCCTCGCAGGGCCCCCGTCCCCCTGGACCTCCTCTATGTGGTCCCGGGGGCACCCATGGTACCCCACAAAACATCCATGCACCATGTACCAGGCACCACATGATGCTTGGCACACGGTGCAAGGATGTTTCCAAACATGTCTTTTTGCAATGAGGCTTCTGCTGCGGTCCTTTTCTGGGCCTCAGCATAAGCCTCAATGCAAAAAGGCATGTTTCCGACCGCCTACATGGTGGTTGGATTATAATTTGGAGGTCGGGAACACCGCCCACGTGACGGGCTTTCGCGATCCTGAAATGATGTCAGGCGGATGCTTATCCGACCGGCATCGTAATAAGGGCCTGTGATACCAATTTCTTAATCTGTTATACATATGTGCATGTCCCAAAAAGTTTGTAGTGGGCCTCTTCCAGTCCTACTAAATGCCAGGTCTGCTGAATACCAAGGCTGCTTGTTCTTGATTCCATCTCATGTCTCTTTTTTCCACCACCCTACACTTCCTGCCTCTTGTTCTCATTCTTGCAGGTTCTTTTTTATCCCTAATGTCTTCCTACGCCACTCTTTTCCTATGTTTCTCTACCTCCGTTTTCCCTCTTTTCTGTCTTCCATGCTGTTGTTCTGGGTTAAAGTGAGATAATGAAAAATAAATTCCAGTTCCCCAAAATAAGTGCAGTGCCCATCGCCCGCAACCACCAGAACATATTACATTCTGAACCTGCCTTGTAGCCATGTTAAACCAAACATTACTGTCAGACCCCATTTGGGGGCCTAATAGGCAGGCAGAGACTATTGAGCCACAACCATGGAGGCTGGGTCATTTGCCTCTGTTGTCCATCCTGCTATGGCTAAGCAAACTGGGCCATGTACAACCTTTCCACACTTGACTCTCAGGTTAGCAAGGAAGAGCAGTCAAGACTTCTCTGAGGGCAGAAGCTCAGAACCCAACATTCAATTAACCAACACAATAATGTAATGTCCAGTCCAGAGCTTATCTTATACAACAGTGTTGGCATGGTATGCCCAGATGTGGGTTCCTTGCTCACTTTGCCACTGGATGCAGGCTAGCCTGGCTGATGAGGGGTGTTACCCGGAAACCGGTCCCAGGATGCTTGTTTCCAGTCAATGGAAGACCTGGCTTGGCAGTTCGGGCTGGACTGCTCCCAAAACGAACAGGGTCAAGACTGATTTGCATATGTCTGGTCTTGAACTGGGGTGGTGAAGTGAGCTAAAGAACGATGATGGATTCAACCCAGATCTGTGATTGAAAGGTTTCAGAGCTTCGTCCATCATCTCCTTGTGTTTGTTCATCTTATACAACTCCGGCACCACCAGCACGCTACCGAGTATATGCGCTCATGGAAATACCTTTATCTTATTGAAAACATCAAACTTGGTTCCTAGGTGTCCACCCAAATGCAACTACACCTGTACTAAGCAGTCTCCTTAGTAATGATGGGGCGAACTGGCCAGCATTAGCTGGATGTATTCCATACCCTGACATGGTGAATCTTAACCTTTTGAAAACACGATCCTTATACATTGCTCTAGTCACACTATATAGACTCTTGACTCAATATGTTTCGCGCACCTTGTTGGCACAACCAGCAAGGGTTGGCCTGCCAGGGAAAGTCCAGTTGCCTGCAGTGCCTACAACAAGTCCTATTATTGTTCATTCAGTTATGGGCAAAATTCCCACTATCCGTGAGGAAATTCCATTTTGTATTGCTAAAACAATCAACCAAAATTGAAGCTGTGTTTCCCGTTACAAAACAAGCACATAATTTTGACTATGTGCGTACCACACAGAATTCCCACTATAAGTGAATGTAACAATTGGAGAACACTCTTTGTCGCTGTCTAGACCATCAGTCATGGCACTCTGTCCATTTCAGTCTTACCTGACATGTTAAAACAAATTACATAATGAACATGGCCAGCTGCTGCCCTGGATTTGGGGATGAAACTAATGGGACATTTTTCTGTTGTGTCCATAATGATTCTGCTTAACATTAAAAGGCGAAGTGGCATCTCTGGATATACGTCAGCAGCTCACAGTGGTTGCACAAACCAACCGTGAGCACAAGATGCATATTATTAATGCTGATGTGTATACATCCTTAGGACACAAAAATTTGGGAACCAGATCTACAACAAATGGTCGTCATGCTCATTTTTTTAAATCCACACCGGGGTTTAAGGCAAGCAGACCTGACCCCTGATATTCCGACTCGCAACATTCGGGTATTGTTCCCATCTATTCGGTGGGAAAATTGCGTCAACAATTGTTGGAACAGTCCACACTATCTACAGTGAAACAGTTTTCTCTGCTGTCTGAAGGCATGGACTTATCAGAATTCCTATAATCTCCTTAGTCTCCAGGTTAAAACAGATTTATTTATGCTACATATAATGAAATTTGGAAATTGTCCCAAATGGAAGCTGCTGCACGTTTAAGACAAATTGATCAAGATAATTTGGATAAAGTGCTTGCTGTGATTGATAATAGTATTAATACTCTGTCTTTTCATACCTACAATTTGAATAACATTGCATCATTTGTAATTGATATCATGGAAAGTAACGGGTCTACATTGTACCATGGGAAAGGTCAGCTGAGATCTATCATGCAGTTTAGCTGGATACTTCAAACTCTTAAGAATGGGTGAGTCCCTTGGTGTTATCTTAGTTCCAGCCAGTTATTCCTGCCTTTTAATCTGACACGTAAACAACAACTCATGGGTAAAAAAAGATTGCACGTACACAATGTTACATCTTGAAAAGTTAGAACAGCTCCCATTCACAACAGCAGAAAAGCCTTCCGCTGTCTGTTTAATGCACAGCTTATTATCTTTGCCAATTTCAACATTTCAGTTTGCAGCTTGCATGAAACATTCCCCTGTCAGTAGATATGAAACACTAGGAGGCAGCTTCATTCACAAATTATGGTCCCTCCCATTTTCGTATCATTGTGAATGTGCCAACAAGGAGGTCTTCCTTACTGGAAAGAAATGTGAATCTTCTGTCGGACATTCACTCGTTTGTAAACACGTGACCATACATGGGACTTGTAATGCATCGATAGTGACTGTTAACTAAAAGGAACACCAGCAATACTCCCACTAATTACAGTCCTTTCAAATGGAAGTTATTTAATGTTAACCGATCAGGACTGTTGTGGAATGAAAGCTGGGATCCCATACATTTTATTGGTATCCTAGATAGTGGCCTGCAGTAATGATGTCCTTTTCCCTCCCACGCAAGATGCGTATGGATAGTTCATTTTGGCCTTCCATTGCAACTTTGAAGGCAGATTTCAGCAAGCTAAGCAGACTCAAAGCACTACTGTTTCAAAAGGAAGTAGCGCTAACATCTGCTTGAGAAACTTTTGAATTACAAGTTGCAAGGACATCCAGTGAGATACAGTCGTTGTTAGACATCAACCTCTCATTACATTTCAGTAAATTGGTTCACCATATTTTTGATGCATCGAATACTGCTGACCTATCCGACTTTTTTAAAGGTATTGGTTCTGGCCTAGGGCCTAGTCAGTATTCTTTGGAGTAATACCAGCTTTTATTTATTCCCTTTTTTACAGTGTGTTCGGGGCTTCCCGCTAATGTTATTTCTCAATTGCCATGCTATTATTTTTAAAATAGGCTGCATATGCTTTGTTATTTAGCTCTTCTGCTGGGATTCAGTCTGATCATTTCGTACAAGGTCGAACAACACGCTGCCCTATTTTTCTCTGTGGTCGGTCACTAACACATCTAACACATAGGCATAACAAAGAGACCCAGCTGCTGTTTTCTAGCATGGCATTTCTTATCATAAAAGCCAATGCTTGCCATTTGGAAAATAGAGAGTAGAGTATCTTGCAAGGAAAGACGGGATGGGTGCGCCAGCCTTGTGCAATCTGAGATGCAGACCAGCTAACTGCAAATGCCAGGTTTGGGGCCCTGCTCTAATCCCAAAGATCTGTGATTTATCACTGTGCTCATGTAGTGAGGTTAGGCTTAGGCAAGTATAATTTTCATTGTGTACAGTTTACTGATAATGCTAATCACTCTGCTGAGTTGCATATGTTTCCTAATTGCAGCACAGTTAGTACATGATGGAGCATGATAGTTTCAATAAATATTTTAAACTTTCCTGATGTCTCTTATTTGTTTATTATGGACATGTATAAATGAGAGAACGAAAGGTTACTGTGGTTCCCTGAGGGGACTAGAGTGTTGTGTTCCGGGGTGCCAACTTACCTGTTACATTGGGAAGGTTATGAGGGCAGGTAAGGCCCTATAAGCTAGTCAGGATTCAGGCCCAGAGGTACTGTGTGATGCAGTCCAGACATACTGATGTTCTGTGATCCCAGGTATAGTTCTGTTCCCAAGCACAATTCCTACAACACTGTGCTTACTCCTAAACATAGTAAAACTGACTTACACCTGATTGGTATAGTTAATTTATGTACAAGTCCTTAGTAAAGTGGTATACCATATACCCGGGGCTGGTAAATGAAATGCTATCAGTGGGCCTGAAGCACTTATTATTCAACCAACTTAAGTAGCCTTTTAAGACATGTATCAGGACTGCCATTGCAGCCTGTATGAAGTCTAAACTAATAATTCGACTTGGCAAAATAAACCTTTTACCAAGCCTAAAACTCCCTTTTAAATACATATAAGTCACCCACAGCCAGTGCACATACTGATGGCTTATTTGCCTCTTCTCCTGCATCCATGATATTGCAGAAAGGCAAAATGATTCACTTGTTAGAATGAGGTCACTTCTACATACAAATATGGGAAAGCTCTCTTTAAGATAGAGCCAGCAGTGGTTTCTCCTCGAGGGCGCTGGGGCAGCGCCCACCCTAGTTTAATGCATCAGCAATTACCAACATCTTGTTTCTTTTAAAATGATAAGTAACGCCAGTGGCGCTCTTCGGCATTCTAAAAGAAATATGAATGCCTTGTGCCAGTACCGTCATTCACTTTCCAGTCAGACTCCTGCTGCATGCCTCATGCATGTGATGACGCTCAGAAACGGGTGTCCGGCAGGGAGGCAAGTTTCCTGCGACACATGCGAGTGTGCATGTGTCAAATAGAAACGTTTTACTGCTCTCCGTAAGGCATAAAGGTGATTGGGGAATATGGGCTGACATAGCGTCAGCCCTGCAATACAATGTTTTCGAGTCCTCTAAGACCGCCCACTTATGACGTGAGGCAGTGTAGTGTTTTCAAGCATCCCCTGGGCGTGTACAGTATCAGCCCTGTACTTCCAGGTGCTGCTTGTTTCTAACGCTGTTCAGAAAACCCTGCCCTTTTTCTAGTCGTCACTCGGTGGGGTCATCAAGCTTATCTGACATCACTCAACCCTGTGACGAGTTAAAAAAGGGAGGGGTTATTATTTTTTTAACTGCCTAACAGACCATTACGAATATGTGCAGAGCATTATCTCTCTGCCTCTCTTGGCGGTATTTCTGTCCTCCGAAACGGTGCCCCACTGAAGCACATAAATTAACAAGCTAAGCAGTCATCAGGCTTCTTCTGCCTGCCATCTGCACCCTCGCTTTATCATCATATACAGAGAAGAAATGAAGGTAACAATGATAAAACAGATATGCGTTTAGTGGCTAATTTGTACACGGTCAAACCATAAACAAATGGATTAAACGTGGCTTCCCAATTTTACCAAATTGTGTGTTCAAAGTTAAATGGTTTATTTTACTAAAGTTCATTTTTCTTTCAGACATATGACAGCAGTTTGAAATTTGTGAGTTCAGAATGCTAGCTGTACAAAAGCCTGTAGTGTTTTATATAATAGACTATAATGTTGCTCTCTGTATTACAATCTGGGCCACACGACTACTGTCTTGCCTCTTAGTTCACTAATGGCACTGTCACCAGGGTGGGGGCTGAAGCAGGATGGTTCTAAGTTCATGTTTAAACACTAGCACTTTTAATAGACGTATCTTAGTACAGTGCTTTAATGTAATGTTTTAATGTTAAAGCTTCCACGTGCTAAAGACATACAGTTTTGGGAATTCAAAGAGAGTACACTTTCCATCTTTGTAGAAGATTAGTACCCTCAGCTCCTAGCAAGTTGAATAGAATCAATATAATTGTCATTTCATTTGACCCTGGTGTGCTGCCTGTTCTAACTTCTTTTTCCAGCCTATTTGCACACAATACATTTTTTAAAACTCAGCAGGGTCATAACCAGGACCAGTCATAACTCAGAAGCTTACTTGCCAGTTTTTGACAATCTTGAAATACTAACTGAACATATTCACGAATATCCATTCATTGAACACACACACTTTCTAGCAAACGCACTTGTGCATAAACTCTTGTTGAGATCAACTTTTTTAAATGGACCATTACTTGATGGGCAGTCACAGGTGCTTAAACTTTTGCACCAGTGCTGTGCAATGGCAAATCAGAAATTGTATGGAATTTATTATGAGTTTTGCTTTGTAAATGCCTATCAGAACTGTATTTTCAAACCATTTATCACAGAACGTGCTGAAAATTACACCAAAATACACAAATTAAAAAAAATAAACCTTGCTTGCAAACCCCATTGTAACCAGTCTCTTGTATATCCAGCTCGCTCACTTCCCTCACTCGCACTAATTTATATATTGCTATTGCGCCCTACCATTTTCAAATTCCACCAGCCGCCACTGGATAGAGCTGGTGCTACATGTGTGCCAACACTGTCAGTAATACAGAACGGGCTGCACACGTGTCTCCGGCCCCTTTTATAATACTACAGTGCCCTGGGGAGCAGAAAATGGGGCCACACTCCAGCTGTACCCCTAAGGCACTCTATATAATACAGTCCTGGTCTTGAAGTAGAATGTGAACTCTCCTCCACTATCATGACAGGTTTAGATTCTATTAAAGACACAGAGGGGAAGAGCATCCCTCCAGATCGCCATAATCTGTGTTTGATTTTATCTATGTTTCAGTTTGACTTATCATCAAGTGGGCGTCCAGCACGCCTGCCTGATGCATCTATTTTTTAGTATTTTTTAGTGTTTGTCTTGGAACTCTCTTTTTAAGCTAGTTGATAACACTACACTTTCTTGAAGAAGTTTCCAGTTATATTTTTATTTCTGGTTCGTTTTCAAATTTACAAACAATTGTAGGCACACTATGTTTGCAGTATTTACGAGGCTGTTGATAATGACGGAAGGCTCACTGTGTGGTAATCAAACTTGAATGCATTGTAAACCTCTGTTAATCCTGCACTTGAATTTTAGATGATCCATGTTGGAATTTTTCATATGTGCGTTTTTGATTTTATTTCTAGTCTAAGTAACGAAGTTCATGTTATACTTTTCGTCTATATGTTGGGTCTGGTGGCTCAGTGGACTAATGCGTCCCCTGCAGGGGCCTGTGGTCACAGGTTAAAATCCCGGCGGGTCCACTCAGTCTTTCATCCATCTGAGGTCAATAAAATGAGTACCATTAAGTTGGGTAACAATAAACATCTGTTATTCAGTGCCAAGAGACATGCAGTGGCATAGGAAGTGGAGTGCGGGGGGTGCAGGCTGCCCTGGGTGTCCTCACTGAGGGGGGTGACAAAATGGCACCGAGGGGGGTGACAAAATGGAAAAAATATATGTAACTATCTTTTTTTTTTCATTATTTTTATAATTTCAATGTGTGCGGGGTGACAAGACATTTTCAACACCGGGTACCACCTGACCTTCCTACGCCACTGAAGACCTGCGGGTGAATGTGTGATTTACAAATACACATATTACGTTTACGTCTTTAATAGAATCTAAATCTCCTGTCACAGTAGTGGAGAAGATTTCACTATGTTTGAGGAGTGTGTTATCGACTTAACACCAGCCCAACTTTAGGTCTAGATAAAAGATATTGTACCTCAGTAAACCATAGCAACATAACTGATACAAGGCACAATAAACTGATACTCATTCAGGGCCGGCTCTAGGGCGGTGCGAACGGTGCCACCGCACCAGGCGCTGACTTGGGGAGGGGGCGCTATGTTTATTGTTTTAAAAGCTCCAGATGCTTGTCCGAGTAATTTTCAAGCATCATTAAAAATGTCACGATAGATAACTCCGGTGATTAATGTTGTTCCTGGTGAGAGACCCCAGCTTTGCCTGGGGAAAGTTTTAACTCATCATAGCCAAGAAGGTTAATATGCCTGCTGCAAAGAGCTTGTCCCATTCTGCATACACTATAAATAGGTCAAGGGGTTATCGCTTTTGTCAGCAATATCCTTTTGTTGCTTGCAGTTTTAAAAGTTAAAACCCTAATATAGAGCAGTGAGCTATTAACTGCCATCAAAGAGCTCAAGCAAACTGCAAGAAAAATATTAACAGCTACATTTTTTTGCCCAGTCTTTCCTTATCCTAGTTTTGCAAAAATGTTTAATTTGGGCAGAAATTAAGTCTTATTATTAAACAAAACCCCTAACAATGATGTTACATTTAAAATTCTTAATTTGTGCTTTTCCATACCAAGGACTTTTAAATGATATTGCCTACCAGTATGAATGACATGTGACTCCTACACATTGTAGTCCTCTGTCTCAGGTAACATTTCCCATACAATGATTTACACCCTCATGATTGTCTCCGTGCAACGTATGTTTATTTTTTATTTAGCAGAGCAGAGAACCAAACAAAATAACAAAACATTGGTCGTCAAGGAGCAACAGCACTCATATTTCCAAATTTAACGCACATATATCATATATACAATTAAACATACGTCCAACACCTATATCATATATACAATTAAAACCTAGAATCCTTCAGACAACGATACACAAAAAAAAAAAAAAAAAAAAGAGTCCGGAATACCCTATGGTCATAAACATCCAGAAAGCAATTAATTACACCCTCCACATCTAAAACTACCCTAAAGTGACTAGTGCCAAGTAATCGTCAAGAATACAAGTAAATCAGTTGGTTCATCAGTAGCTTTTTTTTTTTCCTTCTCTTTTCCCCCTTTTTCCTTTTGTTCCCCCTCTCTTTTTTCCCCCCTTCCTTTTTCCCTTCATTTACAAAATCTTGGCATTATAACTTCTTAAGTGAAAACGTGCTAAAGTGCTAAAATTCCTAAAATACAGCCAAATTGTCAAAGAACTTCCAAACCACTGCAAACCTTTTTATTGCACCAACCCGTTTAGCATATGCTTCCTCAAATCTCCATATTCTTGCCATTTTGTTTACCCATTTTTGGTAAGATGGAATCTCTTCCGACCTCCAATTTTGCAGGATTAGAGAGCGTGCTATTGTAGAACAGATTGATATATAGGTCTCTTCAGCTTTTATCAAATCTTACTTAGCTTTGTAGAGTCCAAAGAGAGCCACTTCTGTCTCAGGGTTGATCTTTTTTTAAATTGACTGGCTCATTGCAAACAAAATGTCTTTCCAAAAGGTCTCAAGCTTCGGGCATGTATAAAATATGTGAAGCCAGTCTCCCTCACCTTGGGAGAGACATCGAAAGCATTTATTATCTACTTCCGGATGACATTTGTTTAGTTTTTTAGAAGTAGAATAGGCCAGCCATCGTGACAAGAAGGCCATCCTTTTAAAATTAGCCGCTCTCAGGGCCTTGCTTCCTAATTGGGCTATAGCCTGCCATTCCTGATGAGAGAGGGAACAATTCGTCTCGCGAGTTATTTTCCCCAGCAGTTCATCAACCAAGGGGAGTGCCTTGTGCTTCATGAGCAAGGAATACCAATTTCCCACTCCCTTCAATTTTACTTTGAATAAAGCATTAGCCAGTTGAGTTGGAGCCCCGCTTAACGGGAATATATATATTTTTAATAAAGTTTGTAATCTGCATATATTCCAAGAACCCTGGCTTAATTCGGTTTCCTGCCCTACATAGTACTCCTTCCCAAGAAATCACTGTATTACCAATAAGAAACTGGCCCAGATTTTCAAAGCCAATATCTTTCCATCTTAACATGGCTTGAATGAATATGTAGGCCGAATCCCCTGCATTCATCTAATTTCAAAAAGGCAAACCCGGAGACGTTTGCCTGTTTAAACAGTGACTGGAGTCGGATAGAATAGTCACGAACTGTCTTATAGCGAGACTTTTCGGTAGTTTAGATGTTTTTAAGAATACTGGGATTTGTGTACTGGCCTCGACAATCATTTTTTAAAAAAAATATGTGTCCATCTGGTCATTAGGTTCACTAGGCATGCCGTCAGATCTAATAATGCAGCCTCATAATATGTGTGAATATTTGGTAGGGCTAAGCCCCCCTGATTTGTCTCTAATTGTAGTATGGGCAATTTAACCCTGGACGCCTTCCTGTTCCAAACAAATTCCCTAAACATAGAATCGATTTCCTTAAAATATTTAGCATTAATTTTTAAGGGTACATTGACAAACAGTAATATTAATAATGGAAGGATTGACATTTTTAGGAGTGCTACACGGCCAATCAATGTCAATGGACCATTTGTCTAATAAAGTTTTAATTTTGATTCGCCCAGTTATATAATTCAAATTAAATAATTGATCTACATGAGATGAGACGCTGATACCCAAGTATCTAATTGGCTCGTCTTTTAGGGCCTGAGTTCTTAAAATCATGGGTAAGCAGTCACCATTTGAGTTAAATAATAACATCTCCGTTTTCTTTTGATTTATTTTATAGCCTCCTATTTGTTCAAATTTGCTAAATTCTAAAAGGGCTTCTTCAACGATCTGTTTTTCCGGGCGAAGGTACATAATAATGTCGTCTGCAAATAATTTTAATTTTGGCATCCCTTCGCATGGAGCTCTAATAAGGGAATTACCACGAATTCTTACAGCCAGGGGTTCAATGAAAAAGTAAACAAAAGAGGAGACAACGGACACCCTTGTCTAGTACCGCGGTTTATTTCCACGGTCCCTACTACCTCTCCATTGACTATCACTTGGGCTTGAGCGCCTTGATAGATATTTTTTAGCATGTTTACAACTTGAACTGGAAAACCGGATTTACCAAGACCAAAAAAAAGTGCATCCCAATTTACCAGGTCGAATGCTTTTTCCGCATCGACCATGGTAATGAGGGTGGGTATTTTATTATTTGTCACGTAATCAAGGGCTTGAATTAAAAAACGAGTATTTGTAGACATGTACCTCTCCGCTACGAACCCATTTTGGTCACAGTGAATAAGCTCCTGGGCGATAGGGGTGAAGCGTTGTGCCCAGATTTTCATTAGTATTTTAAAATCCACATTGAGGAGACTAATCGGCCTATATGAATTAATGTCTTTCCCGTTTTTACCCTTTTTAACGAAGCTGACCAATATAGATTCCTTAAAACTAGGAGGAACATCGCCTCCTGAAGTGATGTTGTTAAAAAGATTTACCAAAAACGGGGTCAGCTCTCTTGAAAAAGTTTTGCAGAACTCTATTGGAAAGCCGTCCGCACCGCAAGCTCTTGCTCCCGGAGTGGACTTGATAACATCTATAATCTCTTCTTTAGAGATGTCTAGCAGGAGCTGTTCCTCCCTAGCCCCTGAAAGGGTAGGAAGCTCATTACCATCATAATAGTTACTAATTTGAGTTACTCCAGCTTTATATCTAGTTGTATATAACTGGGAGTAATGATCTAAAAAGACTTGAGCTATCTCCTTTTTGCCCGTTACAGACAAACTAGTTTTAGGGTCTATAATTTCTGGAATGGTGGATGCCTCCTGTTTGGTTTTAACGCTGCCAGCGAGCAGCTTGCCTACCATCTGACTCTCCTCATATACGCGCTGTAGATAGGTTCTAGAGCTAGCAATCTCTTCCAGAGTAAAGAACTCTTTTAACTCATATTTGGCCCCATCTAGTTTTGCTTTAGCGTCCCCTATACTTGCAGATGGTGCATAACTGATTTTTGTTGCTTCTGCTACGGCCTGCTGGAGCTTAAGAATTTTCTCTTTCCTTGATTTAACTAAAGAGGCGGATAGTGCTATCATTTGCCCACGAAGGGCAGCCTTAAATGCCCCCCAAACAGAGAAAATTTCTGCCGTATCCATATTAATCTTAAAAAATTCAACGATCCAATCTTTTGTATTAGGCACCCATTGATGGTCCTGCAAAAGGAGCCGATCCATCTGCCACCTGGATCTTGGCCTCTTATTTACACCGATTTCTATACTGAGTTTAATGAGAGAATGGTCGGAAAATGGATTAATATCGATATCAGAGGTTGTACAGCCCAGGGATTTTGATATTTAAAAAAAATCAATTCGCGAGGCCGTATGAAATTGATTTGAATAGCATGAGAATTCCAATTTGGATGAATTGGCAGCACGCCAAGGATCCATCAAAATATGTTCCTGTTTTAAAGCATCAATCACCTTTTTAGTTTTTGGTTTGAGCTCTTTTTTATTTTTATTCGAAGTGTCTTTCTTTAAATCCTGAATAAAATTAAAATCCCCCCCATAATTAATTTCCCGGGTACCCCCCTCAGTAATTCACTAATTTTACACAGGGCAGAAGTGTCGTCCGCAACGGGGCCATAGTAGTTGATGAAATGTAATATCGTACCATTTAGTTTGGCCACCGCCCATATCCATCTCCCCTGAAGATCTCTCTTCACTTGACCAAACTCCCATGGGAGACCCCTGCAAAAATAGATCGCTACTCCTCACTTAGCCAATCCTGCAGAAGCAAAAAAAGGCATGCGAGTTCATTCTTGGGAGAAATATTCTAGGAGAATTCGTTTTTAAATGTGTCTCCTGTAAAAAAAGTACCTGGGGTACAAAGGAAGCCAACCATCTAATTAGAGCTCCATATTTTTGTTTGTTCAAGATTCCATTTACGTTTAGCGAAAGAATACTACATTTACACATCATTAATAAGCCTATTTCTATAGACCATACCAATTACATCAAAACTTTGCATACTCCTGCCCCTTATTCCCATCAAAGCCCTGCTACTGCTCATTTTACAACTGCTTTCACCCCCCACCCTCAATCGCTTCACTCTTCCCAAATGTGGTCTCTTCTGGTCCCGCAAACCACATTTCCCCCTTTCCACTAATGGGGTGCCCTGGTCCTGCACCCTAGGTGAGCACCTCCACCCCCCAAACCAAGAAAAAGACCTGTGGATAAGAGCTATACCATTATACATATTCATAGAGCCAGTCAAAACAGTTTCATCTCACAGTAGAAATATCTCTCAGCAATTCCTGAGCCTCTTTTACCCGTGTGAGCATATGAAATTTGCCTCTCGCCAACACCCTTAACTTGGATGGTTGCGCAATGGATGCCTGAGCCCCTTGAGCTTTAAATAAAAACAAGAGCTTGACAAATTCCTTGCGCCTACGGGCTGCCGTTGCTGACATGTCCGAAAAAAACGACATTTGGAGCCCTCATCAATAACAAATTGTTTCTGCTGAATTGCTTTAGTTAACACATCTTCTTTAATCCTGTAATCTGGGGAGGAGCCTAGCGCGCAACCAAGATGGCCGTGTAGGTGCGAGGCTCCCGAGGACCTCCGCAACCTCCTACGATTATCCTGAAATTATCCTGTCCTGGATGAGGGGACTACGTTGGTGAACCCGAGCTGAGGTGGCACCCGTTTTCCGCTTCCGAATCGGACCCCGAACACCGGAGTGAGCACCGATTGAGGTTTGCGGCCTTCCCCTCGCCAGACCCCGGATTTGCGCTGTGGGGTGATCCAGTGACAAAGTGAACAACAGCGGCAGGCAGGGCCTGGCGACTCGCGTACCCCGCACTTTCGCTTTTGCTTTCGCACCACCTTGTCGTTTTTGCGAGGTTGGGTCGCGGAGCCCTTGGTGTTGGTGTGGGGCCTTGCTGGGAGATTCGGCCTGCCTGCCGGCTGTGACCCACCCCACTGCTCTGAGGGGGCCCCCCCGGAGCTCGTGGCCCTGCTTTCCTGCCCTACACGACGTGGCTGGTGCGACTGGGAGACTGGTGGCCATGGCCACGAAACAAGATGGAGATCGGGCGAAGACCAAATCGACCCGGCGTGGCGCCGTCCATCAGGCCAACAGTATGGACCGCTATACCCTCCAGAAGGGATCTCCCGATGGGCCGCACAAGTCCCCTGAGAGCCCGCCTGATGCCCCAGACCTGCCCGCAGATCTGACTCTGCGAGATGTCATGGGCGCCATTGCCGAGATGAAGGCCTCGGTGGGCCAGCGGTTTGATACACTGGCGCAGAAGATTGACTCGGTCCTTGTGGATGTTGCCCTGGTGAGGGCCGATCTTTCCAAGACCAACGACCGAGTAGATTCTTTGGCCCACACCGCATCGGGCCTAACGACAGATGTGGCGGCCTTGCAATCAGAGGTGCGCCGGCTTAGTCAGGCAAGTGCGCTGATGGATCGACGCCTGGAGGACTCCGAGAGTCGGGCAAGGAGGAACAACGTCCGCATTATTGGGGTGCCCGAGGGACGCGAGGAGGCGGCGGCGGATCTCTTTGTGGAGGACCTGATTGCTACCCATCTCCAGCCACGGGGGCTGAGTAAATTCTTCGCTGTGGAAAGGGCCCACAGGGTTCCCGGGGGAAGGCCGAAGGTCGGAGCCCCTCCGAGACCTCTCATCGCCCGGATTTTCAATTTTCGGGATAGAGACGCTATCCTGCAAGCCTCCAGACTTCATGGACCGGTCAAGCTCGACAACATGGAGGTCAATTTTTATCCTGATTTCACCCCAGCGGTCCAGAAGCAAAGACTGAGCTTTCTAGGCGTCAAACGCCGTCTTCGGGACCTAAACCTCAAATATGCCATGCTTTTCCCGGCCAAGCTGCGTGTGGAGGTGGATGGTCGCACCCACTTCTTTGATCGTCCTGAAGCGGCCGGGGACTGGCTGGATACTCTGCCCGGGGATCGTGAACGGAGGGGCGGGGGGGGGCGGCGGGGGGAGACGGCACGCTGGATCGGGACTGAGGATCTAATATTGGGCCTTACTCTGGACGAAAATGTTGCCACTTTTGATTCTGCGTCAGTTTTTGTAAGTTACCCTCCTATGGAGGTTGTGTTGGGTCTGTTGGGGGTTCTCCCTCCTCCTCTAGGGGGTTTAGTTAGTCTAACTATATATGGGGCGACAGGCACACTGCACGTTGGGGGGGCTGTTTGGGCTCATGCAGGGGTGCAGGGAGGGGGGAGTTCTGTTGGGGTGGGTGGGTGACGTTGGGGTGTTGTTCGTTTTAATCACAAGGCAAACGTATTTTTGTGTTAGCTCTAAAGTGCTCTCCGGGGGACGAATGATGGCTTCTGTACATGATGGGGGGTAGGGAACTAACTTTGTTGTCTTGGAATGTGAATGGACTGGGGGACAGGATCAAACGGGGTGTGGTCCTGCAGTTTTTGAAGCGTATCTCGCCCGATGTGGTCTTTCTGCAGGAGACACACCTTATTGGCAACTCCTTCTGCGCCATGAATCGGCGTGGCTATCGCCTTGTGGCTCACTCGGGCTTCACGTCCGGCTCAAGGGGTGTGGGCATCATGGTGAAGAACTCGCTCCCGTTGGAGCTTGATGAGGTGCTCCACGATGACAGGGGACGTTACACGGTCTTGGTGGGAAGATTGGAGGGCAAAGTGATTGTCTTTGTGTCAGTATACATCCCACCGGGGCTGCAGTCGACCACCTTTGCGGACCTTGGGCGCCTTCTCCTTGGCCTTCCGGGGGGGCTTTTAGTTGTGGGGGGGGATTTTAATGCGGTGGTATCTGGGACTGTGGATCGTCACCCCCCTAGGGACCTCCCCCGGGCACAGGCGTGGCTACCCGGCCTCTTGGATACATTTGGATTAATGGACTGCTGGCGTTTAAAACACCCCACGCAGCTGCAGTACACTTTCCACTCGGGAGCCCATGGTAGTCTCTCACGACTAGACTATGTCCTTGTCCCGGCGGCTTATGTTGGGAGGGTGGGAGAGGTGCGCCATTTGCCACGGGGTATTTCGGACCACTCCCCGCTCCTACTGCACTTTGATGTCTTTCCGAGGGGTGAGGGTAGGGTGGTCCCAATCAATCCTTGGTACCTGCGCGACCCCACCATTCGCGCCGAATTGATTAAATCCCTTCAGCGATATTTTGATGAGAATGTGGGGTCTGTGCCTTCGGCTGTACCGCTATGGGAGGCCTTCAAGACAGTACTCCGAGGGGAGGCCCTATCCCTTATTTCCCACGCCCGGAGGCGCGAGCGGGAGGAGGTGACCCGGATGGAGGCTGAAATAGCCGAGTTGGAGGGTAATTTAGAAGGTGGGGTGACGGATGCCGCATTGCATGTCCTCCAACTCAAGCAAGCGGCCTATAGGGCCCTCGTCACGGAGGCGGCCAGGGGCCTCAGTAGAGAGCAACAGGGGCGACTGTATGATGTGGGTGATAAGGCTGGTAAACTTATAGCGTGGTTGGACAAAAACGAGAGAGCGAATCGTGTGGTCCCGCTGATTGAGAAAACGGACGGTGTGTGTGTAACTGAGCCAGAAGAAATTGTCTCCTGCTTCGCGGATTATTTCCGTGGGGTGTACTCCCCGGTGTCTCCCTGCTCGGAAGAGGATTCCCGTGCCCTGCTCAGTGATATCGCGCTGCCGTCCCTTTCCGGGGATGACAGGGTGTCGTTGGACGCCGCTCCCACCTCCGACGAGATCGCCCTCGCCATACGCTCGGTCGCTTCCGGCAAGGCCATGGGTCCGAATGGTCTCCCTATCGAGTTGTACAAGTTGCGACCGGATACGCTGGCACCCCACCTTCGGGCTATGTTCCTGGCGGCACACTCGGTGGGCTCCCTCCCACTGGACCAGCGTCTGGCTACAATCGTGGTCATCCACAAGGAAGGGAGACCTCGGGACCGGGTTACATCCTATCGGCCCATTTCGCTACTGAACGCGGAGCCCAAGATTCTCGCTAAGGTACTGGCCAATCGGCTGGTCGGTGTGGTGGGCGATTTGGTTCATCAGGACCAATCGGGCTTTATTCCCCATCGCAACACAGCCCTTAATTTGCGGCGTTTGCACGGTGTGCTCGCACGTGCCCCGTTCATACGGGAGCCGGCCATTTTGGCGTCCTTAGACGCCACCATGGCGTTTGACACGCTTGAGTGGCCATATATCTGGGCGATGCTTGCGAAGTTTGGATTCGGCCCAGGGTTCATCAGTTGGGTCAAATTGCTGTATTCGGGCCCATTGGCGCAGGTGGTGGTGAACGGAAGAGTGTCAGCTCCGTTCGAGATGGGCCGGGGCACGCGGCAGGGCTGCCACTTATCGCCGCTCCTCTTTGCACTTGCCTTGGAGCCCCTGGCGGCGTGGCTGCGGTGGGAGCCTTCCATCCGTGGTCTCCGCTGGACCCCTGAGTATGAGGACCGCGTATCCCTATACGCTGATGACATCCTCTTGTACCTAGCTTCCCCACGTAAATCACTCATAGTACTGGTTGATGTTTTGCATTCATTCGGTCGTAACTCCGGTCTGGTCATCAACTGGGCTAAATCGTGTGTGTATGTTCTCTCCGGGGAGGCTCCTATCCTCCCGCGGGGCTGTCCGATCCAGGTCGCCCCGCAGGGATTTAGGTACCTGGGTGTCTTCATCACTCTGGACCCGGAGGCTCGGTATGATCGGAACTTGCTTCCCCCCCTCCAGCGTCTGAAAGAGGATGTCGCGCGCTGGCGGCGTTTGCCGCTTTCGCCGCTCGGCCGGGCGGCATTGTTTAAAATGATGTCGCTGCCGCGTTTCCTGTACGTGTTGCAGAACACTATGGACCTCGTCCCGGCGCGCTACTTCCGCGAAGTGGAGAGTTTGCAGCGCCGTCTGTTCTGGGACGGGAGGCCACGTATTGCCCTGGCTAAGCTGACGCTCCCATGGTATGATGGGGGGATAGCCCTCCCGGATATTAAACGGTATTATTGGGCCTCCCAGCTAGCTGCTATCAATCAGGGCCTATATGGGCCAGCCTTAAACCCGGCGTTTGAAATGGATAGGATGCTACTTCCAGGTGGTGACCACTATCGAGCACTCTATTCTAGCGCGCCCGACGCTCGCCTAACGGGGCCCACGCGTGTCATGGTGCGAGTGTGGCACGCGGCCAATGCAGCTTTGGGGTGGAAGGACCGTCTGACCCGGGCGTCACCACTATATGCGTCTGAGCGGTTGGGCTCCTTGTGGACCTCGAAGGGCTTTGAGCAGTGGGACTTAATAGGCATTAGCAAAGTGGGGGATCTCTGGACGAGGGGAGGATTTAAAACGTTTGGAATGCTGCAGACGGAATTTCAGTTGCAGGGCAGCGAATACTTTCGGTATTTGCAGGTCCGACATGCGCTGGGCTCCGTCTTTCCGGACGTTGCCTCCATCCCGGAGTGTTCTCCCCTGGAGGATAGAGTGCTGGACGGACACGTCCCTGACAGCACGATCTCACTGATCTACAAGAAACTGATCAACGACCGCTCAGACTTGTTGATTGCCCTTCGTGAGGCTTGGGTGGCCGATGGGCTGGAGCTGGACGACGAGGACTGGATCTCTGCGGTGGCCTCCCCGAAAGAGGTGGCCATACCGGCTCGCCTTCGCTTCGTCCAGCTCAAGATACTCCACAGGGTCTACATGACGGGGCCAAAGCTCCTGCGTATGGGCTACGCTGAGGATGGTTTGTGTAAGCGCGGGTGTGGTGCGCTTGGGACTTTTCTGCATATCGTGTGGGAGTGCCCGGAGGTGGCGGGGTTCTGGCGTGGTGTGCATGAGGTGCTGCGAGTGGTCACGCATGTGGCGCTGTTGCCCGAAGCGAGGAGATGCCTGTTGAATGTGTGGGAGCCTACCGATTACTCGGTGCCGCAGACGTGGTGGGCGACTCTGGGGTATATGGTTGCCAAGCGTGATATTGCCCAGCTGTGGGGATCCCAGAGGCCCCCGACTGTCTCGGCCTGGAAGGAACATATGGATTGGTGCATGTTTCGGGAAAAGGTGGTGTATGTGGCGCAAGGTAAGCCTGCGACATGGGTGAAGGTGTGGGGCCCCTGGAACGTCTACCGCGGGGGAATCTGTGCTCCACCGTTATTGCCCGATCCGTCACCGGCCCCGTCCCCTTAGCCAACTCATCCCCCCGGTACCTGAGCATTGGGTGTACCCAGCCCTAGTTTTGATCTCTCCCCCCTCGTGAGATTCCTATGGATGGCTAGGATCCCCCCCTCCATGGGAGCACGTGCTGCTATTTCCAATTGAGGATTGCCTTGTGGGTTTGTTTGTAGTTGTTGTTTTTTAAGTTTAAAATGGAACCGTATAGGGGGGTCAGGACAGTGTGGCCCGCAACGATGTTACCTCCTGTGCATGCTCGGCCGCAGCACCATGTGTTCTATAAATGTGTATCGTATGCTCCTTTGACTGCTAGCGGCCGGCCGGAAGGTTGTAGGCCCATATTTGTATATTTTTGAGTCTTGTAATAAACGGTTTCAAAAAAAAAAAAAATAATAAATCCTGTAATCTGCGAAATTAATTAAAATTGTACGAGGGTATTTGGAATTGGGAATCGGATGTGCCGGAACCCGATGTGCCCTAGTTATTGTAAGATCCCCCAAAAAGTCAGGAAGTACTTTCTGCTTGATAAATGTTTCAACCCAGCGAAGGGTGTTGGTACCATCTTTCCCTTCGGGGACTCCCGCGATGCGCAGATTTGAACGGCGTGAGTAATTTTCCAACTCCTCTACTTTAGACTCTAGGGCGGTCTTTTCCGCTGTCACCTCATTGAACTTCTGTATGGTAGAGCTCATCTGATCTTCCAATTGAGCTATTCTTGATTCCGCCTCTTCAAGCCTCGCAGGAGTGCAAAGATTGATTCCTTGATTTTTTCGAGTCTAAGATGGAGAGCAGCTATCTCGTGTGTCTGGGACTTTTTCATTTCCCTGATCTCCTCCAATATCAGATTAAGCAAGTCTTTCATTTCCATCTGCTGTGGGTCTACCATCGGGGATGGCAAATCCAGATTTTCTTGTGGTTTCTCTTGTGGGTTTTTGCGCCCAATCTTGCTCGACTGGTTTGGAGGTACCCGGCCTTTCTCCTGGAATAGACCTGGGTGATACTGTATTCGCTGTGAGCTCTCTTGCTGTTGTTCTGGGCTGTTTATTGCCACGAAAAATTGAAGTGGCAAATCTGCCCCGGCAAGCTTTTTTGCTGGGAGGGATGGTGTATTCTCTTTTCCTTGATCGACTGTGGCAGACAGTATCGGGGCTGGAGGCGAAACCTCTGCGGGTGGAGAAATATGTAGCCTTATAAGGGAATCAATTGTTGCAGTCTCGTCTGGTGTAGCAGGAGAAATTGCCGCTGCCAGTGAAGGGGATGGAATTACAGGGGACTTTAGAAGTTGAGAGCTCTTTTAGTGAAAAGCGGAAAGTCTTGACTAGCTGGTATGGAAAATTCGCTAGGTCCCTCTAGAACTCCATCATGTAATCCATTGGTTCCTAGGCTCACGTCCCCCTCCCTTTGTGCTCCTTGTGGCTCCATCAGCATTTCCGTGGAGCTCTCTAAGCTTGATATTGATATTGATCTGGAGCGATTTAAGGCACTTGAGGCTTTCGCCGTGGCTAATATCCCTTTAGCCTGTGTATTAAGTTTCTTCTCTTTCAATCCTTTCGCAGCTGCCACCGCATTTCCTTGTCTTAGATGTCTTCCCATCCTGCTTTTAACTTTTAACTTTCCCCCAGCTGCTCACCCGTACACCAATGGCAACGTCAGCTATCCCAGGGAAATGGAAAAAAAAAAATTCAAAGCGCCACCCTACTGCTGTCGCTCGATAATGCAATGGGTGCGCAGATACTGTATGGTCACCTTCAAATAATACCGCCCCAAAAAAAAAAAAAAACACCAGGCAGGGACTAATATAGCTCTATTTATGACCTTTTACGGTTCAGCTGTTTCCTCTAGCCTCCCAAAGCCTCTCACAGCGTTATATTCAAAGCTTCAGGCACACAGGGTGACACATTTAAGGGCACATTTTTAAAAGGTCCCAAATCAGCAAGAAAAACGTTGGAGTCTCTTAAGCTATTCCTCCTTTCCTTTTTCCTCCCTGCTTTCCCCTGATACCTGGCTGAGCAGGGCGCTGTTCAGCGCATAAAGGCCATCTGTTTCCAGTCGGCTCTGATCTCGCCTATCAGTCGGAAGTAGCGTGAATTCCTTGCCGGGTTTCTCCTTGAACTAAAGTGCTCTATACCTCTCTCTGCCACACTCC
The DNA here is from genome assembly GCF_964204655.1 of Triturus cristatus. Lineage (NCBI taxonomy): Eukaryota > Metazoa > Chordata > Amphibia > Caudata > Salamandridae > Triturus > Triturus cristatus. Next base: position 821,655,767 of record NC_140590.1, read on the forward strand.
AGATCACTCCTGGCAGCAAGCGCAAGAGGCTGACTGGCCTCGCAGAAACTAACGAGCATTCCCAGATCTGCTTTTTTTGGCATTCTCAGCTCTCCGCCATTACCGGTTCATCTCTGCAACGGTCTTTCCCAGTGGGGGGCGGGGTCTCGCACACCTGAGCTACGGAGAGGCGGGAGTCTCCATAGCCACCGCTGAACCCACGCACTGCTTGTTGGTAAATCAGCTGAATTCACTCACCGTCTCCGTGCAACGTATGTGTGATGTAAAGTGTTCTGAGACGCTAAACTGGTATGAGGGGTGGTAGAAAACTAAATGAATCTAAGAGACAGTGGTTATGGTGACTTAGGGGGCACTGTCAAATGGTGGTAGTGAGGAAATCCGTGGTGAGGTGGTCATCGGGGGGCGCCAACAAACATTGTCGCACAGGGCGCCACCAGCGCTAAAGCCGGCCCTGTACTCATTCAACGAAAGCACAAAGACCATTGTTGTGGCCGCACTCTTATTCATACACATCACATGATATATAGAAAGAATGAACTTTGATTTTCCAAGCTCAAAATTATTCTTAAAAATTTGATACCTTCCAGTGTTGTTCATAAAACATAAAGAAGCTGTAACGCAGAGGCGTAGCTAGAGATTGTGGCGCCCGGGACTATCCCTCAGATTGCCTCCCATGGGGGGGGGGGAGGGGTGGGTTGCTGGGGAAAAAGGACGGCAAGCACTTGAAAGAGGACCGAGAGACACGTAGTATCGCCGCTAATAGTTACCTCGATCATGCAAGTTACATGACACAGTCCAAGGCTACACAGTTGAATGCACCGGTGACTGGCAGTGACTGGCAGTACAAAAGAGAAGACACAGACTGCATGATCTATCTGGGGACTCCGAAAAACCGCATGTGACATCCATCAGAGAGCTGCGTGAACAATTACCTGGTAATCCCCTCAGCACAATGCAAACATGCACATACATGAGGATATCCTGGCACTCAAAAGTCACGTATGTTATTCTTATCGGTTATTAGCCAAAGAAACGGAGAACAGAATATTAATAATGAGAAACTGGCTACGGAACAGATTAGGTCCTCACAGAGATGTATGACAAAGAATAATTTAATTCAAAATTTTACAAAAAAGGAAAGTCATAATCATAAACACAGATCAGAACTCCCTAGTACATTTAGTTCTAGTTGTTAGTTCGTGGATAGGAGACATATATTCTCCAAATCTTGATCCAAATGGATGACAGCCGACACGTGTTTCGTCACATATAGTGACTTCCTCAGGGCTGCAGAGAGAATGTCAAGATCTTAGTTTGACTGGACAAGATAGATGTTTCAATTTACACATTCGTCATTTAGTTCTTTCTGTTCTTTACAAGATTTGTTGTGATAAAAAATAGAGAATAAAAATTCACAAGATATAGAATGGGAAAAAGAGAAAAAAAGAAGAAGTGAATGTGAGCAAAAAGAAATGCTAACAAAGAGCAGAGGGAAAAAGTGATATCTATTAATCCAAATAAAAAACGGAGTAGTAGAAAGAGAAATATTATTTGTCCCAACACCATGCCAAGCGTGCGGAGGGTAGGTCATTGATCTAGAATTATTTGCAATAAAGTCCGAATATCCAAGGTGAGATATAAGTACTGACCTTTGGTTATGAGTCTGGAAAACAATTTAAATGGCGCACATGCAATTATGCTTCTGCCAACCGAAATATTGATTGTAGGATATTTCAAAAACGCGCTCAGAGGTGCGAAAAAAATCTGTAAAGAAGATCTGAGAGAGAGCAGAAGATTGGAAATAGACAATGGACAGAAACACACTCTTATTATTAAAATGTAAATAGAGTCAAAAAGTAATTTAAACAAATTGAAAAAATGGGTGAGTACCCGTGATTGTTGCCCTTGTAGTATTTTAGAAAAGCTGTTTAAATCACAAGGAAAGGTCCTGATGTCTGTACCACTTGTGTTTGAGAAATAACGAGTCTCCACCAATAATTTCTAATGATAAAAGACAGCAAAAGAATATTATTTTAGTATAATACGGAAAAGACTAAGTTGGTCTGAGGCTTAGAAGTCTTAAGTGCTATACCTATTGTTTAGGAAAGATCGGCCATGGGTAAAGTATCCATAATTGTTGCCCTTGTAATCATTTAGGAGAGTTGTTTATATCACAATGGATGGTCCTGATGTCTTATGGCTTATTTTGAAGAGAAACGGGTCTCCACCAATAGTTTCTAATAGTGACAAAAGACAACATAAGCAAGTGGTGTAGCATGAACAAAAGGCTAAGTTAGTCTAAGGCTTAAAAGTGTTGAATACAATACCTATTGTTTAGGAATGGTGGACCATATTGTAAATCGTTATCACGATTATATCTATCTTCAAGCTTATAAAGATCAGATGTTACCGCTTTATGGAAGGTGTCTACCACATTATCTGCATGTAGGTTGGGCGTGAATGTGGACTTCTGTTTAAGACCACTATCCAGAGAGTAGTCAGGCATGATATCTAGGTCTGAAAGGACATCAGTCATAGTGGGGGGTGTGTTGGAAAGGTCATCAAGGGATAACAAGAGATGTATGTCTTGTATTTCTTTGATTGTTTTGTTACAAGGTATTGGAACTGATTTCGTAGAATGCACAGGTACAGGTTGGCTTGCAAAGAATTTTTTTAATTTTAGTTTTCGAACAAATATAAATACATCAACATGTACATTGGTAAAGACAGGTAATTTGGTTGGGCAAAAACTCAGACCCTTACTGAGTACTTTAGTATCAGTTTCAGATAAATGAAGATCAGACAAATTGGTAATTGAAACATTATCTTTGTTAACAATGTTAGATGTACATTCTGTCGTAATAGGAGATCGACTCAGTTCTTCAGATTCCGGGCTGCAGATCGAGTAGTAAAAAATCAACACCGGGTTTTGGCTCAAAAAAACTCAGTTGGACTGAGCCCAATTAACTGGAAAAACAGAACAAATAGTCCAAGCTAAAACTGACTATACCTTATACTTTTATAGCTCCTAAAATGAAATGAAACATGAGAGGAGGGTTTTATGGATTTCCTTATTAATCACAGGAAATGATTTTGATTTATTTCACATTTCTAAACAATTGTGCGCTGCAACATTACTTCATTGCGCATTTATCTTTTGTACAAAACAATATCTTACATTACATTTACATTTAATACATCAACATGATACTCATGATCCCCTAAATGAGTAAAACAAACACCCATACACTCTTCAGACATTCATGGCCAATATACTCTTACATACACAAAACTACACACGCACTGTAAACCAGGTCCTAGTAGCACCCTTTCTTTTCTGGTAGATTGACTCCAAATCAGTTTGTACAACAAAAGTGTTCTGTTTTTTTTGTTGAAACAATAAAGTTCCAGTGTTAATTTGAATCAAAAAAATCACAGGACGGTGCAAAACAAGGACCAAACTGGTCGACGCGTTTCGAACCACTATCTTTTGGGTTCTCTTCAGGACCAACCAATTTCTGCAATAAAAAAATAACAGATCCGTTTTAGGTATTATACTACAACTCAGAATTCCACAAGAACCGCCAAAAACTGACCTCACCCACCTTCAAAAAGTGCCTCCACAATGGAGTTCTAGCTGCCTGAAATATGTCCGACTTGTCCCAAGCGATGTGGAACCTAAACAGTAGACACGTTTGTCAGCCGGCAAAGAGGGCAGCCTTCCCCTAATCCGGTAGGTGTAGCCAGTACCCCATCTGTGCAACAGTCTTGTGTCTGTCCAGTGTTGTGTGTTTAGCTTTTCTGTGATGAACAAGAAACGATAATGCAAACGGCTTTTTGTTTAGGTTCCACATCGCTTGGGACAAGTCGGACATATTTCAGGCAGCTAGAACTCCATTGTGGAGGCACTTTTTGAAGGTGGGTGATGTCAGTTTTTGGCGGTTCTTGTGGAATTCTGAGTTGTAGTATAATACCTAAAACGGATCTGTTATTTTTTTATTGCAGAAATTGGTTGGTCCTGAAGAGAACCCAAAAGATAGTGGTTCGAAACGCGTCGACCAGTTTGGTCCTTGTTTTGCACCGTCCTGTGATTTTTTTGATTCAAATTAACACTGGAACTTTATTGTTTCAACAAAAAAAACAGAACACTTTTGTTGTACAAACTGATTTGGAGTCAATCTACCAGAAAAGAAAGGGTGCTACTAGGACCTGGTTTACAGTGCGTGTGTAGTTTTGTGTATGTAAGAGTATATTGGCCATGAATGTCTGAAGAGTGTATGGGTGTTTGTTTTACTCATTTAGGGGATCATGAGTATCATGTTGATGTATTAAATGTAAATGTAATGTAAGATATTGTTTTGTACAAAAGATAAATGCGCAATGAAGTAATGTTGCAGCGCACAATTGTTTAGAAATGTGAAATAAATCAAAATCATTTCCTGTGATTAATAAGGAAATCCATAAAACCCTCCTCTCATGTTTCATTTCATTTTAGGAGCTATAAAAGTATAAGGTATAGTCAGTCTTAGCTTGGACTATTTGTTCTGTTTTTCCAGATCGAGTAGTGGCTCCTTCCCTTGGATTTTCGTTTAGTGCCCCCCCCCCCCCCCCCTCCTGGTTTTTTTGTGTTTTGAGGGCCATAGTTCGTACGATTACCTTTGCGGTAACGCGCCATTTCCTCTAAAAAAAGAGGATGAATTTGTTTTGGGTAATGTACTAATCATGGTGGGTTCTGTTTCTTCTTCATTAGTGGCCTCACTGTGTATACTAGATACATCTGACCCACTGGTTGAAGGTACTATGTTGGCTGACTTGGTAGGCTTGGTGACAGTTGACTGTTTAAGTTGTATGTCATCAAACTTTTTAGCAAACGTGAAAACTCTACCATTTTTGTAGTCGTTCTCATCCCTTTTTAGTTTTCGCAATTTCTTCTCTTTGATGTAAAGTTGGTGTGCGTTCAGCACATCTTTCAAAATTTTAAAGTTTTTTGCAGTTGCCTCCTCTAAATTTAAGCCTTTAATTTCTGTCTCTAATTTGTCTATTTCCTGTAACAGCAGCTCTCTTTTTCTATCTGCATGTCGTATCAGAATGTCCATCATTCTATATGAGGATGAAAGATTCAATTCTTCCCATTCTTTCAAAAGGTCTGCATCTAGATCTTCAAAGGTGGGGAATATGATAATTCGTAGTCCACGTGGAACTTGTTTGATGTCCAAATAACGTTTTAAAATAATGGAATCCCACCACTTCTTGTCCTTCTTAGAAAACACGTTTTTGTTTATAATGTTTCTTTTAGGGCTTACCAGAGCCGGTTTTTTGACTTCACTTAACATGGCGGAGCCAACAAATATATTAAGTAAGAAGGCTTTAAATACTGCGATTTTACCGAAATAAATATATCGTTTGGAGATTTTACTTTCCCACTATCCATTTTTTCTATTTAGGAACTACTATTTAGAGGACAACACGAAGACCGTCATAACGGCTTACTATTAGAAATAGCATAGCTGATTAACCGGCGTGATAACGATTTACAATATGGTCCACCATTCCTAAACAATGGGTATTGTATTCAACACTTTTAAGCCTTAGACTAACTTAGCCTTTTGTTCATGCTACACCACTTGCTTATGTTGTCTTTTGTCACTATTAGAAACTATTGGTGGAGACCCGTTTCTCTTCAAAATAAGCCATAAGACATCAGGACCATCCATTGTGATATAAACAACTCTCCTAAATGATTACAAGGGCAACAATTATGGATACTTTACCCATGGCCGATCTTTCCTAAACAATAGGTATAGCACTTAAGACTTCTAAGCCTCAGACCAACTTAGTCTTTTCCGTATTATACTAAAATAATATTCTTTTGCTGTCTTTTATCATTAGAAATTATTGGTGGAGACTCGTTATTTCTCAAACACAAGTGGTACAGACATCAGGACCTTTCCTTGTGATTTAAACAGCTTTTCTAAAATACTACAAGGGCAACAATCACGGGTACTCACCCATTTTTTCAATTTGTTTAAATTACTTTTTGACTCTATTTACATTTTAATAATAAGAGTGTGTTTCTGTCCATTGTCTATTTCCAATCTTCTGCTCTCTCTCAGATCTTCTTTACAGATTTTTTTCGCACCTCTGAGCGCGTTTTTGAAATATCCTACAATCAATATTTCGGTTGGCAGAAGCATAATTGCATGTGTGCCATTTAAATTGTTTTCCAGACTCATAACCAAAGGTCAGTACTTATATCTCACCTTGGATATTCGGACTTTATTGCAAATAATTCTAGATCAATGACCTACCCTCCGCACGCTTGGCATGGTGTTGGGACAAATAATATTTCTCTTTCTACTACTCCGTTTTTTATTTGGATTAATAGATATCACTTTTTCCCTCTGCTCTTTGTTAGCATTTCTTTTTGCTCACATTCAGTTCTTCTTTTTTTCTCTTTTTCCCATTCTATATCTTGTGAATTTTTATTCTCTATTTTTTATCACAACAAATCTTGTAAAGAACAGAAAGAACTAAATGACGAATGTGTAAATTGAAACATCTATCTTGTCCAGTCAAACTAAGATCTTGACATTCTCTCTGCAGCCCTGAGGAAGTCACTATATGTGACGAAACACGTGTCGGCTGTCATCCATTTGGATCAAGATTTGGAGAATATATGTCTCCTATCCACGAACTAACAACTAGAACTAAATGTACTAGGGAGTTCTGATCTGTGTTTATGATTATGACTTTCCTTTTTTGTAAAATTTTGAATTAAATTATTCTTTGTCATACATCTCTGTGAGGACCTAATCTGTTCCGTAGCCAGTTTCTCATTATTAATATTCTGTTCTCCGTTTCTTTGGCTAATAACCGATAAGAATAACATACGTGACTTTTGAGTGCCGGGATATCCTTGTGTAAAAAACTTGTTCATCACGGGGATTGCTTGCATGATCCGTGTATTTTAGCACCTAGGTAGTAGGGTGCTTAAAATATCCCGAGTGGCACCATAAACTTATCCTGTTATCGATTTTATTGTTTTTTCTGACAACTATTACTGTACACCCAATTTGATTCTAATAATTGTCTTGATGTGCACCCTCAGATACATTACTACCTCATTCTTTTTTTTTTTTTTTTTTAATTTCTTTATTAGATAGAGATCACGGGTACAAAAGGGAAAAAAAAAAAAGAAGAAAAAGAAAACATAACCCAACATTCCATTAGTTATACAATGCAGGTTCAATTCAGTAAATTTGAATTACAATAATATTCGGCAGATTACAGTTGTGAGACGGCTGATATATCTAATATCCAAAAGAAAAGGAAGTAATTCCATTATATCGTCCATTGCAGAGAAAAAGAAAACAGTTAGTTAATAAAAGACACCAAATAACTCAAGACCATCCTACTTGTCCATATATGTACATACAGCACCCCAAATTAACTGTCCCAAAGCCATTTTCCGCTTCCCCTTAACACTATATAGGTTATATTCAATTTTATACGTAAACAAGAAGCGAGTTCTCCACATCTCAAATGGGGGGGCTTCACTTTGTAACCACACTGAGGCAATACAGATCCTTAACACTGCGGCTGCCATAAATATCAGGTACCTGACTTCCTTACCAGAGTCTGTACGTACTCCATCTACATCTATACCCAGTAAGATCTCACTGATTGACACTTGTATAGTGACACCTAGAATCTCGGATAAGAACCCATTTATATGTCTGAGCAATTCCGATAATTTAACACAAGTGGCAAAGATATGTACTACATCAGCGTGTAAAGTATTACACCTAAAACACTTTCCATCAGGATCTCCTCCCCACTTTGCGATTTTATCGGGCGTTCGATAAAGATAGAACAGAGTCTTATAGTGTTGTGCCTTAAGATTAGCCGACATAAATAGACGGCACGCCAGTTCAATCGATAGTTCCAACGGTATTTCAGAGCACTCCAGTCTTTCTTCCCACCTCATACGATGAGTTTCCAGGTCGTTAGGCATTGTCTCGATAATTATATTATATAATACTCCTATACGGGAACACTTTTTATTTGCCTCAATAAGGGGGTTAGACACAATCACAGTTTTCAATTTAGCAAGATACTCACGCAACTGTAAATACTTAAAAAAATGCGCAGTGGGTAACAGGTATTGTTTCTTCAATTGGGAGAAAGATTTTAGCCCATCTGGTGTATAAACATCCCCCACTTTTGTTAAGCCTCTTAAACGCCAGTTAACTACTATATAATCCCAACATATATTGGGATGCAATACCGATGCAATTAAAGGGGTATAGAAAGACACATTTTGAATATTATATAGCTTCCTTATTGCTTTCCAAACCTTATATGCGGCAGCTATCACCTTAAACCTTGTACGTTTGTAGTAGTCCAAGTCTATGTTAATAAAAAGACAGTTCTTAGCATCAGTCCCTAGAAGCAAAGAGTATATAGAAGGTTGTAGTGCATACTCCACCGGTCCCTGGCCAATTAATAAAATATTCATTCGCTGCAACATACAAACATAATAATACAAAAGGAAATCAGGGACTGCCCAACCACCCACTGCTCTAGGCAGCATCATATATTTCTTAGCCCGTCGCTCTTTCCCCTGAGACCACATAAATCTCATACATATTGCTTGCAATTGTGAAATACGTACAGAACTAATCTCTAATGGTAGACATCTATAAAGATACAACACCTTAGGTAATACCATCATTTTCAAAATATTACATCTGCCGACAAGAGTCAAATGTAAACATTCAAACTGGTCCAATTGTTTACGAACCCCCTGCGTCAGCTTCTGCCAGTTGGCCTCAACCGTAGCCAAAGCCCCAGCACAAATCTGTACTCCCAAATAAGAAACCTCTTCTAAGACTCGTGGATCAGCAAAAGACTTGATATTTATACACAGTATTTGAGTCTTGGCAGCATTTAATTTATATCCCGATACCGATCCATATCTCTTTGCAAGCTTTTCGATTTCATTCATAGCCATAGACGGTCTTGGTGAGAGCACAGCGACATCATCAGCATACGCCAATACACGGTACTGCTGTGTTTGTATCCTAACTGGAGGTACCCTACTGCTCAGCTCAATCATTCTTAAAAAAGGATCTATATACAAAGCAAACAGTAGTGGAGAGCATGGACATCCCTGCCTAGTTCCTCGTTGTATTAATACCGGAGCGGATTGATGACCCATTACATTAATCCGTGCACTAGGTTGTTGATAAAGTACCTGTATTGATTTAATAAAGTTTGGCCCGAATCCCTGTAATTTCAGCAAGTCCCATAAGAAGGCCCACGATACTTGGTCGAAGGCCTTCTCTGCGTCCAATAATATAAGACTAAGTGGGTCCCCCGACACCTTTGCATAATCAATTATAGTGATCACCTGATTAACATGATCGGTTGTACCACGCTTTGGGATAAACCCGTGCTGATAAATAGAAACCAGAGGGGTGATCACTTCTGATAATCTGGTAGCTAAGATCTTAGAATATAGTTTCCCGTCTGTATTTAACAATGAAATTGGTCGGTATGAGCCTGGTAAGTCTGCCGGTTTTTCCTTTTTCCTAAACACTGCTATACTCGCCTCCCCCCATGTTATAGGATACTCCCCTTGCTGAGCCTTTCGGAATGTAACTAACATATCCTGTTTTAAAACTTGGAAAAAAGATTTATATACTTCAAGCGGAAGTTTATCAGGACCCGAAGCCTTGCCCACTGGCAATGCTTTAAGAGCCGCTTCTAGTTCAAACATCTCTATGGGGGTCTCCAGTATATCTGCCAGTCCTTGATCCAGTTTCGGCCCAAGGTTTTGTCCGAGAAAGGACAAAGCACTATTACTATCATATTCTTCTGCAGCATATAAGCTAGCATAGAATCCTCTAAAGACTTCTAAAATACCACTCTCGGTTTCTTCATAATGCCCAGCGTCATTTTTCATACTTTTAATTCGCTGAGCAGTTTCCCTGTTCCTCATTCTCTGGGCTAGACACCTCCCACTAGCCTCCCTGTATTCATACAACACCTGTCTCTTGACCTCAAAAGTCTTTGCTGCTTCCTTACTCCAATAGTTGTTAACCTTGGCCTCATTCTTTTGTTGATGCACATACATGACACTGTTCAGGGATCCATCATCTACAGCTGACATTAAATGACCATTCATCATGGTCCCCCCATTAAAGCAGTGCACTTTGTAATCTTCATGGTACATGTTCTTTGCAGCAGGCACGTTAACCCTCTGTGCTACCTTTCCAGGAGTCAACCCTTCCACTAGACAAAACTCGGATCTCTCTCTAGGAAGAACATTAATCACCGAAGTTATCATGACATTTTTATTGTTTCTGAAAATTGCTGGGGGGCAGGAAGGAGGCAGCAAGTGTTTTTAAACCATAATATACTTGCAAACACTACGCACCCACCCGAAATAGGTACCCAGTGCGGTCACACTGTTTGCACTGCCTTAACCTGCTCAAGGTTCATGTGACCTCAGTGACTGGATCACTGTTGCTCTAGGGTGTGCTGCTTCGTAGGCCTGCCCGCAAGACTGGAGATGAACTTTAGTATGGATTGTGGTGGGCAGGCCTTCAAGGTTAACTCACAATTGACACCACTAGGGTACACCTGCTTGTGCTAAGACATCAAGCCTTCTAAGGTCTAGTGGGGCCTTCTAAGGTCTAGCATGGGAATATGCTCCCTCAGTGGAGTGGTCTGGTGGACTGGTCATGAAGGCTGAACCCAGTTCCCCAGTTCCAAATTCGACAGCTCTGGCCTTAGTGCCACAACCTCTCTCCCACTGAACACCATACTGCCCCACTGAGAGAAACTCGCACTGCCTTCAGCTACAACCTAATTGTGCCCGCTATAAACACTTGGATGTGGCTCAATTCAAATTATGAACTTGATAAGAGTAATATGCTGCCTAAAAAAAAATAAGTAAAAGCAAACACTCATAGGGAATGCAAGATTAAGTAAAGCATGTGAAATGTAAGCAGAAACAACATGGTTACCTTAACGATCTCTCACTCACTATTCAGAAATCACCGAGTGGTTTTACCTGAAAAGTTAAGGACATGACTAAAGGGCCCTGAAGGGAACCGTTTCAATGCCCATTGCTTATATCCTTACAAAACGTCAGCAGTATGGTTTAAAAAGACCACATCCATAAACACAGAGCCATGGTACACATTTTGTTTTCCAATCCACCCATCTACCAGTTATTGCAGTCCCTCCAGGAATGATACACTTTCCCACCTGGGGACAACAATGCTGTTCAAAGAAAGACTAGAAAACAAAAGTAGCGCTACACTGGCAAACTCTGCAAAGTGAGGCTGATGTATTTGGATGTGAATAAAACCAATCTGACCACTTTGCTGGTAACCACTCTGTCTTCCTTTATTTAGTTATGTATTTATTTTTCATATTTAAAACCACCTATTTCTCTCCATCCCGCTGCATTTTGGAATAGAAAAATGTCAGAAAAAGGGCATTTCCCGCAAGAGAGTTTTTCTTTTTTGGATCCATTTCAGAGGAAAGCAACTAAATGAAAGAAGGAAAGAGAGATTGTGAACCGTTTCTTCAAGTTACGGTTTTCAGTAAGTGAGGAGCAAGACAGAAAGAGAGGGAATAATAGGATAGAAGGGGGACACCTGCCAGCACAAAAAAGAAGAGGACATTGCCCGAGTCCTATTCCTTCTCTGCCCGTCCCCCAACGTCCACGAAAGCAAGCCGAGCCTTATCTAAATGCCTTTGCCGGGGTAGCTACGCCACTGCTGTAACGTCTAGAAAAACACAAACACTGAATTGGAAACTAAGTAGCGGTTTCTTTTTAGACATGTCAAGGTTGCCCTCTCACTCTAGTTGGCTCCCCCATGGTATATTATACAAAGTATAAATGAGCCAACATTAACTTTAATACTTTAAAACAAAATGTTTCTTCAGGTCTTGAGGAAAGGATACCGGGGTTAAACACAACTGGGGTCCGCTTCGACTGGGGGCTTCTGCTGTTCGGCATAAAACCCATTGCAACACCCACTTGTCACCTCTTCAGGCTTTCCTTCTCCTGATATTTTCAGAGATGTCCCAATCTGCGGTCGGCTCCAAAAAGGAGAAGTTTCCACCGGGTGAAGTGATGACCCGGCGCGTGTACGCTTCAGACGACTTTCCTACTCACGCCGACAGGAGATCCCGCGCTGGTCGAGCAGGGCATTCTGGTTACTCGTTGCCACGGCCTGCTGCGCCGTCTGCACGAGAGCACCGTCACGCGCAGCGTCCACAAGACTCCCCGGCTGCGCTCGAGGGGCATCATGAGCCCGGTGTGCCTGGCACTGATAGTCGCAGTCTGCGCCCGCCAAGGTACGTGAGAGGGCCGCCGCGTGAGTGGTATGGCCGCTGAGGAAACGTTTAGGTTATTTCGGGATCGAGACAAATTAACTTTCATTCATTGTTTCTTGCTCGATAAATGAGTGTTATTGAGTTACGTTGGGTTGGGTGATAACAAATTCCAACCCCCTCCATCTTGTTCAAGGGGCTGGAGCCAGTTAACTTCGCAGTGTGGGATTTGTAAAACCCGCTAAAATTTTTGTTTCTTATCTGACGCCTGAACTGGTGTCGACTGCCGTTATTAGTGCCCCACAAAAGTGCACAGACCAAGGGGCATATTATCAAGCACGGCATTAAAATTATCGCTGCTTTAGCAGCAGAAAACCGCCGCTAAAGCGGCGATAATGGGCTTGATAATATGCCGCAGAGAATTCCAAGAGAAGCCCATGTTGACACCCGAACATGGGCTTCTATGGGAATTCTCAAGGGCATATTATCAAGCCCATTATCGTCAAGCCCATTATCGCCGCTTTAGTGGCAGTTTTCTGCTGCTAAAGCGTCGATAATTTTAACGCTGTTTCTTGATAATATGCCCCCAACTCTTTAAAATCTGCATGCTGCTTTTCTTCAGACGTCAAAACAGCCCCTAATAACAAGTCACTGACTGAAGAGGCAGTGCTGCACCTGTTCTTTCGTGTGAGCAAACACACACTGTTGCTGTGTGCCAGCGCTGTAGTCTCTGTTTGCATGAAGGCAGTACATCTTGAGGATTTGGGGGGCCATGGGTAATGCATATTTTGATGGACCTTCTCAGGGACAGATTTGAATTTTATTAGACATTTTCTCCTAAATCAGGGGTCTCCAATCTTTTCTGTAGTGAGAGCTACTTCTGATCAGTGAAAATCATTGTTAGGTACTGAAGGCTAAGCAACTCGCGCATTATTACCAAACACCCCCACACCCAGCTTCATTGACTTTAAGCCTCTTGTCCATAGAGCCAGGCACAGTGGTGTGAATAAAATGCTTTGAATGGGGTCACTATGACAGGGCTGTCGTGTGTCAGTGACAGCGTGAGTATGAACGTGTGTGTATGAATGGGTTATATTTGTTTGGGTGACTGACAGCCTGTGTCATATGTACTTGTGGCACAGGACATACCTTTCTCCATTTTTGGCATCGTTAAATGTATAACACAAAGATACTACTGTTTTTTAAATGGGAGAAATTTTAAGTGCAGAGAATGTTTTGCACAAATGTTCATAATATGGAACATTTTTCTGCACCTTAAATTTATCCCACTTAAAATAATGTCTGTATTTTTCAGTTTTATATATGGCACTGTCAACCAGCCACTGTGAGCAAAATGCCTGCCCGGTGTAAATGTGACACTTTGAAATGGGAGAAAATTAAAATGAAGAGTTAGCTTTCTGTTTATATGGATTCCATAAAACGCAATCATTTAATTATTTTCCCATTTGAAAGTGTCATATTTACAAACAGCAAGTATCTTGCTCCCAGTGGCCTGTAGAAATCATGCCATATTTATAACAGAAAAATACAGCCATTTGTTAAAATAAGAGGAATTTAAAGTAAAACACATACTTCATAAAACATTAAGACATAATTGAAAGTGGAGAAAGACATTAAGATGTAGTGTTTCACAGAAATATTTTTCTTCACTTTATATTTCTCCAATTTAAAAAAAATGACTGTATTTTTAAGTTATAAATATGGTACAGTGTCTACTGGCCACTGGGAGCAAGAGGCCTGCTGTTTGTAAGTGTGACACTGAAATGGCAGTTAATCAAAATGAAATGTTTACTTAATCATTAAGCTAACATTTCATTTTAATTTTCTCTTATTTAGAATCATTCAGAAACATAAGTTGTTCTCACGCTCCAATATTGATTTGAAATTGACTTTTATTTAAGAGTTAAATACCTCAGTGGTTTGTTCGTCACCTCTGTGCTACAAGCCTGGGTTGTACATCTGACTGAGCACAGCTCATTATCAGACCCTGCTATCTGCAGACCTGATAATGATAATGTAAAATAAACACAAACACCCCATTAACTTTAAAAGAAAAATGTGACCCTTTGCTTATTTAAAAATCAACTCAAGGCTGCAAGCTACTCTAAAGGTGTCTAGAGCTACTGGTAGCTTGTGATCGATTGGTTGGAGATACTTGTCCTAAAATCAAGCCTGCATGATGGCAAACAGTGCTTAATCATATGCTAATCGTTCAGCAAGAGAGTCACACAAAACAGTTAAAATACGTGTTGCCCATAGCACAAAAATCCTTAAAATGACACTGGATAGAGAGATACAGTCTGAGGTAGTGATAGGAAAAGAATAGGAAGAGGAATAAAGTTAGAGAAAAAAGGGAAAAAAGGGAAAGTACAGTTTCCCAGAGGGTCCATTGGAAGATGCAGGCTGTGGGCAATTTCCCACTTTGCCCATGTCTTAAAACGTCTCTGCGTGAAGGGAACATGCACTTCTGTCTTGTAGTATGTTTTTCTGTGAAGGCAACGTGCACATTTGTTTTTAGAAGGGAAGCTCCCACTGTTGCTGAACGTGCTATTCCTGTTCCTTGTGTCAAGGAAGCTTGTACTTCAGTTTCTCTGTGCATTGCTACTCTCTGTCACTGACATTTACCCTAATGTTGCCAGTGCGGCATCAGTTCAGTGTTTGAGATAAACCTTCATTGAACCTTCCTGTCAGTCTGCCTGAAAGGTCAGTGTGTGAGCCAGAATCGTTTTAAGGCATTGGCTAAGAGGGCTGTGGCCCACGGCCCCCACCTTTCAAGAGCCCCACTTGTTAAGCTTTCAGAACAGTCACAGACATGTCTATAGTTTTACAATAACCAGTTTGTTAACTTGCGTTCTTTATTTCGAAGGCAGCCCAGGCTGCCCAGCCAGCCCAGCCCCTACTTGAGAGATAGTGATGGATAAAGAAAAATGCCTAGTAGGCTCAGGTTAGTTTCAGCATGGCTTTAACCTTTTAAAGTTCACAGGCCTAGCCCAACTGTGCAGTAAAGATTGGTATTGTGTGCTCCCTCTGTGACTGCATCGTCCTTTTGTATCTGCTCCGGTTTTTATTGATGATTTCCCTAATATTACCACAAACATGGACTGCAGCAAGCAGAAATTTTTCAGCCTCCCATGCTTTACAAACCACCTATAGAGTGTGCCTTTACAAGTTCAAAACTGTCCTGATTTGCAAATGTGCACCACTTTTTATCTATCTTATTCGCTAATGGGAGGGCGGGGGCACTGAGACTATTTTCTTCCCCAGTTCAATCATGGAGGGATACATGCATTGATGTAACTCCTACAGTATGAAGCAGGTGCGTGTACTCATTCTGTCTTTGTTCTGTGATTAGCGTCCTCCCCAGTCCGGGAGCATGCAAATAAATACGCCACTCATGGTACTCTGAATTGTACATCTTTATTCCTCAGCATGCAATCACATTCTGTTCTCTGTTTACGTCATAACCATTAATAACCACACCGTAACACTTTCCAGTAAGTTGCGTACTTACTCTATAGAGTCCACCTAGAACCCCAAGGATGCTAGCACCCATAGTCTCACAACACTACACTGGGTGAGAGAAGATGTGGCCTAATGGCTAGTGCGGTCGACCTTGAAGCTGAGGAACCGGGTTCGAGTCTCTGCAGAGATGCTCAACATCCTGTGATTCTGGGCAAATCACTTAATCTCCCTGTGCCTAACAAAAATGAACGTGTCCGTCTGTAACGCAACTGGTGCTCATGTAAAGTGCTCTGATACCTTCAGGTTGAGTTTGCGCTATATAAAAAAAACAAAAAGGAAAAGATGGCATTGAATCTGGCCAGTCTGTGCTTGTTCTGTATATGAGCGAAACCTTTCTTGTTTTTACCTCTGTGTGGGCAGGAAGCTTACACTATTTGTGTATAACAGTAGCTTTTAGTTCTTTAGCATATGCACCTGTCCCTTATGTGTGAGGTGAACTTATAGTACTATTGATGTGCCATACCTGTAGTTTGTATGAAAATAAGATTGTACTGTACCTGTTCTACGTTGTGACTGTCCTAATGTAAATGGAATGTTTGAACTTTGGCCTGTGGGATATGGTTAAGTGTTTGATTGAAACATGCACTCCTCCTGTAGCAGAGTTGTTTAGTTTGCTTACTACATAAGACCACAGAGGGCATACATGAACCACAATAAGACGTTTCAAGGACTGAGTGGCTGAGGTTACTTCAAAAATTAGCCTTGACATACTTTTTGAGCAGAGTAAGAGAAGCAGCAAGCTTGATGCGTGTCACGGGAGCATTCCAAATATTCAGTGGAGCCAGAGAAAGATCATTTCAATGTATTCATATTTCTAAAATAGGACGTTTCAGTGCACAGAAGAGCTCTGGGCTCAAATTCAACAAGCCACCAGGGATCTTTAGTTGTACCAGGATTTAAGATTGGTTATGTGGAGACCTTTATGGGTGATACAAGCGGACGTGTCTTTGCATGTTGATTCCAGGCATAACCATTTGAGGGCAGTGTACATGAGTTAGGCAGTCGAATTTCTTGATATTAGAGGCAAGTCAAGCAACAGAGTGGAGATCACCAGTTTGAGGGACAAGAGGTAATTTATGGAAACTTGTAAGCAGAGCATGTCCATAGTAAACTATGCCCAATATTTTCATAAAGACTTCATGTTTTATCTCAGTTTAAGTTAAAACCATGCAATCATGGGCATGGTTTTGGTATGGGAGTCAAAATGAAGCCCAGAATTGAAGACAAAACTTTCCTATACAGCAGTGACAACGTCCTTTTGGGTCAGATTCAGGGATTAAAGTCTCTCGAGCCAGACAGAGGGAATCTTGTCATTTTGGTTTAGCTGCGAGAAGGACAAATCCATTATAGTTACATTGACCTTTAGTTCTAGCTATGCCATCTGCACCTGTATCTTGGTTAGACATATGGACAGTGAAAAGATTGTCGTAAACTTTGAATCGTTAGGTGGAGGTTAACATCCTGCTGGAAGGAGTTCTCCGATACGGTCAGTATTTAGCTAAGATGTTTATTAGTGAACTGGAAGTCTTATAGGGCTCATAACGTTGAATGCTCTGGTAGTAAGGGGGGCTAAACGTGTAGGATTAAAAACTGCCACATGATATGCAGATAAACAAGAACTTCATGGGAGCAGCGAATAACAAGGTAGGGGGTGCATTGCTATTACATTTTGAAAACTGCAGAAAGGATAGTGGAGAGGTGTGGCTCACTAGTTAGAGGCGGCAGACCCGTAAGCAGAGAATCGGCCAGGGACCAGGGTTCAATTCCCGATGCGGCAGGGTCGTGGACCAGGGTCAAAACGGACTCGATAATTCTCGCCTCGGTACCTACTCTAACCAGGAACACACTCGGCAACTCTTGGCATTAAGCTTGCCTCATCTCTACAACGGCCCCCCACAGACGCCGGGGATGCCTGGTTTCACCTTAGAGATACCCAGAAAGGGACCATCTCACAGGGATAGCCAGGACGGGTTCCCCAGCGGTCTACAGCGCCGGGACGCCCCGTTGCTGGGGCAGCTGTGCGCTTTACAAGTCTACAACATTTACATTTACATAGTAGAAACAACGCCACATTGACTTGGCAGTCAGGGAAGCAGTTGTCAATAAGTGCAAAATTGACAGAACCTAGCCAAGAAGATGTGATAGGTGACGTAGCTGGGAGAGAACCCCACTTTGATTATCAGTGGATTGATGCAACAGTCAGGGAAAGGCACTTTCAAGAGTGACTGAATCACAGGACCCTGAACCCATGTTTGATTTGGTTCAATTTTGTTTTCCTCTTGTTTTATACTGCATACTTATTGAGTTTTGATTAAGACAACACACTTCATGAAAACAATGCAAGACCTGCAAAGTCAATTGGAACCGTTGATATTTATCGAAGCTTACATAGAAATTATGTTGTATCTTTGGCTCATCCCAAATTAAAATCAATAAAAATGTTTTCTTACAAAAGAGATGTTTAATACAGAAGTTAGAAACTAAAGGTGTCAGTAAATGTCCATGAGAGACACCACATGGGTCTGGAGAGGGTTCATAGACAGTTTTGGTCTTAACTGGTTGGAATCTGCTAGGTAGGACTTGAAGAAGAGAGTGAAAATGTCCATTCTATTGTTAAGAATATTAAGAGAAATGGTTTATTGTACCAAAAGCTGATGATCGATTCGGTAGGACTAATTAGGCACAAGTGACCAACATCAAATATCGTGAAGTTGTCATCAATAATCATTTGCAGACTGGTATTGCTGCTGTAGCCGCAACAGAAGCCCAATTGAAAGTTGCTCTACAGGCGATACTCCATGGTGTTTTCAATTAGTTGATTGACAACACACCTAAAAGTAATCTTTATTTACTTGGGGGAGTCCAGAATTGGGTGTTTACTTCTCAGCTAGATTAGAATCAGTATTGCCTTTTTCTAGGAGTGCCTATTACCAGTTTTACGAGGGCCTGCTCCATAACCTTGTTTAAGGAACTTTTTAATGCTGTTCAGTCACTGTTGGATGAGAAAGATGTATGCTTGTTAGTAAGCCAATTATGGAATTAGGAGATAAAGGCACTCGTTACCAGCGATGAACTAAAATTCGATGCAACAACTGTTTGCACTGGGATTGGAATTATGAGTTGTGTGGAAAAGACCGAGTAAAAAGGCAAAACATGCAGAATTCCTTGTGCTAAAAACTGATCCACAGGTTATGCCTCATTTTCAAGTTGAGAATTCAGAATAGGAGAAATTTACCACACAAGGTGAATACCTCACCATGGGGTAATGTTATTTCCCACTTGTGCCTTCTTGAACTGTCATCTGGTCGAAGCACTAGCAATGGTGCGTGTTTACCGGTTGAGGAGGCAGGGTAGGATTTACAAGTGCCGGTGGAGTTTTTAATTCTTCCCTGGTATGCCCAGAAGACCAGTCAGATCCAGGACTGATGCCTGCACCCAGCGTGGAAGATCTGACAGATTCTCTCTTATTTATTTTAAATTATTATTCCTTTATTGGCATTTACAAGTTGGTACAGCACTGATGAAGATCTTAGCATATAGGAGTAATCATAGTAAACTTTACAGATCTCTTTTACTTGAAGAAAAATAAGTGACCTTCAGCAAACGTGTCAGAATTTAGAGAGCTTTAAAATCGGTAACAAACGTTTCGTGAGGCACAATTGTAGTTATTATTGTAACTAGATCTGCAGTGACATCATTCCACTGCAATAAACTAGCTGGAAATTGAATGTTTCTCTTTTATAGAACCACAATTCCTCTACAGTTGAAGAGGCTGCCGTTCGTAAATAACTAATCTTATGCTGGTAAACTTCATATGTATTCATCACTGTACATTTAATACAAAACAATATTACAGCCTAATGCCACGTGCAATTCAAAGCGTCACAAATAACGCTAGTAGGAGGTGGCGTGCAGTGCACTAAAGAAACAGGAAGGGGTGGAGCAGTGGTCCATGTTTTCAAAACAGCTGTGGGACGTACAAAAGACATGGTAAGGTTCGTCCAACACATGGGACCAAATTACAAGAAGAAAATGCAAAAATAGGTGGGATACTGGGTGACAACGAAGACATCTAATGGCAAACAAGGAGTGCAAACAACATTAATCTGTTCCTGTCTCTGGCGCATCTTTTATGGCGGGGATTCCTATGTGAGGAGCACTAGAGTTTAAACTTCCCCATGCTAGGACATTTTTGTTCTGTAAACCTATTGTACAGAAGATGGTGATTTATTTTCCTTGTTGAGCAGAGTAAACTGCTTATTTCTAAATACATTTGGATGTACTTATTGATGAATGTGGTAACCTATAAGGCTGACTTTCAGTCTCAATGTTGAGCTGTAATCTCACATATACATTAACAAAAACTGTACAGTTAAATGACACATGTTGCTCATTTTTGCTGCCGTCAATTACCTACGGATTGCCTTTCACATTAGGTTCAAGGGAGTATATATAGATTGTGTGTGTGTGTGTGTGTGTGTGTCTGTGCACGCTCGCACTTGTGTTGATGGTCAAGTAGGCATGGAGGTCAGGAGGTAGGGTGTGCGCAGTCATATTTTGATTATTCTTCTGGGGTAGCAGGTGCCGGTGCTGCTGTATCCCTCCCTGTACATCTGTGTGCAAAGCATTGGTCCTTAGGCTTGTTTATATCACCCAGAACAGCTGCAACAAATTTGGGAACATACTTGCATACTGGCTTCTCCTGCTCTGAGGTTTCAGGAAATGTAATTTGCAGTCGTAAATTCTGACTCCTGATTCACAGAGTCCGGATTAGCAAATTTTTCCAACAGCAGATTCTGTCAGGGAAAATTGGTATGTATGGCAGACAAAGGAGTGGGGAAGTTGGGGAGGCTATAGAGGTCTGGCCATGCAGAGTCAGTGGGCCATCGACAAAGTCCTGGAATGTTTTATTGCAGAAATGGCTTTGTTTGCTTTATTCTACTTTAGACCTCCTTCACTTCAATATAATGTTAATGGAGAAATTAAACTCCCCCCGTGTTTTCTCTAAATCTCACATTTATCTGTTCCCAAGTGTTGCCATGTATGATATATCTATTTTTTTTTTAAATGTAGGACGAAAATATGGTGTCAGGGTAGAGAAGTGTATGAAACACTCCGAAATTCATGGTGGATTACAGGAATTAGAGAAAGTAATATTATTCAGGTGAAATGAAAAAGGCGAAAAGGTAGAGCTGTTGTTACCGCATGTCAGCAGTGCTTAATCATGTTGGTTATTCTCCCTGTGGATAGGTCAGCGGATTAACTATTGAAGAAGAGTATGCAAGGAAATCTATGATTTACTTATATCCCCGTGTGTACTCAGAATATTTGTACAATCAATTGAAGTCAGATTTGCAAGCCGGTGCAATAAGCCATTTTTTAAAACTCTATCAATCAGCCAATTGGAGACTGGTACCAGCCACTGTAGTCAGCTATACCTCTGCCTAAGTGATAATGCTACTGTCAAAGGCTGGCACATTTGTCTGCTTCTTCTCGTCTCTCCATGCCTAGAGGAGGCAAGCATGGGCAACATAAATTGATGCAGTAGTGGCGCCTGCCCTTTTCCTCCCACTGGTCAGACCTGGAGGAGGTAGAGCAAGATGTCTGATGGTGGTACCATACCACCTGCCGCTACTCCACTTCTTATGGCGACCCGGGGGTAGGCTGAGGAGATTCTAGGGTAGCAGCAGCCTTCACTCACTGGATGAAACCAGAAGAGGTGGAAGAAGGGAGCTGAAAGACTTCAGCTTACAACATATGCTAGAAACGTTCTTTAGGTATAACGGCTTCATATGTAAATAACAAAAGTAACTATAGAAGAAATGTGTGGGGTTCACAGAAACCATGGGGTACTATGCAGTTAAGTTGAGGAATTAGAAAATCACATTGAGATATCATCACAACGATGATGAATGATAACAAGTAATTGGAATTTCTTGCTATGTCTTTAAACAAATAAAGGTGATTGGACGTCCACTTTTACTCAGGGCTCCATTTTAAATTGTGTGCTGTTCTGCCTCGTATCCCCCAACCCAAAGTTATCGAGACTGGGGAGGGTGGCACTGGTAACATCAGGGTGCGAAAATACTCAGACTACAGAAATTGGTAAGTTGTGTATGCAAATCAGTATTTATGTACTGATGCCTGCATGTTGTTGGTCAGTATGTCATTCCCTCAAAATCCCACGACTGGAGGTATTTCCACCCACCGGCAGTTACAAAAGTCTGCAGGTGAAGTACTCCATCTTGTAATTCCGATTCAACAGTAAGTCCTGCTAACAATCAAATCAGGTTTATTGGTACACTCAGAATAAAGGACTATTAAATAGTTTTGTGGAACCTTTATTTGAGAAACATTAGGATTGGCAGGTAAAAGGGAAGAAGGTAGGACTGGAAATTCAGAGCAATTGTGCCATCAAGATTACATTTGAGATGTTTACATTTTTCCACAGAGTGACACGTTATCTGGAATTAGATAGATGTTCCATGTTGAAAGAGGGAACATTCTAGGAGGAAGTAAACATGGAAAGTACTCCTCGAGGAGCTAAAATAGCAATCAAGCAATACAACTACATCAAGGTCGAAGTCTGCTCAAAACTGGTGGGTGTTAAAGTCTGTCTTCTGGCTTTCATTTCTAATATACATTCCAGAAGCACGGTCGTAGTCAATAATGTGACACCTCACTCTATGGAAAAGCCAGTATTTGTACCTTAAATAACGTTGCCTCTCCCCCTAACCAATGTACTCTAAGCCTGCAAGAAACAAATGTTTTGGAGGACATGTAAGAGAAGGCCAAATTTGGATATGATTTGTGAAAGGATTCAAAACTTATAAGGCAACTAATGAAGAGATACTCAGAATGTGTGTTTGGGCTGCTAAGTCAAGAGGCATAATAAAGCAGTATCCACCTTAGATGTCTTTAATGTCCGTCATCTGCTACTGTCCAGAACACAACTCAGACAGATGTAGGTACTGATTGTTCGTGAAGAGAAGCATTTGCAACCTGGGGGTCTGCCAAGGGAAAACAGAGCCTCCAGTCTCCACTGCAGGCTACACACTGCTGATCTTCAACGCACACACTGAATGTGTGCAGGCAGCATTGCAGTGTCCCAGTGCTCAATCAAACAATCAGGGGGTTTAAAGCACGCTACTCACCCGTGATGGTCTTGAAGCACTCGTAGGGGGGCGCGGCTCCGGTTCAGCCGAAGAACCAAGCCTTGAGGCTCTTCCTGAAGGTGTGCAGAGTAGGGAAGCGTCTGATGTTGACAGGGAGCTCATTCCAGGCTTTGGTCGCGATGTAGGAGAAGGCTCTTCCACCCGCTCTGGTTCTGCGGATGCGTGGGGTTTCTGCCAGGGCGAGGTCGGCGGAGCGGAGGTTCCTTTTTGGTACATGGAAGGAGACTCTTTTGTTGAAGTTTTTGGGTCCGATTTTATGGAGGGATTTGTAGGCGTGGGCGAGTAGCTTGAAAGCTACTCTCTTCCCGACGGGAAGCCAGTGGAGGTCTCGCAGGTGTTGGGTGATGTGCTCATGTCGTGGTATGCTGAGGACGAGTCTGGCTGCAGTGTTCTGGATGGTCTGGAGTTTGCGTAGCAGGGATTTTTTGATTCCAGCGTAATAGAAGGCGTTTCCGTAGTCCAGTCTGCTTGTTATGAGTACCGTGGGTGACGGTCTTTCTGGCTTTGGGGATTCCACTTGACGGTCTTGCGGAGGATGCAGGGGGTGTTGAAGCAGGTGGAGGCAACGGTGTTGATCTGTCGGGTCATGGTGAGGGAGGAGTCGAGTATGATGCCGAAGTTCCGGGCGTGGTCCATGGGGGTGGGTGGGGTGACGAGGGTGGAGGGCTGGCACAGTGCACAAAGACACAGTTGGGATGATTTGCTGAGGGCAGTCTGGATACCAGTTTGGAATAAAAATAAGTGCTAGAATCAGATTCTGGTTGGTTCCAGCTCTGTTCCAGCACTGAGTTGAGTACTTCAGGCAAAGAGACAGGCTGGTGAGAAAAAACTTTAACGCTGCACCCTGCATTGACCAAAAAGAACATGTTTGATAAGATACTAAAAAATCTGTGTTATCATCAGAATCGGCAAATACATGTTTGGTTAAAGGATGCATTTCATTTGACAAAACCTACATATTGGCATATGAACTACATCATACAACATTGAATTCTGCATCTCTTTGGCTTGAGCAGTGGGAAAACAAATGGATGAGCGTTTGACATGTAGCCCTGCGCCCACTCTCCCAGGGGTAGAAGTCAGGAAACCTATTGTTGCTCCTTTTGGTCCAATGCCTCTTTTAAGAATTTGTAGATTGAAAATAAATACAACCATTTTTTTTCAGTATTAAAGAAAGCAGCTTGGTAACATAGGCTAATTGTCAGCTCGGCCTGACTTTGAATGGGTGGTTTGAATTAAAGCTCTCGGTGTTCATAAATCGCTTAAATGAGGAACGTCAAAATTAAATATATAAAGATGAAAAAGTGGATTTTTAAATATACAACCTAATTTAAGATCATTGGATTCTTATTCAATCATTGAACAAACCTTTAATAGCGCCTATCATTAAGAGAAAGTTTAGTGTAAATGGTCATACCCTTAAATTTCGGTTGATACATTTCTCGCCAAGACTGTGACCAACAGGTTAGTGAGACTAGCAATGTATTTTTGATAAATTTAGTGACTGAGAAATGTGATGTCATTTTTGGGAACCTTTAATAGCGAAAGCCTCTAAATACGAAGTAATACAATTTATTGTAGATGTGGAAGAGGTGTTTTTATATTGTTTCCCATTTATGCTCATTTGCACTATGAACCTACGCACCATGGCAAAGGGTTATTGAATGCTGGCCAGCAACAGCCTTCGTGGACTGACCTTGAGATTACGGTTGGTGATTGTGATGAAGTGCCGGATAGGCAGGTCTCAGAATTTGTCATATTGAAGTTTGGAAGGACAGTTGGAGCTGCAAAGCTAGGAACACTCAGGATTGCCACTTCATCCTGCTACAGACCTAAATCTGCAGCAGTAACATGATGCACACACCACAGTGTCTTTCATGCCAGTCTTGCACTGCTGGACAGCTTCACTGAAAAACAAGATATATTTGTGTCATATATGTGATTTTTTTCCCCTGCGTTTCTGCTGGAATCTAGTCATCGAGAAAAAGAGGAATCTCAATTTCGTGCTTTTGTGTATCTAGAGCTGTGCTTTGATGCAGATGCTCTTGGGACGACACAAATGCATATGTACTGCATGACTTTTATTTCAAGAACGTGTTCTACCAGCTTACGAAGCAAGTTACGTTGAGTCAGGGAAGCAGGGGTGCAACACGGCTGCCTGTTTGGGAGCAGACACTCACAGAAGGTTGTGTCTTGTATTTCTTCCAGCACAATCAATTCATGTGCTGAGACGACCCTGAATCTCTGTCTAATTATTTCCGTAATGCACTAGAAAAAACTAGTGTGCATGCACAATGGGCATGGAGGCCAGACTACCCAACCCTTGGGAGCTGGTCTCATTGAGGTCGAACGACTGATACTCAACATCGCTTCGGATTCCCAGATGCCAGTCTGATTGATGAAGACTGATTGGATCCAGTACCTGTTGTCACATCATTCACTGGCCAGTCCCTGTACTTAAAGGTGAAAGGGTTCTGTGCAAAGGAACAAGAACTGTGAGTTGAAAGCTGCTTATGGGATAAAGAACACAATATTGAGCATGCCCCCACATTTGTAGATATGTCGGGTAAAGAATATGAGTGAAACAGAGAGCAGAGCACCATTGGACGTTTTAGCCAATGCATGGACACAACAGAGGTTAGAAATTCTTGAGAAACCAATGGACTATGACTGCAAAAGAGTGATGTTTAACTGCCAGCAGGATGCATGGGTGCCTCCTAAAGTGTGTTTACAACAAATTGGCAGGGCACTTCCTGTCTTTACAGTATTTTCGTCTTCCCGCTCCCTGAAGCCTAGTACTGGTGGACGGCCCACATGAAACTGAGTTATGTACATGTTCATTCCAAAGCAAGACCCAAAATGAATCATACAAGGTCTGGTCCTAACCAGAATAAATGATGTCATTGCCCTATTAAAGGATGTCCCTAAATCTAGACGAGCCCCACTAAAGTTGTCTTGCATGCAACTGGTTGCTTAATTCCAGATACTCACCACACAGGTCACATCCCTTTACTAAATGAGATGCAATGGCTTCCACTTGAAACAAGATGACAATTCTAATTCTCTCGTATCGCATATAATGCAGTCCACCTGAACACACCAAAATATTTTGAATGTAAATTTAAGGTCTTTGGTGGTTGACCCCCGACTATTGCGTTTGACTGAACTGCACAAATTGTACCCTGCGATATACTTCATAGTAATAATGATATGCATTCTAATGGATCTCTACCTGTATTGTACAAATAATACTGCTTCACTTCTTCCACAAAATCCTGCTTACTGCAGTACCTTTGATGTAGATACCTGGATGTATAACATCTGTACTTGTATTGTACCACATCTGTACAGCTCTCACATCTGTACAGCTCTCTGAGGTCTATAAAGCCAGGTTCCCGATTTACCAAATTATATAAATACATAGACAGGGTTCTTTCCATGGATTATGGGCTGTCACAAGCCAGTTTCGTGGGGAGAAAATGATGGGTTTGTTTGCCTGGACATACATGCCAGCATCTTGAAAACAGATACAGGGATGATTTAGAAAAAAAAGTGGGATTTAATTTCCCAATAACTTGCTTTGAAGTGAAGGAATGTTACTTTGAAAAACGTAAAATAAAGCAGGGTTTTGCCCTACAAAATGAAGAGTATCTCGTCTAAATCGGTATTTTAGACATACATGTCCTTGGGAGGCCGTATATGAGAGTGCCTCCATTGCTTGCCTCATTTCCACCATTGAATTACTGTTCACTTCTTTGATGATTGTTCATTTTCTCTTAGGTGCTTTGTTTCATGGTGCATGTTGCATTTTAGCGCTGTGTTTTGACAGTGCAGGAGTCAAGGAGACATAAAGTGAGTTTTGGTCCGCTCCTTTCAACTATTGGCTTTATTGTAGCAGCCTCTTTTAGCCATTGGCTTAAGACTTTGTCAGTCGTATCTTGGCTCAGCGCAGTGGACTATCTGGTCTCATCTACTGCTGTTGGCTGGCTGTTTGGGTGTACACTTCTGTTTCCACTGTAGTGCTGGCATTGAACTGCCTGAGGGAATTCATTACAACCGGGGAGTCTTCACTACAATCCACCTTTCATTTTTTTTACGGTCTTAGTGTTGAAAAGTCTCCAATACATTTTTCGTCTCTTTTAAACTGTAATGTAATGCGGATTTGGAGAGAGCGCAAACTAATCACCCGTGAGGGTATCCAGGTGCAGAGTAAGTGCGGGCAGAAAAAGATTTATTCAAACAGCCAAGTCTTCAGTCTCCTGTGGAAATTCATGAACGTGGTGGCTGCTCTGATGTCCTGGGGGAGGGTGTTTCAGGTCTTTGCTGTCAGGTAAGAGAACGAGCGGCCCCAGTCCTGCTCCTGCGGGTGTGTGTGCGAGAGCGAAAGGCCAAGCGGAGGTTCCGGTTCTATCAGTGGAAATGGAGACGGTTATTGTGGTATTTCAGGGCATGTCTTGTGCAATGCCTTGTATGCATTGATGAGTACCTTCGACTGGCAGTGTTTCTGGTAAGTGTGGGCGTAATTGGCAGAGTACTACTACGCGGAATTCCAAACTCCGTGAATTCCGCAACTTTTGTTACGTTGGACTCCCAGTTACACTGAAACCTCATATACTTTTGGTAAATTAACAAGTATATCTCTCTTTACATGCTAAAATGCATATAGTCATTTCACAAAAGTGAAACTAGAAATTTAGCAAGCAGTGAGAGAGGTGATGATTTTGGGATCCCCCCTAACCTTAGGGAGAGAACCAAGCAGATGCCTTGAAAACAAAAAGCACATCTTGCTGAACGATTCAGTGGTGGTCCCATCCTCCTGGTATCTTAACGTGATTATGATTTTTGATTACCAGATAAGCAGATAGCAAATAAATATTTGCCATCTGGAATGGCTGACTCTACAGACTCTCATGTGTGGCTTTTTCTGTAAACATGTGTAAACACAGGAAGCCTCACATGCTGTTTAATATGTTGGATACCCAAATGCTGTTTATTACAATAAAGCTTGCATTGTTCTCCTTGCCAATGCGACGAGTGTACTTGTTATATGT
Source organism: Triturus cristatus (assembly GCF_964204655.1). Classification (NCBI taxonomy): domain Eukaryota; kingdom Metazoa; phylum Chordata; class Amphibia; order Caudata; family Salamandridae; genus Triturus; species Triturus cristatus. The sequence continues at coordinate 821,683,890 of NC_140590.1, forward strand.
AAAATAGTCCCTCATGCTTTTCAATGGAAGTATTTCATTGAAGGCAGAATAATACTACAGAAAGCCGACGGCAGAGTGTGACACTCTTCTGTGTGGCATGAAGGCGCACTCTGTAAAGAATTGGCAACAATACGTCTTGCAGACAGGTGCACTTTCAAGCCAGACCTAAACCCACTCTATGTCTATTAGAGTTGATAACAATACTTCAAGCAGACAGCTCGTCTCTCACGCCAGATCCAAGAATCAATCATAGCTGTGTTGACTTTGCTTGCTGTGGGGTGATGTTCACCCTGAAATGTCCTGGAGCTCTGAAATAGTTAAGCTTTTTAGAACGACATTCTGAACTTTTTTCCAGCTGCGGCTTAGAACATCTGCAGCATGAGGGATGATATGAATGACACAATATTCGGTTTTTATGATTCGATTGTGCCGAGTGTTCAGCAGATTTATGACTACTCCCGTCTCTGTCCTAAATAGAAGCTCATATGGACATGTGAAAAGATGGGATATGTTTTTTTTTTCTTTTTACAAACTCAGGTATTTTCTTCCTCCGTCGAGGAACCTTCCCTCTTCTCTCCACTCTCCCCGGAGGGCACCTCATCTCATTAGATGATGTTCCCTCTTATCATAAACTCTCTTTACAATTGGATGCTGTCTGGTCTGAAAGGCCGAGAATACTTGTCTGGAATCTGATTCTAGAAAGTAAGGGTATCTCTTGTAATGAAACCTGTTATATTGTAAAGCACACTAGCACCTTTGGGTGATGCCCGCGCTACGTAAAAATGCATAAATGCATAAATAAATAAATAGACGATTCCATTCTCTGTCAGAAAATGGATATCCACGGGAGCACTGCAGCATTAAAGGAGCCATTCTTCTCTCAGTGTACCCTCTGCCAGCACATGTGGTTTTTAAGGTAACGATGCTGTATAAATCTAGAGCTTTACTCCCACTAGCAGTAAAGCCAGACCACGGTAGTACATGCAAACTGCAATGAAACTATTACATAAAGTTCATCAACGTCATGTTTTACCTGTCGTATGGACTTTATTATTACCTGAGTAAGTAGACACCTTTGCAGCTGCACATCTGTCGCACCGACTTTAGCTTATAATGGACTCCGAAGCGCTAGCAATCGCTGTGTGATGTGATCCGCTCATCTGAAGCTGCAAAGGTGTTTTTCTGTAAAGCACGGTTTTTCTCGCGAGGCTACTCATCTACCACAGGAGCTATACTGGAGTCTCCTTTCATGTCAAATAACACTTTAATAAACGTCTGGGAAGCTGTCTTGGTGTGAAAGTCAACATTATATGTTTTTTAGAATGAGGGAGTTCTCCACCTTGCTTGTAAATGTTCCTGCACCCCCAAAACCCCAGTAAAACACATCTTCTGGACTTAAAAATGGCCCAGTCACGCTGCACAGCACCACACCATTTTAGAGAAGAAATGCACTTTGGCACAAGAAGCCATGCATGTTCGAGGGAAGGGTGGGTAGAGGAAGATGGAGTGGGCAGGCTTTGTGTGCGAGCGAATGTTGCACAACTAAGGTACCATTAATTCACTACATCCTAATTACTGGTAACGGTGGGGAAGTGAACCTAAAGCCTTCTTGTATTTCGCACCATGTGATTATGCAAGAGGTCATATTGCAGACGGCAGATTGTGGGACACACCCATTCAATTTACCCAAGGACTGTTTTGATCAAAGCAAATGTAGGATCGGTGTAAAGCTAAACACTAGCAGTCAGCATTTTAGTGGATTGGACTTGCATATTGGATCATGACACGTTATCAGGAGGGGAAGAACAAAAATGAGTACGTTTTGGAGAAAAATGGAAGCCTACCATCAACAAGCATTTGCAATGCCATCGGTCTTGCCTTTGGGACCTTATATGTATTATATGCAGCACATTAACCTGGGTACTGTTCTTTAACATGGAGGGAAAGTAAGCTCCAAACTGCGTGACACGCCATGTATGTGAACACATGGAGAGAATTATTGCCTTTCAGCAGGAAATGGTATAGTCCAAAGCTCTGGTTTTAATATAAAATCAGGGCCTTTGGAGGTCATATCACTGAAAATACAAGATTTGAAAAAATATTATTGTCTACGGGTGTTCGTGGAAGACAATTTCTATGGACTGGAATCTAGAGAATGCTAAAGTGATTCTGGTATTTCACTCACCTCTACTGGTCGTTTTCTATCAAGAAAGTTACATAGAGGCTGTTGCCAGAAAATTTTTTAGAAAGCAATTCTGGTGTATTACTGACCTCTGCTGGTCGTTTTCTATCAAGACAGTTAAATAGAGGCAGTTGAACAGAAAAAAAACCCCCTAAGCGGAAGCAGACACGTCCTAGGGCTGATCTCCAGAGCCCACAAAGTCCATACACATATAAGTATATAATAAGTATATACTGAAGTATATACAAGAGGTCTCGAATGCTCGACCTAAAAAACGAGTTGGAAGTTGGAGCGTTCCAATACACTTTGGCAATATAAAAAGGTGTCATAAACAACCATCTCGACAAATTTAGAGGAGGACAGCAAGCAAATAAAAAATGTGTAGTTGCCTTCTGCACACTTGGGGCCAGAACTACAAATATTTTGCGCTGTTTTTGCATCACCAGCACAAACGTTTTTTTTTATTATTTACTTTACATCACAAAACTTGTTTTGCCCTGGAAATTGCCTAAAAGTAACACAAAACAGTTCAAAGCGCTGCTTTGTGTTACTTAGCATCAATGGAGCTTTACAAGGATGGTAGATGGGTGTTCTCATGCAGCCACCCATGTTTTGTGAAGCAAAACCATATCTACCAAAAATCTAAGACAGGGTTTTGTGTCAAAAATTAACCCCACTTGCAAGCAGGCATTAAAAGGAGAAATGTTTTCATTTCTCCTTTCTTTTCCTACTTTGCATATGTGCTGCACTGTAGAGCACACATACAAAGTAGAAAAAAGTTTTAAAAGTTGTCTAGGTGTAGCATTTTGTACTGAAAGGGAACACTTCCAGTACAATACCTATGCTAGACTTGTGCACGCATCCTTGCACTGTGGATCAAAGGTATGTGAATGGAGCTCAGCAGCAAAATTCTGCACCGGCGCAAGGGAGACGGGAGAAGACAGCCATATTTTTGACTGCTGCTCTGCATGTGTCCACCGTTCGCAGTATTACGACTGTTAAAGTCGAATCCGCAGTGCAGTAGTTCCCTGGCAGTGGTGCTACAACGGAATATGCTGAGCGGAGACTGGCGCAGTCCCGCTCAGCATATTCATGGCGGGAGTCCCGCCATGAAAAGGCTGCCGGTGGAGGAACAAAGCCCCTTGCCATGGGGATACATTTAGGGGACACAACATATGCCCCCTGTCTGTATTCCCACAAAGTATCACAAGTTGAACTCGTGTAACAAGAGTGTGACTTGTGATAGGGTCGGCAGTCCTTGCGCGGGTTTGGCGCAGTGGAGCTGGCATTGAGCCGTTGTGTCAAACTTGTAATCAGGCCCTTAGTAAATCTTTCCCCCGGTGGTTAAACTGGTGCAGCCCGCCCACTTTAAAAGATGGCACAAATTGAATAGCTGTCAAAAAAACATTATATTTGTCCCCTGACTCTTTCATGGTCAAAGCCCCCTATTCGGAATTCCGCTACTGGACATGCGTTTATGAGTGCTAGTGATGGAAGGCAACTCTGTGATAAACCGTGGCACGTCAGCTGCCTGATGTTGAGAGGCTGAACCACCATTTATGACAGTGCTGCGTGTCTGAAAGATTGCCACTGAAAGGGAAGTAGACTTTTAGGAAATGGTAAGCATGTTGCCCCAAACATACTGGTGAAGGTCCACAAGCATTTCAAGAAGAAAGAGTATGAGCAATGTGCCCCCACTTTTGTGACATACTTCTAAAATCTACAGTTGAAGACAGAAGTTCAACCATCCATCAAGGCCATTGGGAGAATTTCTGCAGTAGTGCAAGTAAAAAGAGAACATATGCAAATATGACTGGTAATAATTTATGAAAGATATTCATAGGCATAGTGCTTGGCACAGACGTAAATACAATTTAGTCATTTAATATTATTTTATGTTACACGATTGGAGCCTGATTGTTTTACGAATTTTCAGGTTACGCCTGTAATCCCGCATTATATTAAAGCTTGACAAGGGGAAACCCGTAAGGTAGGAAGGACCCAGGGTACTTACTAATTTGAAAAACAAGAGGTCCTTCAAAAACAATGCAGCATGCGATAAATATAGACCAGAATCGGCTCTATATCACTTGTACAATGCCCAGCCGGACATTGAAGTTTTAATGATCAATAGAATTAATTTCTGACATACAATAGAATGTAGAGTGGGACACAGTCCTGTGTCCTTACCAACTGAACAAAAAGTACAGACAGTCAAACACAAGAAACATACATCAGGCTGAATAATGAAGCTTATAGCCAGTACGAAATACAAGGGCAAGCTTTCTTAAAGGTACAATGTCATGCACAATTTTTAACAAATGCGTTTAAAATGCATGTTTGTACATGGGGTCGACGACGTTTCGATCTATTCAACCAATACATAGATCATCATCAGGACTAGAGAGAATAAAAGCCTGAATTTACAATTCCTGTAAGAATGGAAATGGGAGAAAATAAGAGAGAAGGGAGAGGTACATTAAAACCTAACAATACTGAAACAATTGCGCCAGTTACCATGCACGGCATGCCATACGTGAGAAACACAACAGACGGTTGGTTGTTGAGGCGAAGGAATTTGTATTTGTGAGATTGACCGGTGAATTAACCCGAATGATCGAGGCAGGCACGCACGCTCAGACTGTGAGTTGAAAAAGTACGCGTGAGCATGTGCAAGGGACTAACAAGGTCCGTAGTGGAGCGTGTGGTGAACCGCCAGGTAGTATCGTTGTTCGGTGAACTGGTGCATGATCTAGCTAGCGAACAGTCAAGAAGACGTGAGGACTAAGGGTGAGCCGGTAACGTCGTGACTAGGAACGCAAGGAAGGCGGGAAACTAACCCATTTCGGAGAAGAATCAATCCTAGAGTAATTGCACACAGTTCCAGGTAAGGAAGTGATTGCGCGGATCAGCCGACCAGGACAATACCATGGAGGTTCAGCTGAAAACTAAGGACGGGAAAAATTACAACCGGAACAACCCGGCGGTTCACCACACGCTCCACTACGGACCTTGTTAGGTTTTAATGTACCTCTCCCTTCTCTCTTATTTTCTCCCATTTCCATTCTTACAGGAATTGTAAATTCAGGCTTTTATTCTCTCTAGTCCTGATGATGATCTATGTATTGGTTGAATAGATCGAAACGTCGTCGACCCCATGTACAAACATGCATTTTAAACGCATTTGTTAAAAATTGTGCATGACATTGTACCTTTAAGAAAGCTTGCCCTTGTATTTCGTACTGGCTATAAGCTTCATTCTTCAGCCTGATGTATGTTTCTTGTGTTTGACTGTCTGTACTTTTTGTTCAGTTGGTAAGGACACAGGACTGTGTCCCACTCTACATTCTATTGTATGTCAGAAATTAATTCTATTGATCATTAAAACTTCAATGTCCGGCTGGGCATTGTACAAGTGATATAGAGCCGATTCTGGTCTATATTTATCGCATGCTGCATTGTTTTTGAAGGACCTCTTGTTTTTCAAATTAGTAAGTACCCTGGGTCCTTCCTACCTTACGGGTTTCCCCTTGTCAAGCTTTAATATAGTTAGCACAATCGCTGGATTGTAAGGGATGCTCTCCCTAATTCCCTCAAATTGAGTGGCCTGTCCCTGTTCTCCTTTAATTCCTTTCTGACTTAACCTTGACTTTACACTTAATATGTCAGACCATGCACCTCTATACTCAGATGAATATATAAAGAAGATCTGCGAAGGTCCCTCCCTATTTACTGATGCCACTGACAACACTGCTAGCCCAAATATTTCCCTGTCAGAACAACTAGAAAAATGTAAGAAAAAGCAGATCCGTCTCCAACTTATGGTTCGTATGCTAACTGAATACCTTAAAGCCGATATCATTCCTGTGGGGCTCCAAGTGAGAAATATTCCTGGTATATTCACGGATAACCCTAAATACATTAACAACTTCAGTTATATTGGCACAACGTGTTCTAGACATTGGTTAGTCTTGGGTATCGATATTGCAACTGAAACACTAACGACACTCAATGAGGAATTGACTGAGATTGAGAAACAGATAAAAGACTATAGTTCAGTTACTGAGGCCAAGAAATTTATTGAATCTGTCCAAAAATCCGTTGATGAATTCCAGAGAATTGAACAAAACAAGAAGTCTCTCAAAGTCAAGAAGGATATCAAAGCATACTCAGTTGAACGTACATACCCCTACCTTCAAAAAGACTTTTACACCAACAGGTCTTACTCAAATCCGCAGAACAACAGACCCTGGGGACGTTTTAACAAACGGAATACCCTTGTTGGCTTCTCAGACACCTCAGCAGAATCCTCCGACAACTCTGACCCAGGTGAGGGCCCCAGCACTTCCTCCCGGAACCAGAATTTTTTAGGCAGAGGCCAGACAGAACCATCGAGCCGGGGGCGAGTCAAACGGGCACAGAGATGGTACAACCAACCCGGCGAACGTCAGACCAGACAGAAGTTTTACCAATGGTAAACTCCGCTACGACCGCCACCCCAAAATTGGCAACTATTCCCATTTTTAATCTGTCATCACACAACCTACTCGACACTGAATTATCTCTGCTTAGTAAAGGGCTCTCTTTTGTCCCCACCACGCATCCCAACTATCTTGACCTTCATGCTGAGCTACTTAGATTTTTCAGACGCCTTCGTCTGTATGCCTATTTTTTGAATAATGCCACACCTCAACCGACTGCATTTACACCATTCCGCCCCCCTTCAACCTTTTTTCCAACGTCAAACATGGTACCGGTGGAAATCGTCACCTTTGAAAAAATGGTACTCAAAGACCTCAACGTTTTGAAAGACACAAAAAAGTTTATTCCATTCAACATAACCCTTCAGGAAAAGAAAGCTATTGAATCCTTAAAAATAACAACTCCCTTATCATTAAATCCGCAGATAAGGGTGGTGGCATTGTTTTACAAGAACTGACTGATTACAAAGCAGAGGTATTCCGCCAACTACACAACACTGAACACTACTGTAGACTGCCTAGAGACCCCACAAGTGAATTACAGGCTCTTATACTTCAAATTACCACTGAAGGAAGAGGTGAAGGTTTTCTTAGCTCTAAAGAATTCCAATTTCTCAATGCCAAATCACCCAGAACACCGGTAATTTACACTCTTCCAAAAATACACAAACACCTTACCTCTCCCCCTGGCCGCCCTATAGTCTCGGGTTGCGGCTCTATTTTAGAACCGCTAGGCCAGTATGTCAACTATTTTATAAAAGACTTCGTACCCCAGACTCAATGCTACATTCGAGAAAGCATGGACATGATCAATTTGATCGAACACCTTCCATTTGATCCTTCTGAGCACCTCCTCTGTACCCTTGACGTGGAATCACTTTATACCAATATTCCACAGCCCTTTGCCCTCAGAGTTATCCAGCAAACTCTTGACTCTAGACCGAGACCACATGTAGTCACCACGTTATTTATTCTGAAATTACTTGAAATTTGCCTCACTAGGAATTTCTTCTGTTTTGATGACATATTTTTCCAGCAGGTTAAAGGCACGTCGATGGGCGCTATTTTTGCCCCGAACTTGGCCATTTTGTGCATGGATTTTCTTGAAACTACCACCATTCTGTCACCCACTAACCCCTTTATATCTGGCGTCAAAGTATGGCGTCGATATATTGACGATGTTTTTCTAATCTGGCACAATAGTACTGACTCACTGACCAATTTCCAGCACTGGCTCAACAACAACTGCTTAGGTCTGCAGTTCACACTCTCCAGCGACTCCTCATCCATTCCCTTCCTTGATTTGACCATATACCACTCTGACGGTGAGCTCCTCACCAAACTCTACAGGAAGCCCACCGAACGGAACACACTGCTTAGATATGAGAGTAATCACCCTAGGGCCTTGAGGGACTCTTTACCATACTCTCAATTTTTGCGCATTCGGCGCAACTGTTTTTCAAAAGAAAACTACTTTACCGAGGCCTCAGTCCTTTCTGAAAAGCTCAAAGCTCGAGGTTACCCCAAGCGACTTGTTCGCAACGCCCAGAAACGGGCCTGGTATTGCCCTAGGGAAGCACTGCTCACACCCAACCCCAAAAAAGAAACCAAAAGAATTGTATGTGTCACCACCTTCTCTGTCATCTCCAACCAGGTGCGTAAATCTGTCCTGAAACACTGGCCCATATTGAATGCGGGCAGCCTCAATCTGGAAAGACCATTATTTGCCTTCCGCAAAAACCGCAATTTAACCCCTTCGCTGCTAGGCCTTTTCCCCTCCTGTGCTAAGCCCTTTTTGGGCTATTTGAGGTAGTGCGCGCTTAGGCCCCTGTAACTTTTTGACCACATTAGGTATCCACGCCAAATTTGCGTCCTTTTCTTCCAACATCTTGGGGATTCTAAAGGTACCCAGGGTTTGTGGATTCTCCTAGAGGGTTCCCAGAAATTAGTCAAAATACAGCAATTATTTTTTTTTTTGTGAAAAATGTGAAAAACGGGCTGGAAATGAAAGCTTCTGGGTTTTTCTCTGCAAATGGTATCAAAAAAGGGTTTGTGGGGCTGAAATCACAATTTCTCCAGCTTTTAGGGAATGACAGAATTTTGTTAGAAAACCAACATTTTTTACACAGTTTTGGCATTTTTCTGGGACATACCCTATTTTTGCTATTTTTTGTGCTTTCAACCTCCTTCCAGTTAACGGTAGAAAAGGGTACAAAAACAATAATGGATCCTGGAAAGCTATACATTTTTGAAAAGTAGACAAAATTCTGAATTCAGCAAGGGGTCATTTGTGTAGATCCATCAAGGTTTCTTTATAGAAAGTTACAGGCAAATAGGAAAAATTAAAAATTTGTTGAAAAAAGCAGCCTTTTGAGTCAACGTTTTTACCTGTAACTTCTTCGAATTATGACATCTCTTTGAAAGCAATGTACCGTTACATCCGGTAGACCTTCCTGGTTGTGGGGACATATAGGACTTGTAGGTTCACCAAGAGCCCAACGAACCCAGAGTAGAAAAATGAGCAGCATTTTGTAATGTTTTTTTTTTTTGGTCCGGGTATATAGCAATTATTGTGGGAAAATGTATACATGGAAAAATCGGTATGAAAGTCACCTATGTATTTCTGAAATGGGAACAAATTACAGAGTTCAGAAACAGTGCATATTTGCACATTTTCGAAATTGGGAATACTCATATTTGCATGACAATTATTGGTCATTTTTCAAAATGACTTTTTTTTTACACAATGTCTTTCATTTGGAAGGGAGAAATGCATCAAAAATCAATAGGTAATAACAGTTGCTTTACAAATTTGAACTACCCTAAGTCTCCCGAGAAAAATGGTACCTCACTTGTGTGGGTAGGCATAGTGCCCACGACAGGAAGTGGCTCAAAACCTAAGGTGAACACACCACATTTTCACACTGAAAATTTACACTTTTTTTGCAAAGAGTCTAGCTGTAGTTTTTGAACCCTAGCCCTGCCGGCACCTAGGGAAACCTAGCAAACCTATACATTTTTGAAAACTAGACACCCAGGGGAATCCAGGATGGGGTGACTTGACTGCCTCCCACCATGGTCTGTTACCCAGAATCCCTTGCAAACGTAAAAAAGTGACAAAAAAAACACATTTTCCCCACATTTCTGTGATGGAAAGTTCTGGAATCTGCGTGGATCCACAAATTTCCACCCACCCCGCGTTCCCCAAAGTCCTACGAGAAAAATGGTACCTCACTTGTGCGGGTCGGCCTAGTGCCCGCGACAGGAAACGGCGCAAAACGCAACGTGGTTTTGCAGTGAAAAATGACCCTTTTTTTGGCAAAGTGACTAGCTGTAGATTTTGTACCCTAGCCCTGCCGGCACCTAGGGAAACCTAGCAAACCTATACATTTCTGAAAACTAGACACCCAGGGGAATCCAGGATGGGGTGACTTGACTGCCTCCCACCATGGTCTGTTACCCAGAATCCCTTGCAAACGTAAAAAATTGACAAAAAAAACACATTTTCCCCACATTTCTGTGATGGAAAGTTCTGGAATCTGCGTGGATCCACAAATTTCCACCCACCCCGCGTTCCCCAAAGTCCTACGAGAAAAATGGTACCTCACTTGTGCGGGTCGGCCTAGTGCCCGCGACAGGAAACGGCGCAAAACGCAACGTGGTTTTGCAGTGAAAAATGACCCTTTTTTTGGCAAAGTGACTAGCTGTAGATTTTGTACCCTAGCCCTGCCGGCACCTAGGGAAACCTAGCAAACCTATACATTTTTGAAAACTAGACACCCAGGGGAATCCAGGATGGGGTGACTTGACTGCCTCCCACCATGGTCTGTTACCCAGAATCCCTTGCAAACGTAAAAAATTGACAAAAAAAACACATTTTCCCCACATTTCTGTGATGGAAAGTTCTGGAACCTGCGTGGATCCACAAATTTCCACCCACCCCGCGTTCCCCAAAGTCCTACGAGAAAAATGGTACCTCACTTGTGCGGGTCGGCCTAGTGCCCGCGACAGGAAACGGCGCAAAACGCAACGTGGTTTTGCAGTGAAAAATGACCCTTTTTTTGGCAAAGTGACTAGCTGTAGATTTTGTACCCTAGCCCTGCCGGCACCTAGGGAAACCTAGCAAACCTATGCATTTTTGAAAACTAGACACCCAGGGGAATCCAGGATGGGGTGACTTGACTGCCTCCCACCATGGTCTGTTACCCAGAATCCCTTGCAAACGTAAAAAATTGACAAAAAAAACACATTTTCCCCACATTTCTGTGATGGAAAGTTCTGGAACCTGCGTGGATCCACAAATTTCCACCCACCCCGCGTTCCCCAAAGTCCTACGAGAAAAATGGTACCTCACTTGTGCGGGTCGGCCTAGTGCCCGCGACAGGAAACGGCGCAAAACGCAACGTGGTTTTGCAGTGAAAAATGACCCTTTTTTTGGCAAAGTGACTAGCTGTAGATTTTGTACCCTAGCCCTGCCGGCACCTAGGGAAACCTAGCAAACCTATACATTTCTGAAAACTAGACACCCAGGGGAATCCAGGATGGGGTGACTTGACTGCCTCCCACCATGGTCTGTTACCCAGAATCCCTTGCAAACGTAAAAAAATTGACAAAAAAAACACATTTTCCCCACATTTCTGTGATGGAAAGTTCTGGAATCTGCGTGGATCCACAAATTTCCACCCACCCCGCGTTCCCCAAAGTCCTACGAGAAAAATGGTACCTCACTTGTGCGGGTCGGCCTAGTGCCCGCGACAGGAAACGGCGCAAAACGCAACGTGGTTTTGCAGTGAAAAATGACCCTTTTTTTGGCAAAGTGACTAGCTGTAGATTTTGTACCCTAGCCCTGCCGGCACCTAGGGAAACCTAGCAAACCTATACATTTCTGAAAACTAGACACCCAGGGGAATCCAGGATGGGGTGACTTGACTGCCTCCCACCATGGTCTGTTACCCAGAATCCCTTGCAAACGTAAAAAATTGACAAAAAAAACACATTTTCCCCACATTTCTGTGATGGAAAGTTCTGGAATCTGCGTGGATCCACAAATTTCCACCCACCCCGGGTTCCCCAAAGTCCTACGAGAAAAATGGTACCTCACTTGTGCGGGTCGGCCTAGTGCCCGCGACAGGAAACGGCGCAAAACGCAACGTGGTTTTGCAGCGAAAAATGACCCTTTTTTTGGCAAAGTGACTAGCTGTAGATTTTGTACCCTAGCCCTGCCGGCACCTAGGGAAACCTAGCAAACCTATACATTTTTGAAAACTAGACACCCAGGGAAATCCAGGATGGGGTGACTTGACTGCCTCCCACCATGGTCTGTTACCCAGAATCCCTTGCAAACGTAAAAAATTGACAAAAAAAACACATTTTCCCCACATTTCTGTGATGGAAAGTTCTGGCATCTGCGTGGATCCACAAATTTCCACCCACCCCGCGTTCCCCAATGTCCTACGAGAAAAATGGTACCTCACTTGTGCGGGTCGGCCTAGTGCCCGCGACAGGAAACGGCGCAAAACGCAACGTGGTTTTGCAGTGAAAAATGACCCTTTTTTTGGCAAAGTGACTAGCTGTAGATTTTGTACCCTAGCCCTGCCGGCACCTAGGGAAACCTAGCAAACCTATACATTTTTGAAAACTAGACACCCAGGGGAATCCAGGATGGGGTGACTTGACTGCCTCCCACCATGGTCTGTTACCCAGAATCCCTTGCAAACGTAAAAAATTGACAAAAAAAACACATTTTCCCCACATTTCTGTGATGGAAAGTTCTGGAATCTGCGTGGATCCACAAATTTCCACCCACCCCGCGTTCCCCAATGTCCTACGAGAAAAATGGTGCCTCACTTGTGTGGGAGGCCCAAGTACCCGCGGCAGGCAAGGGCCCCAAACGTAGTGAGGCGACATCAAAATGGCCTATCGCCAAACCACCTGGTTTTGCAAGGGGGGTCACTTTGGTTTTTGGCCCGGTGCGCGGCGGCCATCTAGGGAAACCTACCAAACCCAGGCATTTTTGAAAACTAGACACCCGGCGGCTTCCAGGGAGGTATAGCTTGCGTGGATCCCCCAACGTTTCCTTACCCAGAATCCCCTGCAAACCTCTTTTTTTGCTCAAAAAATCACTTTTTTCACACATTTTGGCGTGGGAAAGTAGTGGCATCACCGGGCTCACACAAATTTACCACCACCCAGCGTTCCCCCAGGTCTCCCGGTAAAAATGGTGCCTCACTTGTGTGGGAGGGCCAAGTACCCGCGGCAGGCAAGGGCCCCAAACGTAGTGAGGCGACATCAAAATGGCCTATCGCCAAACCACCTGGTTTTGCAAGGGGGGTCACTTTGGTTTTTGGCCCGGTGCGCGGCGGCCATCTAGGGAAACCTACCAAACCCAGGCATTTTTGAAAACTAGACACCCGGCGGCTTCCAGGGAGGTATGGCTTGCGTGGATCCCCCAACGTTTCCTTACCCAGAATCCCCTGCAAACCTCAATTTTTGCTCAAAAAATCACTTTTTTCACACATTTTGGGGTGGGAAAGTAGTGGCATCACCGGGCTCACACAAATTTACCACCACCCAGCGTTCCCCCAGGTCTCCCGGTAAAAATGGTGCCTCACTTGTGTGGGAGGGCCAAGTACCCGCGGCAGGCAAGGGCCCCAAACGTAGTGAGGCGACATCAAAATGGCCTATCGCCAAACCACCTGGTTTTGCAAGGGGGGTCACTTTGGTTTTTGGCCCGGTGCGCGGCGTCCATCTAGGGAAACCTTAACCAAACCCAGGCATTTTTGAAAACTAGACACCCGGCGGCTTCCAGGGAGGTATGGCTTGCGTGGATCCCCCAACGTTTCCTTACCCAGAATCCCCTGCAAACCTCAATTTTTGCTCAAAAAATCACTTTTTTCACACATTTTGGGGTGGGAAAGTAGTGGCATCACCGGGCTCACACAAATTTACCACCACCCAGCGTTCACCCAGGTCTCCCGGTAAAAATGGTGCCTCACTTGTGTGGGAGGGCCAAGTACCCGCGGCAGGCAAGGGCCCCAAACGTAGTGAGGCGACATCAAGATGGCCTATCGCCAAACCACCTGGTTTTGCAAGGGGGGTCACTTTAGTTTTTGGCCCGGTGCGCGGCGGCCATCTAGGGAAACCTACCAAACCCAGGCATTTTTGAAAACTAGACACCCGGCGGCTTCCAGGGAGGTATGGCTTGCGTGGATCCCCCAACGTTTCCTTACCCAGAATCCCCTGCAAACCTCAATTTTTGCTGAAAAAATCACTTTTTTCACACATTTTGGGGTGGGAAAGTAGTGGCATCACCGGGCTCACACAAATTTACCACCACCCAGCGTTCCCCCAGGTCTCCCGGTAAAAATGGTGCCTCACTTGTGTGGGAGGGCCAAGTACCCGCGGCAGGCAAGGACAACAAACGTAGTGAGGCGACATTTGGGATAGGCAATGTTGATGTCGCCTCACTACGTTTGGGGCCCTTGCCTGCCGCGGGTACTTGGGCCTCCCACACAAGTGAGGCACCATTTTTACCGGGAGACCTGGGGGAACGCTGGGTGGTGGTAAATTTGTGTGAGCCCGGTGATGCCACTACTTTCCCACCCCAAAATGTGTGAAAAAAGTGATTTTTTGAGCAAAAAATGAGGTTTGCAGGGGATTCTGGGTAAGGAAACGTTGGGGGATCCACGCAAGCCATACCTCCCTGGAAGCCGCCGGGTGTCTAGTTTTCAAAAATGCCTGGGTTTGGTAGGTTTCCCTAGATGGCCGCCGCGCACCGGGCCAAAAACCAAAGTGACCCCCCTTGCAAAACCAGGTGGTTTGGCGATAGGCCATTTTGATGTCGCCTCACTACGTTTGGGGCCCTTGCCTGCCGCGGGTACTTGGGCCTCCCACACAAGTGAGGCACCATTTTTACCGGGAGACCTGGGGGAACGCTGGGTGGTGGTAAATTTGTGTGAGCCCGGTGATGCCACTACTTTCCCACCCCAAAATGTGTGAAAAAAGTGATTTTTTGAGCAAAAAATGAGGTTTGCAGGGGATTCTGGGTAAGGAAACGTTGGGGGATCCACGCAAGCCATACCTCCCTGGAAGCCGCCGGGTGTCTAGTTTTCAAAAATGCCTGGGTTTGGTAGGTTTCCCTAGATGGCCGCCGCGCACCGGGCCAAAAACCAAAGTGACCCCCCTTGCAAAACCAGGTGGTTTGGCGATAGGCCATCTTGATGTCGCCTCACTACGTTTGGGGCCCTTGCCTGCCGCGGGTACTTGGGCCTCCCACACAAGTGAGGCACCATTTTTACCGGGAGACCTGGGGGAACGCTGGGTGGTGGTAAATTTGTGTGAGCCCGGTGATGCCACTACTTTCCCACCCCAAAATGTGTGAAAAAAGTGATTTTTTGAGCAAAAAATGAGGTTTGCAGGGGATTCTGGGTAAGGAAACGTTGGGGGATCCACGCAAGCCATACCTCCCTGGAAGCCGCCGGGTGTCTAGTTTTCAAAAATGCCTGGGTTTGGTAGGTTTCCCTAGATGGCCGCCGCGCACCGGGCCAAAAACCAAAGTGACCCCCCTTGAAAAACAAGGTGGTTTGGCGATAGGCCATCTTGATGTCGCCTCACTACGTTTGTTGTCCTTGCCTGCCGCGGGTACTTGGGCCTCCCACACAAGTGAGGCACCATTTTTACCGGGAGACCTGGGGGAACGCTGGGTGGTGGTAAATTTGTGTGAGCCCGGTGATGCCACTACTTTCCCACCCCAAAATGTGTGAAAAAAGTGATTTTTTGAGCAAAAAATTAGGTTTGCAGGGGATTCTGGGTAAGGAAACGTTGGGGGATCCACGCAAGCCATACCTCCCTGGAAGCCGCCGGGTGTCTAGTTTTCAAAAATGCCTGGGTTTAGTAGGTTTCCCTAGATGGCCGCCGCGCACCGGGCCAAAAACCAAAGTGACCCCCCTTGAAAAACCAGGTCGTTTGGCGATAGGCCATCTTGATGTCGCCTCACTACGTTTGTTGTCCTTGCCTGCCGCGGGTACTTGGGCCTCCCACACAAGTGAGGCACCATTTTTACCGGGAGACCTGGGGGAACGCTGGGTGGTGGTAAATTTGTGTAAGCCCGGTGATGCCACTACTTTCCCACCCCAAAATGTGTGAAAAAAGTGATTTTTTGAGCAAAAAATGAGGTTTGCAGGGGATTCTGGGTAAGGAAACGTTGGGGGATCCACGCAAGCCATACCTCCCTGGAAGCCGCCGGGTGTCTAGTTTTCAAAAATGCCTAGGTTTGGTAGGTTTCCCTAGATGGCCGCCGCGCACCGGGCCAAAAACCAAAGTGACCCCCCTTGAAAAACCAGGTGGTTTGGCGATAGGCCATCTGGATGTCGCCTCACTACGTTTGGGGCCCTTGCCTGCCGCGGGTCCTTGGGCCTCCCACACAAGTGAGGCACCATTTTTACCGGGAGACCTGGGGGAACGCTGGGTGGTGGTAAATTTGTGTGAGCCCGGTGATGCCACTACTTTCCCACCCCAAAATGTGTGAAAAAAGTGATTTTTTGGGCAAAAATTTAGGTTTGCAGGGGATTCTGGGTAAGGAAACGTTGGGGGATCCACGCAAGCCATACCTCCCTGGAAGCCGCCGGGTGTCTAGTTTTCAGAAATGCGTGGGTTTGAAAGGTTTCCCTAGATGGCCGCCGAGCCCTGGGCAAAAAACCAAAGTAACCTCCCTTGCAAAACCAGATTAACTATTGTTACTACAGCGTGAGAATTTAGGAATAATACTGCAAAGAAAATGTGGCAGACAATTTGAGGTTTACAGGACAATGGGGATAAAAAATATTTTTCAAATCACTAGAGAGACATCACCATGAACTCCCAAGGGTTTTCGACAATATCTACAGTTGGTGGGTTATTCTTACATGGAAAGTGTACCTTGGCAGAGAAACAAAAGACAAAGATTCCTGCACAACCATCTATTCCTCAAACACACACACATACTGGTTGGATTTGGCACGAGGGCAAGTCATGGTTCAGTGTATTAAATTTTATTAACAAGAGATTTCACAAAAATGAAATGCACTGTCAATAATTAAATTCACAAAAAACCAAACCAATGACTTGCAGCTCGTGAGCTGTAAAGCCACGTCAAGGCACCAACCACTTTACAGGCCATTCACACACCTTTCATACGTGATACAAACAAGACCATTCGCACCACCAGGTACAAAAGCAACACAGTACAAAAATCACCAAAAAGGGACAAGGTACACCCTGCTTCAGAAAGACAAATATTACTGCACAGTCATCTAACCCGCAAGCACACACACATACTGGTTGGATTTGGCACGAGGGTGAGTGATGGTTCAGTAGATAAAATTGTATTACCAAGTGATTTCACAAAACATGAAATGCACTGGTAATAATTGAAAGGGCAAGAAACTGAACCATTGACTCACAGCTCGTGAGCTGTAAAGCCACGACAAGGCACCAACCTCTTTACAGGCCATTCATACACCTTTCATACGTGTGAGACATACAAAACCATTCACACCGCCAGCCGCGGGCCCATCACATAACAAAACTCACACCAGCACACAGCGCCATTCAAGGGCCCATCACTTTCACACGCCCACAATCCAGACACAGCAACTACACAGGCTGAAGGATTGCGTGGAGTGGCACTCAGCTAGCAGTGTGTGTAGTGACCAGCAAAAAGTCACTACTCACACACAGCCAGCCAAGCACCAGTCGACACACACCGCTAGCCAAACGCCAGTCCACGCACACCGCTAGCCAAGCGCCAGTCCAGGCACACCGCCATCCAATCGCCAGTCCAGGCACACCGGCAGCCAATCGCCAATCCACCTACACCGCCAGCCAAGCTCCAGTCCACAGACACCACCAGACAAGCACCATTCCACGCACACCGCCAGCCAAGCTCCAGTCCACACACACCACCAGACAAGCTCCAGTCCACGGACACCACCAGCCAAGCTCCAGTCCACGGACACCACCAGCCAAACACCAGTCCGCACACACCACCAGTCCACACACACCGCCAGCCAAGTACCAGTCCACGCACACCGCCAGCCAAGCACCATTCCACGCACACCACCAGCCAAGCACCATTCCACGCACACCGCCAGCCAAGCACCATTCCACGCACACCACCAGCCACGCACCAGTCCACGCACACCGCCAGTCCATGCACACCGCCAGTCCACGCACACCGTCAGCCAAGCACCATTCCACGCACAGCACCAACCAAGTGCCAGTCCACACACACCAACAGCCAAGCGCAAGCCTACACACACCGCCATCACATTTTGGATTTTTTTAGAAAAAAATAAAAACACAAACAAATTGCAAATAGATACAAATCTTCTAACAGAAAATCAGCAACTAAATACATTGCACTAACACCAACCTTGAAACAGAATCATATTTTCCAAAGAATACAGACCAGGCAGTTCACTTTACCACTCATGAATCTTCCCAGAAATTTTTACGCGTGTGGTACGCTCGGAAACAAGCAGAGAGACACAGTGCAGGATGAGAGGGACAATCGGGGAAGTACATACGACTCTCCTTCCGCAAACCTCTTCGCCAACAGACTCTACATCTCCTACTGGGAAAATCTTTTGCGGGTGTGGGAGGAATGTGATCTGGAAAGTGGCGTTCTTTCAATCTAGCAACATCCTCCACCAGTCCAACTCTAGGAACACTTGCCTGTTCCACTACAGCAAGGCTGCCTATTACAGACTCCTGAAACTTAGCAAAAGTCATCTTTGACTCAGGGCAAGAATCCTGGAACACAACAAAAGCATTAAACATTGCCAAGTGGAAAAGATGGATAGCCAACTTCTTGTACCAAATGTAAGCCTTACGAAGAGCAGTGTAAGGTTCCAACCTCTGATCTACTCTGTCAACACCACCCATGTGCCTATTATAGTCTAAAACGCATACAGGTTTGCGCGCTTCAGCGACCTGACCCCAAACAGTCACAGGTGCAGTGCTTTCATCATGGATGGAAGTCAGCATGTAGACATCTCTCCTGTCTGTAAACTTCACAGCAAGAAGCTCCTGGCAACGCAACGCACTGCACTGTCCCCGCACAAGCTTTTGACAAACAAGTTCTTTCGGAAAACCTTTACGGTTACAGCGGACTGTGCCACAAGCAAAAGTGTCCACTTTGGCCAATTCCCTGAACAACCGCACACCAGTGTAGAAGTTATCTACATATAAATGGTGGCCTTTGTTAAAAAATCCTCTACCAAGTTCCCAAACAATTTTCTCAGTCACTCCAAAAGTGGACGGACAACCAGGGAGGTTAAACCTAGATTCCTTACCGGTGTACACCCTGAAATTAGAGACATATCCAGTCCTACTGTCACACAGCATATACAGCTTTATTCCATAGCGTGCCCTCTTACTAGGAATGTATTGCCTAAAAACCAAGCGGCCCTTGAACAACACCAAAGACTCATCCACTGCAATTTCTCTACCAGGGGCATAAATCTCAGAAAATCGATCAACAAAGTGATCAAGGACAGGCCTAATCTTAAAAAGACGGTCACAATCAGGGTGATCTCGTGGCAACGCTAAACCATTATCAACAAAGTGCATCATCCGAAGCAGAAGCAAATACCTGTCACGACTCATGACTGCCGGAAAAATAGACGTTGCCATCAAGGGACTGCTAGACCAATATGAAGCCAATGATGGCTTCCTTAGCAAGCCCATCAAAAAAGTTAAACCCAAGAACTTCTTCATCTCTTCAACATTTGTGGGAGTCCACCGGGTAGCTCTAGAGTGTGGCTTAAGACTGGCACTGTTGTCCCTCAAAAACTGTTCGGCATACAAATTAGTCTGCTCAACAATCTCTGCCAAAAACACATCGTCCATAAACAACTGAAAAAAATTTACAGGCAAAAAGTTCTCAGTATTCACTCTAGACCCTGGAACACCAGTAAACTCTGGAAATTCCGGCTGCACCATGCCAGGGGCAACCCAGAGGTCATCACTTTCAACGGGAAGACTTGCAGCCCCAGCCTGCAGCCCAGATGTCTCTTGCCGCACTACACCAACGGAAAGGCTTGCAGCCCCAGCCTGCAGCCCAGATGCCTCTTGCCGCACTACACCAACGGGAAGCCTTGCAGTCCCAGCCTGCAGCCCAGATGTCTCTTGCCGCACTACACCAACGGGAAGCCTTGCAGCCGCAGGCTGCAGCCCAGATGCCTCTTGCCGCACTATCGGCACATCAGTCTCCTCCTCTAACACAGGCACTTCATCCGCACTAAGAGTATCTTCATCATCCGATGACCCCATACGGAGAGAAAACTCACTGCCAGAATCGTCCCCTGCCCCCTCTCCCTCAGAAGCAGAGTCAGTCTCTGACCCAATATCAGAGGAAGACAAACAGCAAACCAACAACCTGCTGAGCAGTCATCCTGCGGCTAGCCATTATACCTACTAAGATAGAAGACTGCACAAACAAGTCAACAACAACCAACAATGTGCAAACCAAGTAAGTAAAGAAATGTGTACCTTATATCAATAAGATCAATGTACTCAAAAACTATACAATCCAAAATCAAAAGAGACAGCTGCACTCACCAGAAACAAACTCTGCAGTGACACAGCAAAGACCAACGATATCAAACTAGAAAGAAGAAAAAAAAACAAATTACTCACAAGACAACAAAATACACATCGAGCACCAATGCAAAAAGTTTTTGACACTCAAAAACCAAACATACTGCTATTATTACACCATTTGCAAAAAAAAACAGGCAGAGAAATCAAACACATTTGCATTGTACAAAAAAACAGTCTCTTACCAAACTACACAAACAGCAAAATCACCAGAACCAAAACGTCAACGTGAACAGAAGAAAAGCCTTCACCTAGAACAAAAAAGTAAACAAAAAAAACATTACAATTGGAAATCACAAAAAATATAACAATAAACATTATAACATGCCATGTCACTACCCAAATGGTCAATCGGTTTGTGTGCCAGGTCAGGCAGAAAACAGCAGGAAAAAAAAGGCTATTCAGTCCCGGGGCGGGTGAGCCAAATACATATAACAAATTGCACCCTGGAAGCGAGGGGTCACTTCTATTTCTAATTGAACTAATTCCCTGGTGTCTAGTGGGCTTTTCTGCCCCCAATGGGAGCAGAAACGGCAAAAAAATAAAACCGATCTGCCCCCAGAGGGGGCAGAAAAGTCTTCAAAAAATTTAGGGGCCCAAGGAAGCGACCCTTGCCCAAGGGGTCGCTTCCTACAATAATATTTATATCCCTGGTGTCTAGTGGGCTTTTCTGCCCCCCCCCCTAGGAGCAGAAACGGACAGAAAGACGACCAATCTGCCCCCAGGGGGGGCAGAAAAGTATTCTAAATAATTAGGCCGCAAAGGAGGCGACCCTTGCCCAAGGGGTCGCTTCCTACATAAAGAAAAAGACATCCCTGGTGTCTAGTGGGCTTTTCTGCCCCCCCTGGGGGCAGAAACGGGCAGAAAGACGACCGATCTGCCCCCAGGGGGGGCAGAAAAGTCTTCTAATCACTTTACCACCCTAGGAAGTGACCCTTGCCCAAGGGGTCGCTTCCTACATAACGAAATAGACATCCCTGGTGTCTAGTGGGTTGGGGGCAGAAACGGGCAGAAAGAAGACCGATCTGCCCCCAGGGGGGGCAGAAAAGTCTTCAAATTATTGGGCCCCCCAAGGAAGCGACCCTTGCCTAAGGGGTCGCTTCCTACATAGCATAAACAACATCCCTGGTGTCTAGTGGGCTTTTCTGCCCCCCCTGGGGGCAGAAACGCGCAGAAAGCGGACCGATCTGCCCCCAGGGGGGGCAGAAAAGACTTCCAAAAATTTTGCCCCCAAGGAAGCGACCCTTGCCTAAGGGGTCGCTTCCTACATAGTATAAACGACATCCCTGGTGTCTAGTGGGCTTTTCTGCCCCCCCTGGGGGCAGAAACGCGCAGAAAGCGGACCGATCTGCCCCCAGGGGGGGCAGAAAAGACTTCGACAAATTTTTACCCCCAAGGAAGCGACCCTTGCCTAAGGGGTCGCTTCCCAAATTCGAAATAACAAATCCCTGGTGTCTAGTGGGGCATCCCTACTCCACGATCGCGACGCTGTGCGCGATCGTGGAGCAGGAATGCCCTGTATTGAGACATCGGGGGAGAGGAAATACTCTTTCCTCTCCCCCCGATGCCTCAATACTACAAATTTCACCGCCGCGGCCCCCACCGGACAACAAAACCTACCTCTGCTCCCTTGGACGCGCTGGAAGAAATGGATTCCAGCGCGTCCAACGCTTCCTGATGACGCCGGCGCGCGCTGTGCTCGCTGACGTCATCAGAAAGCGTGGGGGGGCTCGGGGGTGGCAGCGGAAGCTCTTCCGCTGCCACCCCCGTAAAGGGGGGCAAGATCGCTGCACAAGGGGGGGAGCGCCAGCGCTTCCCCCGGGGGCTGTCCTCATGACGGAACCGTTCCGTCATGAGCACAGCCCAACCGATGCTCATGACGGAACCGTTCCGTCATGAGCATCGAAGGGGTTAAAAGACCACCTAGTGCGCGCTGCAATCCCCCAAAAAACATCTCCCACAACTCTTAATTCATATTGGGGTCTCACGCCACTGGTGGGGCACGAGAAATGTGGCAACTGTAATTTATGTGATCTGACGTTAGAAGGCAAAACCTTTTCGTTTGGTGACATTGTCATTAATTCTAATGGTTTTTCAAATTGCAATACATGTAATGTGATTTATTTGATTCAGTGCCCGTGCAAGAAAAACTATATTGGGCAGACTACCCAGAAGATTAAAACAAGGATCGGTCAACACCGCAGCAGGATTCGCTGTAATGTCGCCAACGCACCACTGGTCGAACATTTCAAACAGGCTAATCACCAGGACAATGAGATTAAATGGACTGTTCTACGAATCATCAAGCTGCCACCAAGAGGTGGCGATCTGGCACAAATCCTGAATAAAGAAGAGTTGAAACTTATTATTCAACTTGACACAATTCGCAATGGTCTAAACAAGAATGAGGATTGGCTTTCTCTCATTTAGACCCTTCTGTAATTTTTCAGAAATTTCTGTGACTTGTTCCTTGCCTGTAACAATTGTCGAAATTACGGTATTGTTTTAACTCAACCTCGTATTGTTTTAACTCAACCTCGTTCTGGTTTTCCATTCACCTTAATCACCTAACACTGACCCAACATGTCCGCCGTCCATTCACCCACATAATCACGTCCCAGCACAGCCGGTACTTCCTGTCACGTGACCCTGGTCCGGTTGTCACGTGACTCCTGGGGCTTTCTTATACCAACCAGCCGAGCCAGTCACTACCAACTAGCGATCGTGCAGTTCCCCTTGATGCTGGTAAGTGCTTTAGCGGCGCGTATGTGTTCTCTCTCCACGACCCTGCTCCCTTCACCCCTAATTTCCGCGCTATGGTTTTCCACAGGCGGACTTTGGATTCTCAGGCCGCCTTGCTGGGCAGTTGGTCGTTCCCTTAATTCCCTCCACAAGCTGCAGCGAATAATTGGTGAGTCCCCTTTCCCTCATTCCGCCCTTCCCTTCCCGGGTTGTTCCAGTTGTAATTTTTCCCGTCCTTAGTTTTCAGCTGAACCTCCATGGTATTGTCCTGGTCGGCTGATCCGCGCAATCACTTCCTTACCTGGAACTGTGTGCAATTACTCTAGGATTGATTCTTCTCCGAAATGGGTTAGTTTCCCGCCTTCCTTGCGTTCCTAGTCACGACGTTACCGGCTCACCCTTAGTCCTCACGTCTTCTTGACTGTTCGCTAGCTAGATCATGCACCAGTTCACCGAACAACGATACTACCTGGCGGTTCACCACACGCTCCACTACGGACCTTGTTAGTCCCTTGCACATGCTCACGCGTACTTTTTCAACTCACAGTCTGAGCGTGCGTGCCTGCCTCGATCATTCGGGTTAATTCACCGGTCAATCTCACAAATACAAATTCCTTCGCCTCAACAACCAACCGTCTGTTGTGTTTCTCACGTATGGCATGCCGTGCATGGTAACTGGCACCATTGTTTCTTCTCAGTATTGTTAGGTTTTAAAGTACCTCTCCCTTCTCTCTTATTTTCTCCCATTTCCATTCTTACAGGAATTGTAAATTCAGGCTTTTATTCTCTCTAGTCCTGATGATGATCTATGTATTGGTTGAATAGATCGAAACGTCGTCGACCCCATGTACAAACATGCATTTTAAACGCATTTGTTAAAAATTGTGCATGACATTGTACCTTTAAGAAAGCTTGCCCTTGTATTTCGTACTGGCTGTAAGCTTCATTCTTCAGCCTGATGTATGTTTCTTGTGTTTGACTGTCTGTACTTTTTGTTCAGTTGGTAAGGACACAGGACTGTGTCCCACTCTACATTCTATTGTATGTCAGAAATTAATTCTATTGATCATTAAAACTTCAATGTCCGGCTGGGCATTGTACAATTGATATAGAGCCGATTCTGGTCTATATTTATCGCATGCTGCATTGTTTTTGAAGGACCTCTTGTTTTTCAAATTTGTAATCCCGCATTACTCACAGCTTCCCGGGCCTAATCCTGGAAAAGGTTTAGGAATTCAATTTGCTCCTTTGAAAATGTGCACACAGTTAATTTTGCATGTGGAAAAAAACACCACATGCAAATGTTAACTTTTTCTTTTTTTTTTCAAGATGAATTCCCACAATAAAAAGCAAACTCCCTTCCCGCAGCAGATTTAGTCACACTGATAACTGTGTGAATAAAATCCTTTTCTTTTATAAGTGCTAAAAATACACCTGTGAATTGTAGAAAAGTAAGTAAACCAAACGTAATCAGGTAGTTGTTAATTGAACTCTAAGGTGCGTATTTATGAGAGCCTTGGGTCATGTATGCACCACGCGACATGGCACAGACCTCTAAGTCAGGTTTTTGAAGCCACGCAAAGCTTCTTAAAAAAATCTGCAGTAAGGCAACGCAGCGCAAATCCCTGTGTTGCCTTACTCTGAGCAAGGAAGACATTCCATGGGCATTGTGGTGGGTGTTCCCATGCAACTCCCATGGTTTCTGATGCATTCCTAAATTTACAAGGACTTGTAAACCTGGGAATGTGCAAAACTCTTCCTCCTTCCCAGGAGAGGCATAACTAGGGGAAATATCTTTATTTCTCATCGGTTTTTGCTCTTTCTATGGGTGCTGCATTCTGCAAAGTCTGTCAGGATTGTTTTTGTGCAGGAAGGTGCACCTTCCTGCACAAAACAATCGTGCATGCAACGGAGGCACCTCGGTGCAAGGGTGCCTGCGGTGGCACTAGGCAGCCAAAATAACTCCAGCACAAGGGAAAAGGACAGGAATGCGCCGTATTGGATAACTATGGAGCATTCCCGCCCTCTCTCTGTGACGCAGGGCATCACAGCAGGGTGACTTGCTGCACTGTCCTGCTCCACAATAGACATAAATAAGGCCTTTAGTGTATACCAAAGCATTTATCCCTTTTCATGTCCTTTTGACACTGTTGGGTACTCCTCAATACACACTTTTTTCTCCTGGTTGTGTATTTTGCGAATGAAGAGGGCACTGCATTGGGGTAAACCGTCAATCAGGTCTTGCAGTCTTTCCTTGACAGACAATAGCCATGTCTCGCATTGCACCTAAGAGAGTCTCCCTACTTCGGGTATGCATGCGTCATCTGTTGATTTTGGGGTTGCGCCAATGAATGGGACTTTGTAGAAGCGTCCGGTCTTGTATGATGCAAGCAACTTTGTTTGATACTTTTTGGGTCTTGTCTCACTTATTGTGGGCGTGTCCATGAGTCTCTATCCCAATGTGCAAGTGTCTTTGTCTCAGTGCTCATACCAATCTCTCCCTGCCCCTGTGAACGTGCTTCCCTATCCTAGTGTAACCTTTCATGCATCCCTGTCCAGAGTTTATCTCTTTGACTGAGGCTTCTGACCACTTCTCTTTATCCCCATGAGTGCATCCATATCACATTGTCCTAGTGTCCATGTTTGTATCTGTATGTTTTATTACTAATGCATGTACTGTCCTAGTTGTAGTTTATTCACTAGCCCAGTGTTAATGTATTGCTGGCTAGATTACAGCATTTTCTGTTTCTGAGTCAGTTCGTTCCCCGTCTTACCAATAAGTCATCAGGAACAATTGAGAAGATCAGCATGTGGAATTAGCTGGCAAACCCTTCTGAAAGAGAGCACTCTGATGATGTTCTTTGAAGAAAGTCTGGAGTAATATGTCTATGTCATTTAGACTTAAATAACTCAGGCTGGGTGCTTAAGAAAGACAGGTTCTCGTCTTGATTCGACACAAGAGGGTATGTGTGCCTAGAGATACTCCATGATCAATTACTTGATCAGATGAAGTCACAGATCATGAAGCATTAAAGTTAAAACATCTGTACACCGTCTTTCATCAGTAAGCAAAGAAAGACAATTCAGCGCACCTCTGCCCCTTACATGGCTCTTAGACTAGCGCTTAAGAATAAAGTGAATATCCAAAATGTAAAGTTTTGCCTAGCCCAGTGATACAGTGGTCTCAGGAACATTGCACGGATGAAAGGAGTGAAAAGATTCACTGCACCGGTTAGTTTTGGGAGAGAATTGGCCTGAAAAAACGACTTACATTCAACTTACAATGTCTGAAGTGTTCTCTGCAGAGTGACTACAAAAAACATAGGAACTTAATCTTATGGTATATAAGAGCCTTTGACATCTCAGAAATGACTACAAACCTAAGATCCTCTTGAAAAACTAGACAAGCTTGAGAAGACAGGAGTCCTGTGCTCCAAGCCATAAAAAGCATCATGCCAAAGTATACTGTTATACACATCCCTATGGTACTCGTGGACACTGCCGCTGGCTGGAGCAGATGGTGAGCCACAAAGGTGTGGAAGTCGCAACTGAACAGAAAAAGGCGAAATTACATTCTAGCCTTCCCAGAGAAGCTGAAGAAACTTCTTGTGATGCGCATCCTTCATATCAAGATAAGCCATTGACTCTATAGGCACTCAGATGTCAGTAAGAATATGAATGGTCGACTGTCTGTTCTAAAACAATACATAATATTTTGAATTCAAACTTGGAATGAGTTATAATATAACTGCAGACCAAATATTAGTATGGGTTCGAAAAACCCAGGAAGCAAGGTTAGCATGTTCCATGTTGAGTGAGGCCAATGCACAATTCCTGTTATGTTTGCAAGGAAAAGAAAGATATTCTACCCACTGAGGTGGAACTTCTCTGATAGCATCTGGCACTTCTAGGTCCTACAGTTTCGGTGGGAGTTGAACAGCACTTCCAAATTCTGTGGATTACTATAGTAGTTACTTTTCTCCAAAGTGGCACCTTTGTGAAGCAGCTTCTGGACTGGGCCCTGCATCAACTGCCCTTGTCAGAAACACATTAAACAAAATATTTCGTAGCAAGAATTGCACTTTAATACTTGTGGTAAATGCTGCAACATATTTGCATTTACCTTTAACTTGCTAGTTACTTTGGATACTGTACTAGTCTTCATTGGGACTATACTGAAAGACTACTCTTGTCCTATTATTGCTTCATTTCCCCAAAGGAAAGTTATTTTTTTGTTTATGTTTTTGTTAAATCAAAGCGAGAAAAGAGAACAGACCTTGAGTAGCTGATCTTACTATACAATTTGAATATTTTTCAGGCCTTGTACGTCGGAGACGATGGGCAATGGTTGTGAAAGAAGTTGCATTTATTGGAAGCAAACATGGATTACAAAACAATGATTTTGAACCCATTGCTTCACCATCTAGTAAATGCCTTAACCAGTATTCTGATACATGAAAATATCTTTAATGTTGTCCCTCCTAAAAAAAAAATCAATCCACCTTCTTTTGCCTCGCAGGTGCCCAGCTGTAAGTCACACAGTTACTTCTGATCATGACTCTAGTGGTAATGCTTTCGACAAATTAGATTTTTAAAACCATACATTCTCCTATATCCCTCAAATCCATGAGCCAAAGCTGGACATGCTCTACTGCTCCTTGGCTCTATTTCTCTTTAAATGAGACAAAACAGCACTACAAACAACTTGAGCGCAAATGGCACCTGCACCTTTCCTCTAGCGATAAAATACTAAACAAAAATGTATGATGGGATGCAAAAAGCTCATCTGCACTTCACAGATGAATTAAGATGGCAACCACATTCAATTGGCATTTAACAAAACTAAAGAGGTTTTTCTCACTTTTCAGAGTTTATCCTCTTCTGGTATTTTCAGGTCGCCTTGACTTTTCCTATCGCTCTGCATGTTAGCGTACACCTTGACATGGATTCACGCTGCCCATGGCGATAGGGCGATAAAATTATCGCCGCTTTTCATCCGAAAACGGACGCTAAAGCGATGATAATTTTATCGCATCGCCTTGCTGATATGCCCCTAAAGCTCTGCAAAACTCTGCCAGGGGAGTGGAGTTTACCACCCTAGTCACAAACTGATCACCATACCTGTCGTTCACAAGGGGAGCATGAAGACCACATTCCCACATCGCCGCTTACCTTTTTCTTTTTAAAGAACATCTTCTCTGAAAAATAACTCTTAATGGGTATTTTATTCTAGGACCAGAAGAAGTCCCTGCCCCAATAGTGCTCTTTTCTGTCCCTTTAAAGTACAAAATATGAAGGTCCTGCTGCCACCTGAATGAATTCAAATTGAAACTATGTTAGAGCAACAAAAAACAAATTGACAATCCATAAAACTTCAGATACTTTTTCTATTTGCACCCTGTGATGCTTCTGCAAAACCACTTTGATAGCAAATGGCATGTCCTTAGAAAAATCCACCTTCTTTACCTCGGTGGTCTTCTTCTGTATCCTTGAGGTGCAAAACCTTTTAAAAAATAGTCTGGAAGTTATAATCTTTGAATCCAACTATACTCCCACCTGTACATCTATACAATCCAGTGAAGGTTAAAACAGGAACTACTGCCTTATTTATCCTCATTGCCGTCCTCTCACATTTGTTATTGCATCAGTGAGAAGCAAAATGAGACCGCTGCTTGGGAGTACACCTGAGAGTTTCTCATCCACACATGCACAAACTTGTATTTTATTGTATTAGTATCTGTATGGCACTTACTTCTACTGACGAGGATTTTAAGCATGATCCATATTGGCAAATTTGAGAAGAAAGGGGTCGTTTGCTAGTCGCATGCATGCATCGCTCACCCCCAAAGCCTCATGAGCTCTTTCTGTTTAGAGCAGTGTTCTGGAATATGTGGGTAATTGTTTATCATTCACAATGATTGTGGTAGATTTTGTTAAGGTGTGTAGAAATCTCAATAGCAAGCTGATCATAGAGCTTATTTGGTTTTTAAAAATTTGGCACATCCACAATGAACTATATTATTTCAAAATTTGAATTTAGTGTGCAAATTATTTGTGTTCCAAAGTCCGAATGAAATGCTTTAGGGGGATTTTCTTACATACGCTTCCCAGGAAGTTCATGAAAATTAAACTTCCTGTTCTGCATATGTTGAGCAGGAGCCACTTTTGGAATGTACCAGACTGTACAATAAATAATGTTAATTACATACTAGACTGATGAGGGAAAGGGTTGCATCCAGGCGTTGTTTTTACCGGCCTGGCCAGTATTTTTAAGTACAAGCTGGCAAAAGTATTAGGATAAGCAGTGAAATCTGATATTGTTTCCCTTTCAAAACATGAAACTAAAACACCAAACACATAAAAATATTAATAGATAGTATTTTGGAAACTGTCTAAATTCTTTCCGAATGATTATTAGACCAAACAGAATGATATTGCCATGTTACCAAAGAAATCTGGCAATTTTCCACAAATTCTTTTTCACCTATCAGCTCTTGGCTATTTTAGATTAACTAACATTACCAAATGTCCCACATTTTTTCCAAAACTTTGGCACCATATGCATGGGGAAGAGAGACCGGATGAGTGAGAGGAGAGCACAACATGCAGGATAAGCCCACCTCTGGGGCCTGGCATGCCATGGTGGAAGATTTTAGGAGAGAGATGGCGTAAATGAAAGAGGAATGGGTAAGGGAAAGAGTGTGAGTGTGCTGTGAAGAGGAAGGCATGCTCTCCCATGGAGTGCTAAACAGTGGTGGCCGGCAAGTGTCAGCTCTTCCCTCCCTTCCTGCCCAGAAAGAGCCATCAGAATGCAGATGAGTACTCAGACACACCTAAACTTCCTGTGTTTGTGGCTGTCTGCAGTTAATGGACAAAGTGAAGCTGTCACCCATGCCAGACATGTATTGAAGACAGGCTGCTGGCACACAGAGCAGAAATAGCAGAGAAATGGCCACTTTCTAAATGTCACCACGAAGGGGGGTTAGGCCTAAAGGACAGGGGTCAGGTGGGGCCGTACTAATTATCAAAAACACAAGGAGGGACCTGACTCCTACAAACCCTTAGCTCTTTTCCTTTGGAGCAAACATCAAACGATAACCTCTTCTGTTTGAATGGGATTTTATTTATCCATTCACTTTTAGAGAAATGTTTTCTTATTTTGCGGAAACTTCAAAATATGAAAAAGGAAAAACTAATATTCCAATTACATCAACAAATACTTCCACATTGAGCAAAAGTACATTTAGACAATTCATCAACAAAACATTCATGAACAAACAATGAGATGCAACATTATTACATGTAAAGCTTCAAACAATACTGAATTATATACACCAAATCAAATTAGACAGCAATAGTAATTCTTAGAATTGTGTAGTGGTATTCACAGAGAAATGCCTAACACAGGGAACGGGTTTAAACGTATGCGCTGGGGATAGTTTTTCAGTCCTTTTCCCTCAACTACAATGTGTATTTAATACACAGTCCCCCGTGCTTGAAAAATGCCAACGCGTTTTGAGACCCAGGCAGAATGTACTGGGGCTCTCATCAGGGCTTCATCTTAATTGATTACGACGTTTTCAGCGTTTCTACAAAATAATGATTTAAAAACAAGTGTGAGGAAACTTAAAAGAAGCTCTGGTATTTACCACAGGGGTTGAGCACTCAACAGTGGCAAAAATTACCTGATGGAAGATTACGAGTATCCATCAGTCACTATTCTCAAATCAATCGTGCAGTAGATTCCAATCTGTCTATACTGGCACTAATGTGGCATTTCTAAAATAGTAATGTTAAATCCAACTTTTCATGTAAAAAGCCTTTATCATTACCATTCCAGAGATATGAAACATGATACAGCAACTCCTTTGTATTCAGGAATTACAAGTTAAAAGTGTCTTAAGGAGTTCCCAATGTTATCCTTTGAGAGGAGTAGGCTTCACAGTAGTGAAAAGTGGATTTGGGTGTTTGTCACAACCAAGACATGAAAAACCTAAAAGTACATGTCCTACCTTTTACTTACACGGCACCCTGTCCCGTAGGCTACCAGTGGCTTACCTTTGGGGTGTTGTATGTGTAATAAAGGGGAGTTTAAGGCTGGGCTGTGGGTGCTAAATGTCAAGCAGAGGTGGTAGTAAACTACACATACAGGCCCTGCAATGGCAAGCCTTAGACAGGTTTGAAAGGCTACATATGTAAGTGGCATAATTAGTGCTGCGGGCCCACTAGTAGCATTTAATGTACAGGCCCTGGGTATATGGTATACCATTTTACAAGGGACTTACAAGTAAATTAAGTATGGGAATTGTATACACCAATGTTACCATGTGTAGGGGATGAACACATGCACTTTAGCACTGGTCAGCCTTGTTAAATGGCTCAGAGTCCTAAGAGCAGCAAAATAAAAACACCAAAAAGAGGAGGTAAGCAGGCAAAAAGTTTGGGGGAAGACCACCTTAAAGATGACAAGTCTAACAGGCCCCATCCCAAAAAGCAGAATACATTCCAAACTGCCAGGCCAAGGCCCCTTTGAAGAGAAACTGAAGCAACCAGAGGTTCATCCATTCCACATAAACTGTCTTGCTTTTAAAGTTGCACCTCATAGATGAGGCCTGTTTAGGATGATACACACCTGTATACTTCTGCTTGTGTTCTGATTATGAAGGGAGGTATCCTAGCAGTTTCAGCTACATTGTTTGTTTTTGGGAGTGCAAATCAATATTTTCATATCTTAACGGTCCCTGTCTGTAAAAATATAGACAAGCAAGTGACAATGGGATACCCCAGAGTAACTTACTAATGTTTCAGATTGTTTTCATTATTTTCTTCCAACCCTTTTATGCTTCCCACTGACTTCTCAAGGTCACTGACAATCAGTTTTAATTTACAGACAGTAGCAAACTCAGCCCTTATTGTCCTCCCTGAAAACCTCTTTTAGATGACTGCCTGCTATCTTGCTTGCACCAAAAATCAGATCATGTTTCCTATGAATGCAACCATGAAAAATAACAGGCTTGCATTTTGTTTGTTTTTGTCCCATATAAACGATATGCACTTTGCCTTCATTGTTCAGAGCAAAACCTTTAGGCGTCTTGTCTAGGGTTGTGTTTTATTGCTCATTGTTGATTAAAATATCCCTCGTCTGTTTTTCTTGATGGCTTGCCTCGTGTTTGACTTGATAACCTACAGCAATGTAAAAAGATTCCTGTCTCTGACACTTGCAGAAAGGTGGACGTATTCATATTGCCTCAATACCTAGAGGTTTTTTGGGAGCATCTTTTCTTCTGAGAGGGGGCAGTGACACTGTCTTCTTCAAGGAGGGAGTGGTAGTCATTTTTCTTGAGAAGAGAATGGCCACCTGTAGTTACTGGAAGGGAAGCAGAATTGCTAATCAATTGGTAGTCAAGTTGAAGGTTTCCAGCGTCTGTGGTCACAGCAAGATCGAGGTGGGTATAGATCACCAGTGTCTAACATAGCACACAGATGTATCCAAGTGACAGAAATCAGAAAACCAACCCACTCTCCCCATACATCACCAGCAACCTCGGAGAAGGGCAAACCAGCCCTCCTGAACGTCACCAATGAGTTAATCCAGATGGTGGACAGTGGCCCAACCACCTCTCTCTTCGCCATCACTGAAAATCTGCTTCAACTAATCCGTATAAGCAAAGTTAATCCCAGTAAACAATGACAGCCTTCCAAATATTTAAAAATATAGGTGGAATGTTCAGAAGCCTGTGTAACATGCTCAGAAGTTTCTGAAATTAGGAAAAGCCCATTGAAGACCAACTGTGGTCTTAAGTAACCTCGCAATCCTTCATAAATATACAGGGAAAAAGTGAACGTTAACCACAGCTTCCCAAAAACTTGTATACAAAAATAGGCTTAATGCTGTGTCAGTCGAATCTAAACATCCACGCACCCAATGTTTTCATACCTTTTAATCGACTAAAATACAGTGATGGTACAAACCGTATGTTATGTTAATTAAATATGATATTGCGCGCAAATCACCCCGGGGGGAGTATCTCGGTGCTGAGCAGATCGCCGGCAAGAAAAACGCAGAATTAGAAAAACACTGTCTTGAGCATCTTTTTGAATTTAATGTGATCTGCACCCATATGAATCATATGGATGTAGTTAGCCAGTTCATTCGAATAAGAGGGGGCCAGATATGAAAAAGGCCTGCCCCTGCTCTTAACTGTCTAACGCTGGGGACAGTGAGCCAGGCTTTGTCGCTGGATCTCAAAAGCTTAACTGGACAGTAGTGCTTAAGCTTCTGGTTGAGGTACCTGAAGACTTCCCACATTAGCTTCTTATGCGTGAGACCGCAGATTTTAAAGACTATTCTTTTCCTTACAGGCAACCAATGTAAGGATTTTAGAAGAGGTGTGGAGGCAGTACCAGAGGGAAGATTGCAAATGAGAAACACCACAGTGTTTTGCACTACTTGAAGTTAAGAAAGTAGTGTCTCACTAGCAGAAGCGAGGAAAGTGTTGCCATAATCTAATCTGCTGATAACAAGCGCCTGTACCAAGGTTTACCTCACCAATAGGGGAAAAAAGGGAGAACTTTTCTCCACAGGCTCATCATGTGAAAGCATGTGCCGATGAGAGACAGAAACTGCTCTTTCATAGTTAGAGTTTGGTCCAGTCGGGCACTAGGTTCCTGGCTACCTGTTTGGTTATTGGTGCAGAGCCAAGTTAAGCAGGTCCCCAGTTGGCCATCCTAGGCTGTTAGGCCTTACCAAACAGCATGATCTCGTTTTTTCCTCCATTCAGTTCTAGGCAATTGGTGGACATCCAGACTACAATAGCTTTCATTCCTGTCTCAAAACATTGTTTTGCTTTAACCAGGTCTTTGTCTAGATTAACAACTGGTGTCACCAACATAGGACAGAATTTCAGATCCAAAGGATTTGACAATCCTGGCAAGGGGGACAACATATATGTTGAAAAGCATAGGGCTTATACATGAGTCCTGGAGCACTCTGTTGTCTATCGGCATGGTGCAGGATTTGAAAGAGCCCAAAGAGATGGTTTGGGTTCTGCTATTTAGAAAATAACAGAACCATTGTAGGGCTGGCCCATATATTCAAATTTCGTACAACCTTTGAAGCAGCCTGGGATGGGATAAAGTATCAGACGCTGCGGATAAATCCAACAGCACAAGCATAGATGGTGTATCAGCATCGAGTGCTAGCCATATGTGACCTGTGACCGTCACTAAGGCAATCTCAGTGCTGTGTGAGGATTGGAACCCAGATTGAGATGGGTCAAGGATCATGTTGTCCTCTAAGTAATCCAAAAGTTGTTTGTTGATTTGACCTTCCAGCAGTTAGCCTAACAATGGGAGCAACGAGATGGGCAAATAATTTATAAGATTTGTGGGTGCAATATTGGCCTGCTTTTGTATGGGCATAACCTGTGCAGCTTTCCAGACCAAGGGGATTTCCCCATGTATATTGCGAGATTAAACAGGGAACATATTGCAGGGGGCAACTGGGTTGGAAGAAGTGCTGAAATTCTAGGGTGACAATAATCCAGAGGAGATCCAGATTTGGCTGTTTCAAGCGCTCTCCGGATTAGATCCTGAGTAAACTCATCAAACTTTCCTAAGCTGCAGACACAGTTATGGCAAGGAGAATTGAAATTGAGCTTAACATAAGTCTGATCGAGTAAGCAGGGAAAGTTCTGTAAAATAAATTTTCTTCAAAGATACAACACATAAGCTCTCCAGGTCAGACTTACCTTTTCTGTAGATAACAATAAAACGCATTAAAGTTGCTGAATTGGGGAAAACAAATTCTTACACATAAATGATTGCTTTCTTCCCAAAAGAAGAGGTTGTGGAATACACTTATAGATTTCAAAGATTCAATCCTAAGAAAAGCTGTTGTCTGAAAACAATAAATCCAACCAGTTGTGTAAAATGAATTAAGTTACAATCACAAAACTTAGCATGAGATTTCCATAGTAAATAATTTGTATTGGCATTGTTTTTAATACATTCACAAGTAAAAAGCAATGACACTTCAATTCACAGTAAATTCAGTAAAATTGGGAGTTCCCTTTCCAACGCTGCTTCCAACTTTACAGAAGCCAAAGTTTAATATTTAACTATATTATTTAAATTCATTTACTTTTTAGTTAAATTAAATGGCATTTAATTGTCTTTTTTTATTTTTTTTTAAAAAGCAACCCGTATCCTAATATTAACCCAAAACGTAGTTCTTACCTTAGCCCCGCTATTGAACAATATATAATTTTATTATGTTAATTAATGTAATTTCAGTAATTTAATAAAAATAAGAACCTCTACTATAATTATAGTACCGAGCCTTGTACCAATGTTTATAGTGCCAATCGTGAGACACCTAACCTATTTTCATAGCCCATGTATCATACACTGTTGACATATCACGAAAGATCTGGACTTTAGTATTTTCCAAGGAGCATTGAAATGTTAAGATAGATATCCTCTTTAACATCAGCTTAAGCGTATCTGCTGTCTCCGAAAGACCTCAACACTGACTGGCTATCATGGAGTGTGTAAAGCACACATCTCTTTGCAGAGACCCAATTTATGAGGAGTAACATGTTCAGGCTACTATGACATAATCAGACATTTTGCTTAAATCTCTTGCCAATGTTCCTTCAAACCTAAAGACAGTTACATCCAATTTACTGGACTACTCTCACAAATATTATTAAATGTTAGCTTCCGTATTCAGCCAAAGAAAGAAGCTACACCAATGCACTACAGTGCTGAAAAAATGACACTATTTCCCTTTCCTTATCCGTATTACCTTTTTATTCTCAGTACATCTCTCAAAGCTACCTGCAGCATACAATAACAACCAGAGAATACATCTGAGCAAATTAGAATTCTACCTTTTCTCTAACACCCTCTCTAACACCCGGGCTCGCTTCATATATCCCTGATTCCGGTTATGTGCAGCACTAAGCCTTAGCCACAGGGTGTGCGTTATTTGTGAAACTGCGCCTTGAGACCCTCACAGGTGAGTAGCGCGCTTTATAAACCCCTGATTGATTGATTGAAATTTCACTGGCAACTCAAAGTAGCAGTCTTCAACAAACACTTGAAATTCCACTTGCTAGCCGATTTAAAAAACCAATCATGAACACAGTGATCCACAGTCACGAAACGTGGGTCGTCCCAAGCATTGTCAACAATAAGGAAGTAACTTTGGACCATATTATCAAGGAACTGCCATAACATTATCGCCTCTTTAGCGGCAGGAAACTGCCGCTAAAGCGGTGATAATGGGCTTGATAATATGCCCTTGTGAATTCCCATAGAGGCCCAGGTTCTGGTGTGAACCTGCGCTTCTATGTGAATTCACATGGGCATATTATCAAGCCCATTATCGCCGCTTTAGCGGCAGTTTCCTGCTGCTAAAACAGCGATAATGTTATCGCCGTTCCTTGATAATATGGCCCCAAGTGACATAGTTCTGAAACTAAAATTACACATATCAGTCTTCCGAGTTAGTGAGCCTACAGTAAGGAGCCATTAAGAAAACTCATTGGAATGGGCTTATTACTAGAACTTAAGGGAATAGCATTGCTTTAAGTTGGTTGGCTGTCATTTGCCGCTCTGAAGAAGAAGGACCCTGTAGCACATTCTGCCTGGGGATGATATGGAGGAGTGATTAAAATGAGAAATGCTATTGGGTTTGTCGTGGGAGCGATAGAAGGAAGGAGGAACCAGTGAACAAGGCTTGGGACAATATGTTTCCTGCTATTGTGAAACCTTCCCCTCCAAATCTTTACTCACGAATTCATTCTCAACTCTCTCAGTTCCTCCTACATCTCCCTAAACCTAAGCACAGACAGAATATTTTGCAAAGAATGCAAAAATAAGCCCCGGCTTCGTGGTGTCCCTAGATATTGTGGTTAACCGTCTTGTCAACGAAGCAGAAAGAGATCCTTATTTCTGAGCGTAAAAAGCACTGATCATCATCTCAAGAGAAAAACATGCCTGCAAACAGCAAGCAGTGGCTACACCACTGGCAGTGCTGCTTGTAAATACCGTTACTATAAGGTGCACTAACAAATCTCTTTTTGGGTCTGACTTTGCAAGAGATACAGCAGACTGATGAAAAGGTGCTTTCCTTGAGCTCCATATGGTTCTCATTGCTGGAAAAGAATATGATGTTTCATCTAAGACTGAAGTGGATCGGAAAGACACTTCACAAAGGTTCTTATTCTGAAACAGTAAAGTATGCATCAGGTCACACAGATTATTTTTTTAAAACTTATTTATAAATTCTGTAATCTCTATGCAGGGTCGCATAGCATTCCTTTAACCTATGTTTTGCCGACGGAATTGAAGGGACAATACTTAGCTGCAATAGCCCCACCCAACCCTTTGATGGGCCTCTTTCAATGGACCTTCCTTCACTTCCTTCTCAAAACCTGATAATCATTCTGATTGCAAAACCATAACCAATCCTTCAGGAGAATAACCTCGTCCAAAATTACTTCTGCCACCCACAACTCCTGCAAGCAATCTTCCTCCTGCTTCACCTGCCTCAGAGTATTGCCGTTCTTCAAGCAATAGTTATCTCTGTAATTTACTCCAACAATTTTCTGTTCTGATTTCCTCTCAAGTGTCACTTTAAGGATGGAATGTTCTATGTAGTGAAATTCTGATGTTATTGTGTTTGTGTGTGTGTGTGGATGTTCCATCAGTCAGCAGTTGCTCACTAACTGGTGAAGGGAACACCATGTTTGGGGTTTTGCTATGAAATAAATACAGAACTTCATTTAAAGAACTTCTATTTGCCTCATTAGGACATCATTTTGGCAATGAGTTGCCAGCTCAGTGAGACTGTCTGCCGGCAATATGCTCAGTGTGGTTGTGGTGAATTTGCATATTCACAAAGTCACGGACATCAGTTAAGTGGAGGGGGACTCAAATTGTACATATTTTAACCAGCGCTCTTGTGTGTTGGGGATGTTTGCTGGGCTGAAACACCATAACTTAAGATTATTTCGTGAGTGAACGTTGCTGTGCTGTCTACGCGCTTGTGCGAGCTGCTGTGTGACAACAAGCCCACTTTGGAATTAAAATTCCACGAGCCATACCGCGTGGAGGCTGTGGAATTCGGTGGATCCTATTTGAATAGCACTCGTTACAACGCATGTTTTTTATGCATGCCATTGCCACGCAAGTCGTTACAACGACGCGTTGTTACATCGCAACGACTTGCTGTAGTGGGGCGTTGGTGTTTGGAATATTATAATTTACTATTCCAACTCCAGTGTGTGCAACAGAATGCTTGAAAGTTTCAATGAGAAAGGTTGTCAATGATTTGTGGAGTGAGGATCAACAAAAATGTTTTGATAATATTAAAGAGGAGGTGTGCAGTGCTGGGATCTTGATTCCTTACGACACAAAGAGAAAGACGATTATGACCGTTGATGCAAGTGCCACTGGCATAGGGGCAGTATTGGCACAGATGTATGGTTCTTCAGAAAAAAGTGTTGCCTTTGTCTCACGCTGTCTGACTATGACAGAGCGTCATTAGTCTGTAACTGAGAGGGAGGCTGTTCGAAATCCGGTTTCTGGTTGGCAGAGGTATGCACCCTGTCCAAGCAGAAGCCACAATCCTAGTCAGGGGAAGCTAGATGCACACTAACTGCTCACCCTCTGGTAGTTTGGTACAGAGCAGTCAAGTTTAAATCAGGTGTATCACTATCAAATAACTTATAAAATGGGAAGGTTGATGGGCCTATAATGCTCAAAACAAGTTCAATTTATCATTTGTTTTAGAAACTAAGAGTACCATATAGTAAAGCCTCAGTCTTGGAACATAGATAACGTTGTGGTTTAAGTCAGGTCAAGTTCTCCCAGCAACCGTCCTTCACATGACAAAGTGTAAAGTATTTGTGCAATCCCCACACACACACACACACACACACACACACAGTAATACAATGAATACACCACAAAAAGACTCCACACATGTTTATAAAAATAGATTATTATATATAAAAAACCAAGACCAAAATGACAAAAATCCAATGAATAGATGTTGAGATATTGTACTTGAAAAGAACAAATGTAGTAAAGCCCTTAGAAGCAAGTAGCGCTAAGAGGTTACTTTAGGTCGTGCTGGACTGGAGCAAAGTTAATGTTCAGGCCGACTTAGTGGAAGCGCAGGCCTGCTAAAGGACCCACGCAGGCCTGAGTGAACAAAGTTCTTTTCCTGGTAGTAAGCAATGAGATGCGTAGATCTTCTCCACGCAGTGAAGGCAATGCATCAGTTCTGAAGACGGGTGCCAGAGTTGAGAGGCGTCAAGCGATGTGCCGGATCTGCCATGCAGTTAGGGGATGCGTTAATCCCACCAAGCTGCCGCCGTGGCGATACTCTGTCCGATGCGTTGATCTCAGGAGGCAAATCGCCGGTTCATATGGGATGTGCCGATTTTACTCCTGCAATCAGGTCGATGCGCCGATTCTGTTACCCACAGACAGGAAATGCATCGAAATCCATGTTGCAAGTATCTGGGCCATATCCAGTGAGCCAGGCGCAGGTGCAGGGGAGAGACTTTGATATCCCTGAGTCTCAAGCAACAGGAAGATCACTTGGAGGGAAGGCAGAGTCCAGCTCTCCTTCAGCAGAGTCAGAGAGCAGCAGGGCAACAAACAGAAAAACAGGCCTTCCAGATCAGCAGTCCAGTTGAGTCCTTTAAGCAGCGCATCAGTCCTTCTGACAGAGGTTCAGTTCAAGATCTTGAAGTGTTTGATTTGTTAGAGTCAGAGCCTAAGTACTTATACCCAAATGCACCTTTGATGTGGGGGTGACTTCCAAGCAGC
This sequence comes from Triturus cristatus, assembly GCF_964204655.1. Taxonomy (NCBI): domain Eukaryota; kingdom Metazoa; phylum Chordata; class Amphibia; order Caudata; family Salamandridae; genus Triturus; species Triturus cristatus. Next base: position 821,723,781 of record NC_140590.1, read on the forward strand.
CCTCTGAAGTGTGCAAGTATCCCTTTCAATCCAGTCCTGTCTGCCAGACTATCTGTGGGGGATAATCAGTCCTTTGTGGTGGGGACAGGACACTGCCTATTCAAGTGAAGTGTAAGCCCCTCCCTTCCATTCTTCCCAGCAGCAGCAGCCCTTGCAGGTAAATGCAGTGGTGTGGTGTGGCCGGGTTAGGGGGATTCGATATAGGACCATGAGGGAAAATTAAATAAATAATTAATTTTCCCTCATCGTCATCTGTCGAAATCCCCCACCCACCGCCCCACTGCTCTTACCTGCACGGGCCGCTGCTGCTGCCAGACAAGGCCATCAGAATGCAGATATGTGTAGATGGCTACTCGGACATACCTATCCTTCCTGTGTTGTGGCTGTTTAGAGGGAGTTCACAAAGTATAGCTGTCATCCACCCCCGAGGTGTACTGGAGAAAAGCTGTCAGGCGCACAGAGCAGTAACTGCAAGAGTAATGTCCAGTTTCTAAAACAGCAATGTCCTCCCAGTAGTGAAAAATGAAATCGGCTGTTTGTCACTTCCAGGGCATAAAAATGCATTCCCTCAACGGCACCCAACGCCGCCCCCCATCCATTAGGGCAGAGGAGCATCGCCCCCTGCTGCCAGTGCAGCAAAATTGAATTACCGTTTTATTTTTCGCTGCTCTCATCCAGGGCAGTATTTGGGGGCGGGCTGCTGCTGACTGGCAGCAAGGTAGTGGAGCTCACTCTACCAGTTTACACTGCACATGTCTCTTTGGCTGGGTGTCTTGCAACGGCCAGCCTGACATGTGCAGTGTAAACCGCTCCCCCTAGCTGTCTTGGACAGCTGGGTGGAGAGCAGGCACAGGCCCCCTCTGCCTTCTGGAGCATCGAGGCAGCTCGCAGCAGCCAATCCTGGCGCTGCTCTCATGCTACTCATCTGCAACATGAAAGCAGTGTCCGGATTTGGAGAGGGGAGGTGGCTGAGGTTTCAGGAGGAGTTGTGCTGACTGCAATCAAGACGAAAAAGGTTTGTTTGTTTTTAATTTTATTTTTACCTTTTTTGCCCACTGACGGGCACAATGAGAAACTCGCATTGCCTTCAGCCTTAATTCCAGAGCTCTCAGTCACAAGCTGTTATAAAATTTGTTAACGAGCCACGATTGACAGCTTAGAGTGTGAGTCGAAAGGCATTGTGACTTAGCACTGGCTCCTGGCTCAATGACTCTCCATTTTTTAGGGTCACTTATCGCCACTGCATGTCCTACCATTTACTTACATAGCACCCTGCCCTTAGGGCTACCTAGGGCTTACCTTAGGGGTGACTGATATGTAATCAAAGGGGACTTTAAGGTTTGGCAAGTAGTTTTAAATGCCAAGTGGAAGTGGCAGTAAATTGCACACACAGGCACTGCAGTGGCAGGCCCAGTAGCATTTAACTTACAGGCCTGGGTATATGGTATACCACCAAAAATGTCAGTCAGGTATACACCAATTACACACATGTTTAAGGAAGAAGCTCATGCACTTTAGCACTGATTAGCAGTGATAAAATGCTCAGAACCCAAAGGCCAATAAAAAGAGTTCTGCAAAAAGAGGAGGAGGAGGGCAAAAGGTTTTGAGTGACCTTTTAGAGAGGGCCATTTTCCAACAGAGTCTCTTAGCACAGCATGGGCGGTGGAATATTTTAGAACGTGTGTGTGGGCATGCCGGATATTTCTTCACACTGATCAGAAGCCCCTGATGAAAATCTTGTCTCCAGGTGGAGCTGGAAAGGTTCAGCAAGACTTGTCAGATTGGCCTCTCAATTACAAGAATAGAATTACGCTATTGACTACATACCAGGATGGAGAAATGTTCAAGAGGATTGTTTGTCTCGTATGCTGTTGGATTGGAAATGTGTGGCTGAGGAAGGTGTGGTTCAGAGTGAGGGGGAAGGAGCAGTGGCAAGTGTGGGTGATGTTGTCTGGAGTCATTGAGCTGTTAGTGACTTAAAGTGGACGTTTGCGATGAGTAATGATGAGGTGTTGAATGCAGTTTTGGAGATGATCAGGAAAGGTGGGAGAAGAGAGAGTATGTTGCCCAGTACGTTGAGGTCTTATAGTAAATTTTTGGATGAAATGACTGTAGAGGCTGGTAAGGTGAGAATGCGAGGTGATAACATTGTATTGCCTATTTATGTATGGAAGAGATTGTTGGAGATAGCACATGACATTTGGGTCAAACTGTTATCAAGAAGAGATTGAGGATGGAATTCTGGTGGCCGGGGATGGTTAATGATGTGGTATCTTGAGTGGAACGTTGTGATGTGTGCGGAGTGTGAAAAAAGACTTAAAGTTGGTTCTCGGGCAGATTTAGGCAGTCTTTGTGATCCTGGGCAGGTTTGGCATAGTGTCTGCATTGATTTTATTGCTCCCATGTCTGGTATTGACTGTGGAAGGACATTTGCTATTGTAATGGTGCATATCCATTCAAAATGGTGGATGATAAGATTTACGTCTGAGATTTCTACGAGAACTACCATAATTGCATTACAAGAGGTCTTTTGGAAGGACGGTTTTCCAGTTGCCCTCATAACTGACAATAGTACACAGTTAGTTTCTCAGGATATGAAGGAATTTCTGTCCGATTGTTTTTTAAACATTCATGCATGGTATTGTACAATCCTGTAGTGTGTAGCTATTGCGGGCATCGGGCATCCTCGTGCCAGCACCCCGGCTCGAGGATGCCTCGCTCTTGTAATGTATTCGTTTGAACATGATTCCACAATCGGATGCTGTATGGTGAGTGCCAGGGTTCTGACAAAGTTAATCAGTTGTCAGAGATCCTGGTACGCGGTGGGAGTGTCTGGTTGTGCATGCGGTAGACTTCAGAATAAAGAACTGCTTTCTTACCTGCAAAATCTCCGGATCTTTATTACTACATTTGGCGACATGCTGACGAACCTGCGCGTCCAGCACCCACCAGGCAAATTTTCACTTTTCGGCGATTCCTCATTGAGCCTCTCTTTCATCGCTCTCCTACGCCACTACTTCAAGCGGTAGGCCCCCATGCAGTTCCAGTTTCCTGTGCTACGTTTCCTCATCGAAACGAACCGCATTTTCGACAGTCTTTGGAAAAATTGCGGCTGGATGACGTCACTCTCCTCGGCATTGCCCTCGCTACACTCCATCGCCTAGCAATGGGAACACTCCTCCAAGGTTCTTAGACGTTCTAAGTCGCTCCCTGATGCAGCTCCCTGATGCCGCAAGATCTTCACGCTTCACGCAAGCGTCCCCACGTCGGCGGCCATCTTAGCTTCATATCGTTACCATGGTAACGCAATGCTTCCTAAGACACAGCCGTCGCTCTTCTCCGTGCTGTCTCTTCCCTGATCACAGGTAGGATCCAGCCTGCACGCTTTCACGGTGACAGGCACACCTTTTTGGCTTCACTTTGCAATTGACAGTTATTTTTCGTTTACTGAGTCTTCAAATTCGGTGATAGGCTCACCTTTCTAAACTATTTCAAGTTTAATACAAAGTTTTGCCTGCAACTGTAAATATCGGTGACAGGCTCACCTCTTTTTAAAACTATTTAAACTATTTATTGCCATTTGTATTCATAATATTTCTTTATGTTCAACTGAAAATGTTGTTTTAACCATAACTTTATTTACAGTTCTTCTACATGCGTCACATTTTCCTGGCTCTTTCAATCCTGTTAATGGCTACTTCTCAACAATTTGCGCAACCTCCTCCCTTTTTACAACAGCCTGGCAAACCCAGTATTCCATGGTGTCAATGGGTAAAAGCTTTTGAGAACCATATTGTTGCCATTGGTGCTGTCAAGTTCTCTCCGGAACGTTAAGTTGCAATTTTGTATGGTTGTTTAGGACTTACTGCACAACATGTCTTCGAGAATTTACCCAAATTCCCAACACCCATTGGAGAAGCTGGTGATGCTGAGCATTGGAATTCCTACAAGGAAGCCTTATCTCGCCCAGCAAGACATTATGACCAAGAGTCAAATATCATGCTTGAAAGGCACAACTTCTTTAGGAGAAAACAACGTGGAGATGAAACAGTGGAGGAATACATTGCGCAGTTGCGACTCTTAGCTTCAACTTGTGAATTTGAGGCGGATTCTGACATTTATATTCGCGACCAATTTGTCTTCTCTTGTTATTCAAGGAAAATTCAAGAACGCCTCCTCAGCTGCAGAAAAGCCACACTCCAAGAAACAATTGATATTGCTAAGAGCATTGAGAGATCCTTCATCACTTCCAAGGTTCTTCAAAATGATCAATCTCTCAACTCTTTCAAAACTCCTGTGCAAGACATTGTTAATTCCGTCAATGCTGTGACTACAAACAAACCCTTTAGACAAGTTGTAAAAAAGGTAACACTTTCTGTTACAGATGTGGATCAAAATCACACCTGGGCAACTACCCCATGTGTCCTGCTCTTGGAAAAAGATATGTGTCCTATGTAAGAAAATAGGTCATTTTCAAGGCTCATGCAGATCTTCCAAAAGACCTACCAGAGTCAACATCATTGAATATTCTGAAACCATTGATGATTGTACAGAGCATTTTCAAGATATGATTGTATCAATTGACTGTAGCTCTGTTTTTAGTCCTCATTTTGTCAAAGGCCCTATAGGGAGCGCATTTTTGGGAAATATAGAGATTCCTATCATTGCAGATTCTGGATCGCCAATAACTATTTTATCAGATGTCATGTTTCTTGAGAAGTGGCAAGGATCCATTTCATTATTTCAAACTGACATCAACCCCAAAGCGTTTGGCGAGTTTGAGATGGACATGTTGGGCTACTTCAACTCAAGATTAGAATGTTTAGGAAGGTCCATATTTACACAGGTATATGTTGCAGTTAGGGCACGCAACATCATTGGTTGGCAATGAATTTTAAAATTATTGGACATCCCTTCCTACCCTATGCCATATTCTTGTCCCAAAGGTCCCAGTATTTCGTACGTTTGCACACCCCCCCTAAGTGTATCTAGTTTCCTAAACTTATTGACTTGAGAAAACCAGTCATCCGCTTTAGGTGGGGATGGGAGAATCCAATTTCTGCACACCTCACGTCTAGCCAATAGCATTATGGTAAATAGGAGGCATTTCTGATTTTTGTTTAAAACAATACCAGGATCATTACAGTGTAAAATGCCAAAGATAACATTAAAAGAGCTTACCTTCATATCAATGTTTAAGGCTTTAACTGTCTTACCGATCTCCTTCCAGTAGGTATCGAGATGTGCACACAGATGAAGCATGTGGATGTCATTTGCCTTCATCTCGCCACATTTGGGGCATTTTCTCATCACCTGGTTGTTTATTTTTGTTAACCTCTCGGGCGTCCAGTAAGATCTGTGCAGAGTAAAGAGATGGTTTCTCCTGAGGGGTGCAGAAACTATAGTAAGCCATAAAAAAGTGCAGGATCCTTGCCATAGTTGTTGCAAGTCTTGAGCCGGGAAGATTTTCTTCCAAGTGATATCTGGTGTGTTAAAATCTGTCTCATCCCTTTGAATCAAGTGCTAGTACCATTTCAAGACTTCTTTTGGAGCTGGGTCCTTTAGTGGAGCTGGGTATTTTAGTGTTTCTTCCTCTAATTTCTCAGTATTGTCTGACATTTTCTCTTGTCCCTTGCAACAGCTTACCAGCTGATAATATTTAAACCTTGAAATAGTAGCATTGGTCCTTTCCAGTAGTACATCCCAGCTTATTAAATTACCATGTTCTATAAGCTCCCCCCATCTCGATATCCCAGCTTTTTTTAAGGGGTCTGCAAGGGAGTCCTTCAAGCATTCTGGTGTACCCGGGAAGTTCCATATTGGTGTAGACGTGCTGTAGTATGGGAGCTTCCATGTTTTCCTTATTTCGTACCATACTTTGTACGCTGACTTTAAAACCTTTCATTTGATTTTTTTGAAGTATTTCGGGTGGCCAAACTTATAGAGACAAAAATCGTTGTTGGTTACGGCTTTCCAATAGGCAGTATAGAGATTTTGCGATTTAAAATGTATCCTGATATTTTTAAAGTTGAAGGCTTTATAGTATGTCATGAGATCTGGGCTAGCTATCCCCCCTCGGTTTTTCTTTTGACATAGCTTTTTCCATTCTATCCTAGGCCCAGATAAAGGTGTTTATTTCACTCTGAATCTTTCTTAACTTCTGTGGTTTAAATTCCAGTGGAACAGTGTTGAAAAGAAACGTAAACTTTGGCAAAATGGCCACTTTGATAACATTAGCTCTCTCTATAAACAAAAGAGATAAAAAACTCCATGCCTTTAATAGTTTCCTCATCTCCTTGACTTTTAGCTCCAAATTCGCTTGGGCCATCTCATCGATGTTATTTAAAACTTCTATTCCCAAATATTTGATTTTGCTATTTGATTTTAATACTGGTGTCATGGTGTTCCAGTGCAACACCTCAGTCTTCTTCTGGTTGATTTGATACCCATAAATACTCCCAAAGTCGGTTAGTATGGCCGTTATGCTATTGAGAGAGTTGTTGAGGTTGCTTGTATGTATCATTAGATTGTCGGCATATAATGCAACTTTCAAATTCCATCCATTAAAACTAAAGGGAATAATGTCGTGAGAGCTCCTTATCTAGTCAGTCAAGGGTTCTATATATAGATTGAAGAGATGGGGAGAGAGTGGGCATCCCTGCCTAGTGCCTCTTTTAATCTGGAAGCTTTTCGACAATCTGCCTTTAATGAGTATTCTTGCCACGGTACGTGGATAAATGTTTAAAATTGCTCTTAAATATTATTCCCTAGGCCATAGTAAAGGATGACTTCTTGTAAAAAGGACCAATTCACACGGTCAAGTGCTTTGGTAGAGTCAAAAGTGAGGACAGCCAAAGGTAATTTTTCCTGCACAGCGATGTCATTGCTCCAATTAGTTGGTGAGTAAGGTTGTGCAACTGTCTCCCCCTAATAAAGCCCTTCTGATTATCTTGAATAAGATTGTTTGATAGAGAGCCAAGCCTTCTTGCCAAGATCTGCGTGAATATTTTATAGTCCTTGTTAAGGAACGATATCGGCCTGTACGATTCGCAATTGAGGGGATCGTTGCCAGAAAAATTAAGCTGATAGTAGCCTTATTCCAGGTTAATCAGGGTAAGGAGCCTTCCAAGTAAATAGTATTAAACAGATCGGCTAGTACAGGGGCTAAAGAATCTTTTAATGCTAAATAAATCTCATTTGGGATCGCGTCTGGGCCAGCGGCCTTTCCTTTTTTCAGTTTACTTATCACCTCCATAACCTCCTCTGTTGTAATAGCTGCATTTAACGAGTCACATAAATCTATATCTAATGTTGGGAGTTGTGATTTCCTAAGATAGGTGCTTATTGCTGTAGTTGAAGGCACGAGATCTTACAATGACTGAAAGAAATCTACGAATGCATCTCCTATACCTGCCACGTCTTCTACTCTTTGAATAAAAACATCTTGATTGACTGCCACCCCCTACCCAAAATTCACGAACTCCTGGCCAACTTGGGGGGGGGGGGGTCAACAACTTTTTCAATCATTGACCTGCGGTCAGCTTACCACCAGATACATTTAACGGCAGCTTCCCAGGAGTTCACCACTTTCGTCACACCATTCGGGGTTTACAAGTACCTCAGACTTTCCTTTGGCCTGGCCTCCACAGCCAGTGTTTTTCAGAAGATTATGGATAGTCTTTTTCGAAACATGCCGGGGGTCCAGGCGTACCAAGACGATGTTTTGGTTGGGAAAAACACTTGGGCAATTTGTTTTCTGTTTTGACCAAGTTAGATGAGGCAGGCATGACAATCAGGGCTGACAGATGTAAATTTGCCACACAGCAATTGGATTACTTGGGTCATACTTTGTCTCCAGAAGGAATTAAGCCTAAGGTGTCACTCATCAAAGCCATCAGTCACGCTAATCCTCCCAAAGACAAAGACTCACTTCGATCATTTTTGGGCCTAGCAGAATACTACGCCATCTTTGTCAAAGGATATGCACAAACTGTTGAGCCATTACGCGCCCTTCTACGGAAAGGCTCTAAGGTTGATTGGTCTGAAGAAGTCTCTTCTTCTTTTGATCGAGTTAAAAAACTCATTGTCGAAGCACCTGCCCTACATCCCTTCCATGACTCTTCAAAGTTTTTTATAATGGTGGACGCCAGTCTCACGGGGTTGGGGGCGGTTCTTGGCCAATGGGTCTCAGGAAAAGAGCACACCATAGTCTTTTCTTCAAGAATGCTTAAACCATCTGAGACCCATTACAGCACTATTGAACGCGAGGCACTTGCTTGTGTTTGGGCTATCGAAAAATTTTAAAATTACATTTGGGGGCGTGAATTTGAACTGTTTACAGATCACAAGCCCCTTACGCAGTTACTCAATGGTAATGGGCTTGGTAAAGCCTCAGCCAGACTTGTTAGACTGCTTTCAAAGTTACAGGAATTTTACTTTTCCATTAAACATATTTCTGGATGGAGAAACTTCAAGGTTGATTGCCTTTCACGATCCTTCAGAAGTTGAGGATTTAGAAGATACAGAATGTGTGGTTGCTGCTCTAGATGCTGTTAAATTATGTCCCAGCATTACAGAACAATCCCTGCTGGGATCTCACAACAAGGATGAAAACCTCAAACTTGTCACTGATTATATTGTTAAGGGTTGGCCAGAAAATAGGAAACTTCCCAATGAGTTGAAAGCCTTCGCCATGGGAGCATCTTAATTATCCCTGGTTAATGGCATGGTCATGAGACATGATTCTTTTGTGCCCCCATCCAGTCTCAGAAATGACATCATCAAATTTGCGCACCAAGGTCATCTAGGAATTTCAAAGACTTCACAACTCATTAAGTTGTACTATTGGTGGCCATCCCTAGAATCTTAGGTCAAGTTTTATATTGATTTATGCCCTGAATGTCTTTTATCTGATAAAAAGTTGTGAACACACCTTTACATCCCGTGCCCTTTCCCATTAAACCTTGGGACAAAGTTGGTTTAGACTTCTCTGGACCTTACAGTCTCTATGACCTTAAATATCTTATTTTGTTGATTGATTATCCCTCCAAATAGGTTTAACATATGTTCTGTGACTCAGCTAATTCCACCAATGACATTACATTTTTGACGAAGATATTTTCTGTGGAAGGCTTGCCCTCTGTTATAGTCACAGGCAATGGCACCCATTTTATTTCCAAAAAGTTCAGTTCATTCTTAACTGAGTGTGATGTCAAATATTATAAGTTCGCTCTATACTCGCCAACCTCCAAAGGTTTGGTTGAAAGGACAAACAGGCTAGTCAAAGATGCCATTCAAACACTCCTCTCATCGAGACGTACAAGATTTCCTCGAAGCCAAGCTGTGGTCTTATAATATTTCTCCTCATTGCACCACAGGTGTTTCCCCATTTTCGTTCTTAAGGGGTAGGACTGCTCACACTAGTTTGTGTCCTTATTGGTTACTTAATAAGAACAACAATAGTATTTATGGCAATCAAGACTTGGCATCTAGAGTTTTACAAAAACAAAATCTCATGAAGTCTGTGCATGATTCTGCAAAACATTTCAACACTCTAGAATTGAGAGTTGATGATTGGGTCCTCATTAAAAATCCCCCAAAAGTATCAAAGGGTTTATCAGAATTTTCCCCGCCGCTGCAAGTCACCGGTGTCAGCAGAGGTTCAGCTTTACTTGGAAATAAGGGATGGTGGAACAAGAGATCACTGGTACACCTTTCTGACTCACAGGCTGCTTCCTTACTCAAATGATCCAAACAGGAATTGGAGCATTCTGATTGGTCTTATTGGTTACACGATCCAGCATCCGATGTTGAAAGTCCCTCCACCCCTCGGTGTCCTGTTGTACATTCCAGCCCGGTATGTGCATCTACCTCTGGCCTTCTTGTGACCACTGCTGACACCTATTCCTTACCACCGGAATTGGGAGTTTGTTGTAGAAAATTACCTTCCAAGTTAAATTACTACGTTTTGTCATGATCTTGTATTTTATGATTGTTTTGTCTGCTCCATTTTCTTCAATGCCCATTGCATCACCCTTTCTTAAGGTTTCTTGTTTTCTGTTGTTGCCTTTCCACTTTGTTCCTTGTGGAGAGGGAGAAGTTGTAGTGTGTAGCTATTGTGGGCATTGGGCATCCTCGTGCCAGCATCCCGGCTCGAGGATGCCTCACTCTTGTAATGTATTTGTTTGAACATGATTCCAGAATCGGACGCTGTACGTGAGTGCCAGGGTCCTGACAACGTTAATCAGTTGTCAGAGATCCTGGTACACGGCAGGAGCGTCTGGTTGTGGGTGCTGTAGACTTCAGAATGAAGAACTGCTTTCTTACCTACAAAGTCTCTGCATCTTCATTACTACAAATCCCCAGGCCAATGGTATCGTTAAGAGGACAAATCTCATGGTCAGGGGTGCCATACAGTTGTCGATAGGCAACAGATTGGATGATGAGGAAGTAGTTACTGATTTGGTTTGGGCATATCCCACTACGGAGACTACAGCCAATGGATGTGTCCCTTTTTGTGCAATGGGAGGAAGGACGCCCACTACCAAGCTCATTCCTTCTTGGATAAAAGATTTGATCGAAGGAAGGAGTATGCCAATTAATGAAGAGCAACTAAAGAATTATTCTCAGTGTTTCACAGCTATCGGAGATAGGATTTTACCTGGTGATTGGGTCAATGTACGTTCAGGGCATAGGCGAAGGGGTTGAGCAGGTTCTCTGGGCCTTGTGAGGTGAAAAAAGTACTTCGGTGGCATATGGTTTTGGATAATGGTGAGAGGTGGAACCTGAAGAGGGTTGCAAAGTATAACATTCGTGGGTGTGTCGTTAGAAGAGACCACATATATGGAGGGTGCAAAGGTTTTATGCTGATGAAGGATGAAGAGGTATTAAAAGGAACAGGAAGGGACACCAACCAGCACAGTGCTGCTCCAGGTGGTGACAATTTGGGTGTGAATGGAAATTATGTGGAAAGTGGTAATGGTAGTGGTAGTGCCAACAGGATGGAAAGACTCCTAGAGTAAGGAGACCTCCAAGCTATCTGCAAGAGTTTGTAAGATGAGTCTCAATAATCTATTAGCTTGTGTTAGTTTCAGTTATCATTTTTGTCGTTTATTCCAGGTTTCATATTGCTATTATTTGTATCTTTTATTGAGAAGGGTGAACGGATATGCTGTGATCTCCTCTCGAGTGTCACTTTAAGAATAGAATGATCCAATGTTATTTTGTTTGTGTGTTTATGTTCCATCCATCTGCAATTGCTCGCTGACTGGTGGATGGAGCACCACGTTTAAGATCTTGCTATGAAATAAATACAGAACTTCATTTAAAGAACTTTAATATGCCTCATTACAACAGCAACCTATTTTGGAGTCTCAAACACTGCAGTTCGCAAAATGGATGCATTACCAACTTCTAAAATGCGATTGTGAACCGTTATGCGATTTATCAATGTTTAATTGAAAATGTACTGGCTCTCGAGGTGGGGGTGGTAATCCATGGAACCCCTTCCCCTTTGTGAATAAAAAACAAAAGTTTATTGACGAGAAAGTAGTGGTCCTGGGGCCCACTGCCAAGTCCCAAACAAACTGTAAAAATATAATTTAAAAAAACAGGCTGCATTTAAAAAAAATACTTTATTTAAATTTGACTTCAGACCTGGTGTACAGCTAACAGTGGTCTGCTAATTGCGGTCCAATCAGAGTAAGTCTTAATTTGCAACCTATCTCATTAATATTCATGAGGTACGTCAGATTGAGACCCACCCTGAGCAGGAATGTTGCTAACCGACCTTTTCGTTCATAGGCCTGTGTGCAAAATTCAATACTGGTCACACAAATAATGGTCACAATTTGCAACCAGTATTTTGCGACCAGTGTTTTGTACAGCAAGACTCATACAGCTGAACTGTAACTGAACTGATGTGTCTTCATTAGTTCTTAACAAAGCAATGGATCCGATTTAATACCTTATTCCTCATGCAAAATGCATGAGGTCCTCTGTGATCAGCACACTTCTACCGACCTATGATGATGACACCTTTTTAAGCCGACCTTGCTCTTAAGATGTACCTCCCCCCCCCCAAAAAGCTCTTGCCTTCCTGGCGAATGCAAATATTTAGTGGGCAGAACACTGTAAGTCCAAGACTCCTACCTTTCAATCTCTCTTTTTTAACACCTCTGCCTCAAAGCAAATCTGTTGAGATTCAGACTGATACTGAAAATTAACTTGTTTTGAGAATTGTTTGGTTTACATCTAAATTATATCCTCATTATTTAATTGTTGGCTGGAACTTTTTAACGTATGATCATTGATTCCACCTTAACTCTCTGCAACATCTCCTTTCTCTGTTGCACGAGGACTTTCAAAATGGCTTCCGGCACCATCAGCACTGTCCAACAAAAGCTCATAAAATAAAAATACTGATCTCTGATGTGTGGGTATTAGTTGCAATCTGCAGAACAATAGAACTTAGTTGAAGATAAATGGACTGGTTGGTTTGTGTATTTTGTGGGATATTTTCCGAGTGTAGTGGGTGTCATTTTGGCACTCAGATGATACGCATGTATACTACAAGGTGAAAGAGCAAGGCCATACAGGCATTTGTATGCGAAGCAAAGGAATTTAAATTTGATAAATATTTTAAGGAGACAGTGGATATCTTTCAATGTCAGGTAATGGACTCCCTATTTTTAGGCTGATTGTTGTTATATTATGTTAGGTTAGGTTATGTTGTGTTGGAGTATGTTATCTTTACTTGTAGAACATGCAAATCACCCAAATGGGTTTCCTGGCACTTATCAGGAGAAACTGCTTATTGGAGGAGCTAGGTTTTCAATTTCTTTTGGAATGCTAGAACAGTGCTAGCAGCTCTGATGTGAGCGGGATAATGTTCCAGGCTTTAGTAGCAAGGCATGAAAAGATGCGACCTCCCAATCTGACTCTTCTGATGCAAGGGCCAGAGTCAAGCAGAAGGCTGGTGGAGAGAAGGTGTCTGGCAAGGGTGTGAAAGCTGATACAGCTGTTTGGGTATGCATGTCCTAGGTTGTGCATTGTTATGATAGTGTGTGAGTAGTTTGAAAAGGGCGCATTTGTGGATGACGGGCCAATGGAGGCCTTTAAGATGACTGGATATGTGGGTGCTCAGTGGGAGATTGAGTATAAATATGGCCACTGCATTCTGGATGACCTGAAACCTCTTGGTGAGCTGAGCAGCGATTCACAATTAAGGTGGATTTCCGTAGCCTGCCTTCCTAATAATTAGAACTTTGGTGATTATACAATGGATGTTGAGAGGAAGCCATCTAGAGAATTTCCTGAGAATCTTGAGGAAGTGGAATCAGGAGACAACTGAGTTAACCTGTCTGGGCTTTGAGATATGGCTAACCATCACAATCCCTAGGATTCTATCCTGGTTTGATGTGGGTGGGGGTTGGGTTCTAGTTCTGATAGCCACCAGGCCAAGGGCCAGAGTGAGGTATATTTTCCAAAGAATACCACCTCTGTCTTATCCAAGTTCAGCTTCAGGCATTTGTACTTCATTCAGAGGACAACTCTGAATGAAGTCAATAAACTGACCTGCAATCGATAACTTTGCCTGGGTTCTGAGAGTGTCAAATGAGAGTGAGAGGATGAGCTGTGTGTTGTTGGTGTACAAGATGTGGTTGAGGCCATTAGTACAGACGATCTTGGCATGTGAGGCCATGTAGATATTTAAATGCATGGAGCTGAGAGCCCCGGAGGATGTGGCAGATCAGGTTGGAGGGTTCAGAGGTGTAGGGAGCCAGGCTGACTCCCTGCATTTGGCCTGAATGGAAGGAACTGATCCACTGACGAGCCAATCTGATAATTCCTGTCTTGTGGAGTCATTGGATGAGGCTCGGTCAGGAGATGGAGGATGAGGGTGGTGGTGTCGCCGTGGTCCATGATGAGACAGATGCCAACGGTAGTGGGAAAATGGATCTGTAGTTTGCTGGTGTGTTCGGATCCACTGCAGGCTTTTTCAGTAGCAGCAGGATGATGGTGTGTTTCCATGTGTCTAGGAAGGTAGCTGCGGTGAGAGTCGTTAAGGATATGGGTGAGGGCATCGCAGATGAGGTCAAGTCTTTTGGTGAAGGTGAATTGTTTTTTATTTGAGTTATTGAGTCATTGGTGCTGTTGTCGATCTGGTTGGCCAGGGCTGAGCACTTGGTGGCCCTGAGTTGCTGGTGGTAGTGTCGGAGGGCTGGTTTAAAAGGTCTGTCTGTTGTGGGTGAATCTCCATCAGCACTCCAGCTGTTTGCAGTGGCGTTTGGTGAGATGCAATTCATCAGTGTACCTGCTTGCTAGAGGTCTGGTACAAGAAGTGGTGGTGGTTTTGAGTGGGGCCAGGGTGTCCGTGAGAGAGGTGAGCCGGTTGTTGAATTTGTTGATGGATCAGGAGAGACCTTCTTGGTGCTTTGAATGGTGGATTTGAAGTTCTATTGTCCAAATCTCCTTTGAGATTACTCTTCAGTTGCATCTGGTGGTTTTGGTGGGTAAGGTATAGGTCGAATTGAATAAGGGCATGGTCAGTCTATAGGAGAGGGGTGGCCTTGTCCACTGTGATGTCGGAGAATTTGGTGAAGAATTTTCTTGCCCCAGGGCTGTAGCAAATCTTTTTGCTTCATCTGCAAAATTACAAAGAGTCCTTCCTCAAAAAAACTATTATAACAACAACCCTTCTCCATTATCTCACAGTGCTTTTTCCCTGAGAGTCAAATCCCGTCCTTGGATCTCAAGAGCCAGAGCTTGCCATTTATCGTTATTGCCACAGCCAATCCTTGATCTTTATTGCCAGACCTTCACCCAGTTCTTGTGCTTTAACCGAATTTCACTCCTTGGGTTTCATCTCAGGAGTTAAAGACAATTACTGTGCTTTATCGATGGAGCCACAGCTAATCGCTTTGATTTTCAAGGGAGCCCTGGCCAGCATTTATCCTATATCCCTGTAGTCAACCAATTTTTGCCATTCATCTCCTAAACCAGAGATAACCTTTGCTCTTTATCCAGAGAGCTACAGTCATTATATCATAGCTACAGCCAATTTAAAGGCTTTATCCCTAGAGCTGCTTTGTAACTTTATGTCTGCAGCCAGAGCCAATTATTATCCTTTTATTCTTTGAGTTTAAAGCTACTGCAACCATTATGATTTATCTGTGAGTCCCAACCAATCCTGATCCTTTATCTACAATGCCAGAGCTCTTGCCCTTTAACCCTAGATCCATAGCTATGTATTGTGCTATAATTTCAGAGGCACTGCCAATTTATGGCCTTAATCCATAGAGCCACATCTAGAACCTGCGTGATGCACCTCCGTGTTTGAGCCTTAGAGCCACAGCCAATCGTTGTGCTTTCTCTGTAGAGCCCCAGCCTATGCCTGCCCTTTATCTAGAACACCAGAGCCAACCTTTGCCCTTCAACCCTACCGCCTCAGCCATTTGTTGTTCTTGATGTTCAGAGGCAAAGCCAATTTACTTTTTTAACCGTAGGTCACTTCCAGAGGTTCTTACCTGTTACCAGTAGGGTTACATTTCTTTCCCTTCAGGTTTTGAGCCAGAGCCACTTCGTGGGCTCAAACCCTGGACCCACACGCAGATCATATTTCTTACCCATAGAGGAACAGCGAGGCTTTGTGATTCAAAGAGCCAACTCTAGTCTTTCTCTACCTTCCTCACAATCTGTCACATCATATTTGCATGGACATCGATTCATCAAAATGCCAGGGGTAGTGAAAGTGACATCACATGCCATGCGACCCCCTCCTGATGTCACAGGAAGTGACATCACACAAACTTTGACTTGGAGACATCACAGGAAGTGACATCACCTGCCCTTTGACCCAGTCTGATGATGTCACAGGAAGTTACATCGCAAGGTATTTGACCTGATGACATCAAAGGAAGTGACATTGCATGACCTTTGGACCTCAAGAAATCAAAGGAAGCAACATTGCAAACACTTAGGCTTGGTGCTATCACAGGAAGTGATGCATCTTACGTTTGGTTACTTACATCACACACAGTACCTGGAAAACCTCTACAGATAAAAAAGAAGTACCCTATACATAGACATACTTCAAATCCTATTGTAAATGCAGCTACAAACATTGCTTCAGGCAGTATCTTCAGGTATACAATTAGGATAATGTAGCAGATTAAAAACCAATCAAATAGTGTTTAACAATGGAAAGTACGCTAGTCAAGTTTAAATCAGCCATTATCACTATCAAATACCTTATAAAATGGGAAGGTTGATGGGCCTATAATGTTCAAAACAAGTTCACTTCATCATTTGTTTTAGAAACTAAGAGTATCATATAATAAAACCTCAGTCTTGGAACATAGATAACAGTGTGGTTTAAGGCAGGTCAAGTTCTCCCAGCAACTGTCCTTTCCATGACATGGCATAGGTACTTCTAAACCTGTGGAGCCATGAACCTTTCCAGGTTTACTATCATTCATTTAATTTACAGAAAACATGTACTTCACTGGTACAGTACTTGTGATGAGCAATAATATGCTTGTTATGCATGAGCATACCTTACCAGCAACAAACATCCTATCTAAAAGCCAGGATTGCCCAAAGGCATGAATGCTTTCTTTAGAAATGCAGATGTTACAGTCCATATTTAAAAATTAATCGGCGCTCCTGAAGCAAAACTTTCCACATTTTAAATATCCATTACACACATATGCGGAGACAATGAATTATACATGTGTAAATCAGTGTATAGAAAATGTTGCATTAGGCAAAGGAGACTACCGTGTGTAGGATTCACGTCATCCATACTGGTAGGTGCTTTCTAAAAGGCTTGTTCTTAAGAAGCAATAATTCAGGATTCAGAACATAACACAGTGGTTAGGGTTGACTTTAATTATAAGAATGTATTTCCACTCAAACAAACCTTTCTTAGCAACATTGGGATAGAAAGACTGGGAAATAAAGATAACTTTCTGACCTGTACCATGCAGCTTGCATGTAGATCTTGGATGGCAGTTCATAGCTCACTGTGCTAGATTACAAATGTAACTTATTCAAACAAATGGGATTTGTAAAGTGCTGCTTATCACTCCTGAGAGCATCCAGGCATGGGGGGGGGGGGGGGGATGCTCCTGCTAGCCTGAATTACTCAAAGAGCCAGGTCTTCAGGTCTTTCTTGAACTCTTGCAGGGTGTACAGGGCTGTATCTGATTTAGTCGCTGGCTGAGAAAATAGGGTCAAGAGTGTGTCCAGCGATGTGTGCAGGTTTAGTGACATGTTGGGAAGAGTGCCATGATTTCCATGCTTTTGAGTAGGTTGGTTGTGTTGGTGTTGTTGGGGTCTTCCAGGTGGAAGTTGTGGTCCTCGAGGAAGATGAAACTTTGGAGGTGATGGCCAGTGGGGTGATGAATTCAGCAATGGCCTCGCAAAAGGCGGGCGTGAAACCGGGGGGTCTTTAGGCTAGGGTGCCTTTGACCGTTGTTTTGTTGCAGTTGGTTTTGATCTGGAAATTGAGTTGTTCCATGATGGGGGTGGGAGTGTCGGCGGTGGCTGTGCAGTTGATGAACTCTTTGTGGATGATGGCTATTCATCCACCTTGTATGTTTGTGCGGTCCCAGGGAATTATCTGGTATACGTGTGGTGTGGCGGTGGTGATAATGGGCGCGGTTGAGTCACGTCTCGATGTGGAAGATAATGTGTGGGGTGAGGCAGGTGATGGTGTCCCAGATTTCGCTTGTGTGCTTGCAGAGTGATCGGATGTTGATCAGTTGGCACTTGAGTTGATCTGTGGAGGTGGCGTAGACGGTTGAGGGTTCTGTGTTGTAGTGGAATGGACAGTGTCAGCAGAAGAAAGGTCCTGCTGTTGTTCACGGGGAGGCGAGGTTGCAGTTGTCGTTGTGTTGACCGTGGTTGAGGGCTAAGTTTGGTGCATGTGTATCTGTTGATGGCTGGAGGACCAGAGGTCCAGGCGCTGGGCTCAGTCCTGGCGGGGACATGCTTTCTATTGGCACCCTGGCAACGCAATTGCTGTGCGGCTGCGGACTCCATTAAGAAGGTTGCCCAGGAGGGGGCGGGATGCAGGTGAAGGAAACAGCTGAGAGGCAGAGTGGTGAAATAGCGGAAAAGCATGGGAAAGGGAGATTGTGGAATTGGGGCAGCGACATATGGGAAAAAAGGGAATCTGTGAAGAAGACGAGTTAAGGGGAAATCTGTGGAACAACAAATTAAAAAAGGGGGGACTGTGGAGGGACAAACGCGATTAGAGAGGAATCTGTGGAGAGAAAAAATGAGATGAGAGGAGAGTCTGTGGAGAGAAAAAGCGAAGAGTAGAGGAGAATCTGTGGAGGAAAAAGCGAAGATTAGAGGGGAATCTGTGGAGAGAAAAAACGTAAGTGGGAGTTGGGAAGCGAACAAGGGAAACAGCTGTGAAGGAGAGCTGGAAAGGAGCAGTGAAGCACGTGGGAGGGAGAGCATGGAATTGGTGCAGTGAAATATGGGAAAGAAAGGAATCTGTGGAGAAGACGGGTTAAGGGGGAATCTGTGGGGAGAAAAAACGAGATGAGAGGGAAATCCTTGGAGAGAAAAGGCAAGGACTAGAGGGGAATCTGTAAAGAGAAAAAGCAAGGATTAAAGGGTAATTGTGGAGAGAAAAGTGTAGATTACAGGGTAATCTGTGGAGAGAAAAAGCGAAGATATAGGGAATTTGTGGAGATGAAAAACGGGATGAGAGAAGAATCTGGAAGGAAAAAGCAAAGATTAGAGGCGAATCTGTGATGGGAAAAAGGAAAGATTAGAGGGGAATCTGTGGAGAGAAAAGCGAAGATTAGGGGGAATCTAGGGAGCAAAAAGGCAAGATGTAAGGGGGGAGAGTGCGTGAATCTGCTGGAGATGTGAGCAGCAGGGGAGAACTGGCCCGGGGACCTGATCAATGACGCAAAGAGGAGGCCTCCATTAAGTAGGTTACCCAGGAGGGTGGTGGAGCACTGGTTGGGGTAAGTGGTAAGCAACCGAGGGAAACAGCTGGAAGGGAGAGCGGTAAAAGAGCGGTGAAGCACAACGGAGGGAGAGCGTGGAATTGGGGCAGCGAGATATGAGAGAGAAGGAAATCTGTGGAAAAGACGAGTTAAGGGGGAATCGAAATTTGCCTAGCAGGGTAACGGTAAGTTTCAATTCTATTAAGGACACGGAGGCGAGGATTATGCTTTTCCTTTCTCCGCTTTATTATTATGTAAAACTCACAGCAGCCAGAAAAGCAGAACAAGAGTGAACTTATAACCAGAAATAGGAAAAAACATCCTTTGGTCACCAGAAAACAACTCGAAAAGTTCATTGCGAAAACATCAACTCCCATCAGTCCGAGGGATAACCCAGCGTCCAAGTCCTTTCACGCTGTCCATGACCCTTAGAAAGCTCCTCCATTCCGTGAAGCCCTCCTCTTTCTTCGCGCAATTCACGCCTGGACATCACTGATCTTGCTTAGCTCCATCATTCCCTGCATGTAAAGAAACACGAGACTTTACTACTGGTTACGCGGCCCAGCCGGCAACACAACATCCCATAAGAAGGTCTCAAAGCGGCAAATCAACAGCTGAGTGAAAACTGGAAACTGGATTACTTACAGCAGAACGGGGGGGTTCGCACCATCGTGTAACGGGAGGGATAATCCTCGCCTCCGTGTCATTAATAGAATTGAAACTTACCGTTACCCTGCTAGGCAAATTTCGATTCTATGGCAGGACCGGAGGCTCCGATTATGCTAGTTCAAAGCTTACTTACCACCAACTGAGCCACATCTACCACCGGTTTAAAATAAAACCTCTTGAAGGTGGAATCGGAAGACCAATCTGCCGCTCGCATAAGATCCTCCAAGCGAGCTCCCAAAGAAAACGCCTTAGACGCCATCGCGCCCCTGGCCGAATGCGCTCCAAACTGCTTAGTATCAATACCCGCCTCTTGCATGACCCACCGCACCCACCTGGCTATCGTGGGCGAGGAGACAGCTTTGTGCGGTTTTCTCAAGGCAATAAGCAGTTGCCTTTCGCCCGGAGGGCGTAATTCAAGAGTCATGTCCTCATACGTCTTTAGACAATTTACCACACACAGTTTGGGCGCATCCGTAAAAGCCGGATAAGAGATAGTCCTTGAATCCGATTTGGTACGTCGACCCAACGTAAAAGTAACCCCTTCCGGGGAGAAGGTTCGTGCCGTAACGTCCAACGCCCGGACGTCCGAAACCCGGCGACAGGAAACTAGACATAACAACATGGCTAGCTTACCGGACAGTTCCTTCAAGGAAAGATACTTATTCCGCTGCCAGGATAAGAAAAGATTCAAGACCAAATTGACGTCCCAGAGGACCGAGTAGCGCGGTTCCGGGGGAAGAGACAGACGGATACCCCGCAAGAGGCGACAAACAAACGGGTGCTCCCCGATCGGGGCTCCGTCTACCGGACAATGAGCTGCAGAAATCGCCGAGCGAACCGCGTTAATAGAGCGGTAAGCCAGACCCTCCGTGGCCAATTCAGCCAGAAAATTCAACAGGGGAACGACGCCTGCGACCATGGGATCAAGACCCCGTCGAAGACACCAACGCATCCACTTAGTCCATGCGGACCGATAGCGTTTAGAAGTACTGTCGGCCCAGGCCCTTGACAAGAGACCTTGAGCCGATCCCGAAAGGCCTGGGAGCGACCAGCGTCTCCTGAAAGCCTCCATGCCATGAGGCGGAGAGATCCTTGGCGAATGAGGTGGTGCTGCTCCCCTTGCGGATTCAGAAGGAGATGAGGAAGCGGGGGGAGTAGGATTGGAGAATCCCAAGAAAGTTCCAGAAGAACTGGAAACCAAACTTGAGACCTCCAACAAGGCGTCACCACCACTAAATCCGCTTCCAGGAGCCGGACCCGGGTTGCCGTTCGTATCACCATCGAAAACGGTGGGAAGGCATAACCGTTCTCGTGGCTCCAGTCCTGGAGAAACGCGTCCGTGGCCTCCGCTAGCGAATCGGGCCTCCAACTGAAGAAGCGTGGGAGCTGGTGGTCGAGGCGGGACGCAAAAAGATCCACCGAGAACGGGCCCCAGAGGCCGTTCAACCACTGAAAGACCAGGACATCCAGCTGCCATAGGCTGGAGTCCCTCAGATGCCTGGAATGCCAATCTGCCACCTGGTTGGCTTGGCCCGGCAGGTACTCCGCCGTCACCGAAATTTGGTGTGCCAAGCAATACTCCCAAAATTCCTTCGCGAGATGCGCCAAGGTCCGGGACCGGGGACCTCCCAGTCGGTTGACATAACGGACCGCTGAAACGTTGTCCATCTTCAAAAGCACACACGCGGTCGCTTGGCGCTTGGTCCAACAACGGACAGCGAATGAACCCGCCAAAAGCTCCAAAGCGTTGATATGCAACTTCTGCTCCTCTGACGACCAGACGCCGCCTGTAGAAAAATCTCCGCACCGGGCACCCCATCCTGACCTGCTTGCGTCCGATTCTATGACCAAATCCGGTGCCGAGCCGTAGATTGCACGGCCGTTCCAGGCCTCCATGTGTGTCAACCACCATGACATTTCCTCTTTGGCCTCCTCCGACAGGGGGACTGCCTGGTCGTATGAAAGCCCCCTTCTGAGATGATGCGCCTTCAGGCGCTGCAATGCCCGGTAATGAAGGGGTCCCGGAAAGATTGCCTGGATGGAGGAGGAAAGAAGTCCTACTACCCGGGCAATCTGACGGAGAGAGGTTTGGGGTCTGGAGATGGTCTGCCGCAAAGTATGGCGGATTTTGGCCATCTTGCGAGATGGGAGGCTCAAGGAGGCCTGAACGGAATCCACGACGAAACCGAGAAAGACCAGACTGCGCGTTGGTGTTAGGACCGATTTTGTCCCATTGATGACAAACCCCAGGCTCTCCAAGAGGGAAACCGTCTGCTGCAATTGAGCCGTCAGCCTCAGGGGGCACTGCGCCATGAGAAGGATGTCGTCTAAGTATACAATCATCCTGATTCCTTGCCCCCTCAAAAACTCTATCACAGGATGAAGCACCTTTGTGAAGCACCAAGGTGCGGAAGAAAGCCCGAACGGAAGGGCAGTGAACTCGTACACCTGGCCCCGCCAGAGAAACTGGAGAAATCTGCGATGGGGAGGATGGACCGGAACTACCAGATACGCATCTTTGAGGTCTAGCCTCACCATCCAATCGTGCGGCAGGAGTACATCTCGAAGAAGGTGGATCCCTTCCATTTTGAAATGCCGGTAGACCAACCACCCGTTGAACTCCTTGAGGTTGATCACCGGACGCCGCCCCCCATCGGTCTTCTCGACCAAAAAAATATTGCTGAGGAAACCGTGTGGGTGCAGAGCTGCTCGACAGATGGCTCCCTTCCCGAGCAGGGCGGATACCTCCTCGTCGATCAGCTGCGCATCGGGGGCGGAAAAAACAATGGGACGTGGAAATTCCGCCTGAACAGGCAAGTCGTAAAATTCTACGTGAAATCCCTTTACAGTCTGCAAGACCCAAGCATCCGCCGTAAGCTGCGCCCAAGCATCCTGAAAGGCCGCCAAACGGCCCCCTATACGCACGTGCTCCGCTTGCATGACACTCACCGCTTGATTGGCCTCCGCCGGAATTGTTCTTAAAGCCACCACGGCCCCGGAAGCGTTGACCTCTGGTAGGGTAGAAGTTGTTGTAGTTGGCCGAGGAGTTGTACTGCCCTCGCCCGGAGCCTTGTCCCCTGTTACTAGTTTGCTGACCGCCACGGCCGGTCGCGCGGCCCCTCCCGTGACCGGCCCCTTGGGAAAAACGAGTTTGGAAAACTCTTTTAATGTTGGATTGGGCCTTATCTAAGGAGGTGAAAGTGGCCACGAATTTTCCCAATTCTTTCACAAAGGGATCCCCAAAGAGGCCCCCTTGAGCCACCGCGCCTGCCTCGGAAGATGCCAAATCGCCCAGTTTTGGGTCGAGTTTGATCAGTAATGAACGGCGGCGTTCCGTTGAGAGGGCGCAATTTGCATTTCCCAGAAAGATTATCGCCCTTTGCGCCCAGTTGGAAAGCACCTCGGGGGAAATAATAGAGCCCGTGACTTTTGCCTCCTCCGCCATATCAAGAATCTTGGTCATAGGACCTATGGCATCCAGAAGCTTATCCTGGCACGATCGCCAGGATCGGTCTATACCCTTGCGGGGGTCCTTCACATATTTAGCTAGAAAGGTAGCCATCTTCGAGTCTAACTCTGGCGTAAGGGCTACCTTTCCCTCCAAAGTGGGGCGCGGACACTCCGCTCTTAGACATCCCCGTGCTTCCTTCTCTAGAGGCTTGCGGAGGCGTCCCGCCACGAACTTGGCCACCTTGTCCCCCGGAGCCCAGGCTGCGGAGCGCGGATGCATGAACTCATCCGGATCCAACATACCTGTATCATCCTGGGGCAATGCGCCCTTGGAACTGGCCGGACGCCAAGAACGCGAAGACCCCTCCTCATCATCGGTATCCGCCGGGGAACCCCCAGTCTGGGATGGCGAGGGGGGGGCGGTGGGAACTGCGGGCACCGGCGGTGGAGGAGGCGCCGAAGGTGGTGGACTGGATTTAGCCAAGAAAGCCTGCCTCAAGCGTTCAAAGGCGTCCTTGTCCACTCCCTGCGACTCCTCCATGGCGCCCTCCCTACATACTTTCTTGGGGAACGGCCCAACCTCCTCAGGTAAAGGACCTGGTACAGGAGAAGGATCCCCCCGATAGGCCTGCCCCAACCTAGCGCATTCCGCTACTATGCGGTTAGACAGGCGGTCTTCCATTGGGGCTACCACCTCACTAACACACCTAAAGATAGAACTATCTACCGCTTCATAGAAATCGTCGTCCAGAGGTAAGTACTGCGTCCCCTCTTCCTCCTCATAATAGTTCCCTTGCTCCATACTGCTTCCAGATACTTTAAGGCAATGCCGTACCCTCAGAAGCTGGGAACCTCGTAACAGGTAAGCAACAGTGCAGGCTGGGACCAACAGACAAGTGTTTAGCAGGGCAGACGTGTACTGGCAGCGCCAGGACGAATTTGGGCAGATCGCAGGAACTGCAAGGGTTTAAGCGCGGCCTAGCCGCTGTGGGTGGCACACACACCCCAAGCGCGCCGGCCTTCAGCACCTGACAAGGCCACACCGCCACCCAGCGCGCTGACAATCAAAAGTGCCAAAAACCTGCCCTCAGGCGATAACGGGGCTCGGAGACCTCCGCTGATAAATACAGACCCTCGCGGGCGTATAATGTGGAAAATTCGGGACAATACTGACCCCGAAGGGCATCTTGGTGAGGCGGCAGGGGGACAGGCTCCGGCGGACTCGGTTCTCTCGCAGCGGCTCCCTTTGAAGAGACAGCCGCGCTGAGAGCAACGAGACGCACGGGCTCCCCCTAGCGGCCAGCAAAGGCCGCCGCAGGTGGGACGGCCGCGAAAGGAGCGAAAAGAAACGCTCCCGCGGCCGTAAAGGGACTCTGTGGAAGGAAAAACCAACACAATAATCTAAACACACAAGCGAGCCCCTAATATATAACCACCAAAGCGTCAAAGCATTCAGAAACAGACAAATCCCCAGAGAAACAAGTAAGGGACTTAACTGGCTGCCCAGCAGCGAAGAAAGAGGGCTTCACGGAATGGAGGAGCTTTCTAAGGGTCATGGACAGCGTGAAAGGACTTGGACGCTGGGTTATCCCTCGGACTGATGGGAGTTGATGTTTTCGCAATGAACTTTTCGAGTTGTTTTCTGGTGACCAAAGGATGTTTTTTCCTATTTCTGGTTATAAGTTCACTCTTGTTCTGCTTTTCTGGCTGCTGTGAGTTTTACATAATAATAAAGCGGAGAAAGGAAAAGCATAATCGGAGCCTCCGGTCCTGCCATAGAATCTGTGGACAAATGAGTTTAAAAAGGGGAAATCTGCAGAGAAAAATGAGAGAGTGGAATCTGTGGAGAGTAAAACAGGATGAGGGGACTCTGTGGAGAGAAAAAGCTAAGATTAGAGGGGAAATTGTGGAGAGAAGAGATGAGAGGGGATCTGTGGAGAGAAAAAGCGAAGACTAGAAGGGAATCTGTGTAGAGAAAAAGCATGGATTAGAGCGGAAACTGTGGAGAGAAAGTGAACATTAGAGGGGAATCTGTGGAGAGAAAAGCGAAGAGAAAAGGGGAATCTGTGGAGACAAAAAGCAAAGGTTAGAGAGGTATCTGTGGAGAGAAAAAGTGAAGATTAGAAGGGAATTAATGGAGAGAAAAAGTGAAGATTAGAGAGGAATCTGGGGAGAGAAAAAGTGAAGATTTGAAGGGAATCCGTAGAGAGAAAAGCGAAGATTAAAGGTGAATCCGTGGAGTGAAAAAGCGAAGATTAGAGGGGAATCAGTGGAAAGAAAAAGCTAAAATAAGAGAGTAATCTGGGGAGAAAAAAAGTTGAGATATAAGACGGTAGAATGCACGGACCTGCTGGGGTTGTGAGCAGCAGGGGAGAGCAGGCCCAGAGACAGTAACAACAGAATCGCTGTGACAAAAGCAGTAGCCCACTGAGCTATCACCATAAAATAATGTTTCTGGATATGTATGATACACGTGCCGTACAGCAGGCATACTAATCCTCTGCTCTACCTTAGATAAGTGAAAATTGCCACAGGACGAAACTCACCTCTCTCTCTAGCAGGTGCATTAATAAACCAACAGAGTTAACTTGACACTTTTATTGCTGCTCGAAAACTGTTAAATATACAAGGAACTTTGCAGTGCTTTTAAAACTGCTGCTGTGTTACAAAACCAACCCCACTAACAAAACCTGCCCTCACCCTTTCAGCCTCCCGTGGAAACTCCCAGCCATCGGCTGATGTCCGGTACGGCTGTTCCAGCCTTGATGGTGTTCAAAACAGACAATGTTTTGTTGGCCAGTCCACCAGCACTTACTGACTGGCGTTCACGTGCTGTGGCTACACAGATGCAGTGTTCAACATAAAACAATGGCAATTGATGTGTTATGCACATTACCTAAACGTGACCTGAAATGTGTGCTTATTAACAATAATTTCTGACGTTTTGCCAGGCATTTGAAAGTGTTGTGTCAACTCCAATAAAAGATAATCTTATCTTTACTTGTTGCTTATGTTAGAGGTTTGCCTAGGGCCCGCAGCTCACAGGAGTCACAAGGACCGGCACCACCACAAGGGGAGTCGGAGACTCCAGACTCTAGTCAAGTCAATGTGATGACTCAGTCAGTCTCACACGACCTCACCTGCCCTGTGGCCCGCCATAGGTCCTACTAGCCGACTCAGTCAGAGAGTGACAATTAGTGGAGCAAGTCACTCACAGCCCGGTCCCGAACTTGTGTTGATTCTAGTCAGTTACTTTAGAGTCTTGACACCCAGCACCCACGCAACAGGCACAAGTCCAACTCTACTCCAAAGCCGCACCGTGTCAGTGCGGCTTTTACTGTGGCGAGGGGGCTGGCCAATAATTTTTGCAAGGGATGTCATCATTGGTAGCGTTTTCGAGCATTACCAGATTGAGAGCCATGGGACCAGGTTGGCAGTTCTAAACATGGTGGTATACATACTGCACCGAGCACCACATCCTCAGCTAGGGTAAGGTGCAACACATGCCTGCTTGCACGTGAGCACACATGCTGTTGGCTTCAGCATGTGTAGTTAGTCACTGTCCTAGCACGTTCATCTATGCTGCACGTGCTTCGTGCTCATTCGCTCAGTTTCCTGGCCCAGGCCTGCAGCAGATACATACAATGTATCAAATCAAGGACTGCACCGGCTAACCCGGGGTCACCATAGCAACGAGTGAGATGAGTTCTTTCACCCACCCAGGTCCTGCTTGCAGGCCATCTTGATGTCTCTGCAGGCAGAGCTTCAGCATAGCAGATCAATCAAGTGCAGCTCACATTGTGGGTGATTTTATGCCACAAGAGGACTTGCCAAGGTTGACAAGCAAACAGGGGTCACAAGCAAGGTGGCAGAGGTCGCAACCGGTAGCTTAGGGGCCGTAGTTGCGACCCCTGGTGACCCCTAATTGCGCCCATGGATAACTGATAATGCCTCTTTGCATTATGTCTCAAGATTCTACGGATGGTCGCTTCTAACTGCTTCCCATTTCTTTTCCAGGACTGGGGTCCCCTATAATTCACCCAGATTTGAAGGAGTTTACGGTAAACAAAGGGCGACCAGTGTTTTTCTACTGTACTGGGAACCAGAGCGTGACATGGGTCAATTCTGAAAAATGGAGGAAGGGACGTGTCAGCGGTACACCAACAAACAGAAGCGTCAGCATTCTCAAAGCAGCAGCCTCGGACACTGGCACGTACACATGTGTATACACCAACAGCAACTCTGACGAACAGGCATCAGTGCACATCTACGTCAAAGGTACATATGAAGCGTAAAGAAATACCCATAGTGTCGTTGCCTGTGATGCACGGCACAGGAGTATAACAATTTATGTTTTACTTATATGCATACCTGTAAATTATGTTTATTTTCCTAAGACTATGAAATGATAAACAAAGTGTTTTTAAAGCTGTTTTGTGCATGGTATTTCTGAATTTTGCATTCAAATGTTTCTAAAATAAACGCAGTTGGCGGTTGTGCTTTAGTTAAGCTTTCAATATGTTACAAAACGTGTTTGTTAGGATTACGTTTTCTGGGCTGCCACGATTGTTGTCAGGGAATTCTTGCCCAATAGTTTAACTTGAGTAAGAGCGAATGCCAAATAAGAAAATGAGTAACTGTTAGAATGCTCATCATTTTAGATCCATTCAATGATCTTAAAGTTTTCAAGCATTTAAATCAAAGACTCCAAAATATTGTTCAAAACACGACTTAGAAGTTCAGATTATGTCAATTGGAATTTTGAGGGACCAGTCGAAATGGTGAATGCTCATTTTCTTTGGCCTTATTGAATTTCAAATTTCTGTTTCTTGAACTGCAATACAAAACTACACTGCAAGTGATTTGGAATTCCGAAAACTATTCTAATTTCATATGTTTTCAGTGCTCGACCACCCCTTGTCCCTTCAAGCATGCATCTCTCCTTTGAATAGTAATCCTAGTGCTGTGATTTCATTGTAGATTTGCTTTCTTTTGTTAGATCCAAAGGTTCCTTGGGTAATTGTCTTTTGGCCTATTTCTGCCAACGAGGGCATGGATGTACTCTTCCGCTGCCTGCCAACAGATCCATCAGTGAGTAATGTCACCCTGGTGCGAGATGGAAAAAACCTGGTGCCACCAGACTCCATATCATTCGACCCTCACCAGGGAATAACTTTGCACAAGGTGCGGACTGATCAAAAAGGAGACTACGCGTGTGAAGGTTTCATGTATGGGCAGAGGAGAAGATCAGACATTTTTGAACTTATAGTGAAAGGTAAGAACTCCACTTGCACAAAGAGTAAGGCAGATATGTATTGCACAGCATGTCATGACAGACGTCTGTACTGAACATGAATAGAGTCATTGTGTAATAACTTCAAGAGGAGCCCACCTCATCTCTTAGAAACCGTTCTCGGATATTTCACAAACTGCAACACAGCTATGACTTTAGAGGATTATTTCTTGATATCCCTTATGCCTTCTTATAGACCAATCCATTCACTCTTCCTATTTCACACTTTTTAGAGGCACTTTACAATGCACTTAAATGTCTAAATTAGCACATCGCCTTCACAGATAGAAGATGTGGCGCCATTACCTGGGAGGTCACAACCCATTGCCACACTGATACAACCACTGACAATGTACGCATGCAAGTGCTACTTTCTGTTATGGCTGTTCCCTCTTCCCCTTTGACACCCCCTCCAGCCCGTAAGTCCCCCATTACACTTAAAGTGCTTTTTGGTATGCCGAGTGGCTGTCCCTAGGGGACCTCAACCTTCCCTCGCCTGGGTGATTTAGCCACCACAGACCACTTGATGGCAGGTCCTTAGCACTCTGCATCACATGCACTTGAGTCAGAGTGCATGCAGAGTTTGCATAGCTATCTGGGACTATGCTTTGAACACTTTTGTACCACCTGCGCTGTATTTCTACCAGGGTGCATCTCTTGATGTTTAGTGATTCTTCTGCTGGCACTGTGTTCTTTAAATATCAATAAGTAAAAGTTGCAGAAAAATAAATAAATAATGTCTTAAATGATGATAGCTGGCATGGATCCGGCCTTCTGAAGATCCCAGAGCAAAGTAGGTCAAATGTTTTGTGGTTGCTGACCACATGTTTGGGAATGTTCTAGATGACCCAGATTGTTAGTGACGTGGTAGAAGTTGAAAATGGCAGTTATAGGGGCTGGGTATGGTAGTTTAGTGGTTAACGAGCAGAAGTTAACTGACAGCAGCATTATATAGTTACCCCAGTGTCACACGTGAGGGTAGGACAGCCTGTGGAAATGTGGTGTCTGTTTTGAAAAAGATGGGCAGTTGTTTCTGCTGCTATGACAATGGTCCTGGGCCTCTTGGGTCCTGAGCTTGGCAAAAGTGTTTGAAGAAGACTGACTGCTTCAGAGTCCACCGGACCTGTTCAATTACAAGTTTGGTGCAAAAAAAGACCTTGAATGTTCATTCCTCTGTCATTTATCCAGGTGTTCTTCATGGTCCTCCAATAGTGAAAATGAAATCCATTGGTCGTGTGCGGATTGTGGGCGAGGAATTCAGCGTCTGCTGTGAAACGGTCAGCTCAGTCCCATCCAGTGTGGAGTGGAATCACACAAGCAAACATGTAAAAATGCTTTTTTATTCTTTTAATATCTCACAGCAATGAGCCAAACACCATGCAGTACTCTAAAATGAATATCAAAACTTCAATGCAAATTTAGTCTAACTAGTCTGGATAATTAATTGAAAACAAACGCAGTGGTTCTAGAACACAACACGTAATAATGAGGCATGTCATACTGTTTTGAACTACTCTCTTTACTGCTTTGTGTTCGGGGCCGCACAAGTTACAATTCTACTGTGTAAAACATGAGCACACACACCTGGCTGCTCAGGGCCCACTCTTTGGAATGCTCTGAAACTAAGCCCTGGTGTAGAATTTAGACTCATGTTCTCCAGGAAATACTTCAAACCTAACTGAAACAAGCATAGCCAATAGGTCTCGCCTTTGGGACCTTATAAGTGTTTAGCCATGCAACAGTTGATGTTGCACCAAGGATATTGTGCTGGATAACTAAACACTTATAAGGTCCCAAAGGCGAGACCTACTTTGAATGTATCTATGAGAAAATCGAGAGCAGCTTATTGTAAGAAAGGCAACTTAGTTACATTTCTCAGCAGCAGAAACAGAGTTAGGTAGATTTATTGCTTAAAGCATGTCATAGGTGACACATCCCATCAGGACAGTCAGCAATAAAAACATGAAAGATGTATCCGACTAAATCTGATTTGTGTAATGCTACATGCAGGTCTTCGCGCGCTGCGATTCCCATCCTAACGCTTTCTTGTAAGTGTTATGAGGAACTAATGTCATGCTGTTCGTTTGGTTGAAAATGAGATGACGAAATGCTGAACCACCTTGCCTGTTTAGCATTTAACCTAGCGGTAAGTCAAAGAACAGCATTTTAACTAGACCGCTAGTATCTGCTAAACAGTTTGAGTTTTGCTGCTTGCCAGTGACCCTGATGAATTTAATCACCACCACAAGTGAAAACATTCAGAGTGCAAGAATATTAATCACAGCCACTCTTGATGTGTCAAAGTAAGGATACTTGTTGTAGGAGGGTAGGTGACCCCGCAGACACGGGCCGTGGTGCCAGTGGTTATATAAGTGGGCAGTGAGAGCCACAGTTAGCAGCGGTTTCCTA
The DNA here is from genome assembly GCF_964204655.1 of Triturus cristatus. Classification (NCBI taxonomy): domain Eukaryota; kingdom Metazoa; phylum Chordata; class Amphibia; order Caudata; family Salamandridae; genus Triturus; species Triturus cristatus. Next base: position 821,754,573 of record NC_140590.1, read on the forward strand.
CGAAAAAAAATGATGCAGGCTGTTTTTTAACAAACTTAATACTTATCGGATCTCTTATACAGTCAGAGCTGCATTCCACCATGTGATTAGCATTACAGTCACTAGTGGCAGATGGTGATCTTTGAAATTGGCGGGAAATTATTAAACTATGTCCATGCTTGATAGGTCCGCTCGCGCCCTAAGCAGAAGTACAGACGATCAAAGTCCACCCTGCAAGTGGGAATAGGTGGATTGTTAATACGCTATATATAATATCAGCTTCTTGCTCGATGGGTGCGAAGGCGGTCGGTGTAAAACATCCTTTGCAGTTGGCAGTCTTCAATTGACAATGTCAAGGTTGAGATTTGAGAGTGACATTATGCCATCAATTTGAGGTTTTGCTTTAAACTCTGTATTTTGCGTATGATCACGCTTTACACGCACCCTTCCGGAGTAAAAAACCTAAATTAAGTAGGGTCTTCAGAGAGAGGGGCCGTGCAATGATAGTAATTTGTTTACTCCTGCACTTCATGGATATTGGTTTTATTCTTGTTTTTGTTTTTTAACTCGACTGTGTTTTAATTTACCTTATTTTTAAGTTGCATGGCTTCCAGAAATAAAGAAATGCAAAGAATATCCTAAGACAAATCAGCTTGGAGTTCTAACCACAAAAAAACATTATAGCGTAACAATGCCATCTGCTGCTGTGAAGAAGGATTGCAACGAGATCACGTTTTGTTCTCCTGGTACAATCTAGGCGTGATTCCACTCGGGGCAGGGTGGCAACGCATCGGTAGCGCAACATCTACATGAAATGGTAGAGCTACAGAGGACGTTAATGTTGAAGTGATGAAATAATCTAGTTTTTACACACCGTGGGGCTTAAGCAGTTGCAGTGGAGCTCCTTTCAAAATAAATGGAGTGTACCCGTGCCTTCTGTTTTTCGGTGAACAAATGAATCAGTAAAGCCCCCTTAAGTCAACAAGTATTCTTAGCGGAAATCACGTAGGCACTTACTGCAGCACCAACGCCGATTACAAATAAACACATGCATTACGTGGAGTTTGTGAGATAGAACATCAGTCTGCAGTCGGAGGAAAGTTACGAGGGAAAAGAAGTGTACAATACCTCGAAACTGCAGAGCTGCTTTGCAGTCAGGGCTTTGTGGGATGAATGAACTCGGGGATCTCTCTATGGGGCGTGGCTTCAAACACCTAGGCTAACAAGCATTGGCCGTGCACACGCGAGATGCCGCGAGACGTGATATGTGGGGGGGAGGGGGAGAAGCAAAAGAAAACAAGCACTGGAGTTGTGTGCGCGCGCAAAAAAAAATAATCACGCGAGTGGTGGGCGCGTAAGAAAGAGAGGCCAGGGCGCTGAAAGCTGGCGGCTGCGCGCATGCACCCATGCGTGAACGCAAGGGCTAGGCCGTGGGGCAGCACTTTTAAAAGCCCTAACTAAATGTCTCGCAGACCATCGCATGCGCTGGCTCAGGCGAGACCTAAAAAGTGCAGCAGTGGCAACTGAAGAATATGGAATAGGGGGTCCACTAAACATCAGACTAGGCTAACGTCTTTGGATCTAGTTTTTGCCCATTTGTATAAAACTCTAATGTATCGAAGTGGCAAAAAAGCAGCATGCTGAGCTTTACAAAACTTACAGAAATAGGTTTTTTACAAAGGATATTAATGCAGTCACTTCACTCTTGTGAAGGATTCCCAAATGTTCATGGAGATCCAAGAATAGAATCTGAGTTTGAATTCTATTTGCTGCTTGTTTTTCTCAATACCCATTTAAACATTATTCCCAATCTCACATTAGTGTATTGCTCACACTGTACATCAGCATTTCCCGTTCACTTCTTTATAACCTTCTACGGTCATCTCTAGCAACTGTGACCACATTTCTTGAAATATACATTCAATTTTAAGTTATCCAGCAGTGCCATATTTTGGAATCAGATTCTTAATAATCATATCATACCAAACGGTGGATGTCAATAGTGGAGTAAGGTGACAACCACCGATACGTGCGTTTTTGCTACATGAGGACGTCTACATTTACCTAATGATAACAGAACTGTAGAATTAGTCAAGCAATTCAAGTAAACATACCACAATCACACAGTCAATTGTACCCTAAATGTATAAGTGTTCCTGCCCTACCTAGTTCATCTGTAGCATTTCTCCATATGTAGACATTTCTAAGTGACAAACTCCTACAGACCCAACCAGTGACACATTACATTGAAAATGTTGGAGTTCTAAAATTTTAGACATATTGTTTCCCTCAAAAGAAAAACATCACTTAAAAATGCACCCTGCTAGTCCTTCTTGAGAATCCAGTATCCCCCAATGCCTGCCAAAAAATACAGATTAGAAAAATGAAAGAAACAATTTGAATTTCAGGATACCCCCAATTACTTTGTAAGCCTCCTATATAATATTATTGAGCAGGAACACTCTTTGGTTATACCAATCTTCTTGGCACATGATTTCTATTTTCAAGCAGACTCTGTATGTTCTGAGTGTATGCAGCCGGAGGAAATGAGAGCTGAATCTCTTTCACTCTCAAGAGGAGTCAGGAGGAGAGGCCACGCTTCTCATCCATCCAAGCTCATATTTCTAGGACATTATTAGCCAGATTAAGAAGAGGCAATTTTAGAAAACCAGTTCACTTTTATTCTTTTGAAGAACTCCTAAGAAACCAGCCAACAGATAGTTTATTTAAATGAAACATATCCTAGAAAATCTTTTTCACTCAGGTTCCATACAAATTCAGGTTAATGTTGTGAGAAGTTGGCCTGATATATGCTGTCCACTAGTTATAGTGGGCACCTTGTATCAGTCCAAACAACCCCTTATTGGTTATAGGTTAAAGACAACCTTTATTGAAAGCTTTCCTAGTGATAGCTATGGAGAGCAGCCTTCAGGCTAAGTCTTGAAGGAATGTAAAGCAGCTTGTTTTACCAGTCTATAATCTCTTGAGTTCCTAAATGAAATATAACCACACCAGGTATATGTATAAAATATATGTATTTATTACTAAACACACCCTCCTAGTCTCTTTAGGAGACTAGAGGTCAAAACACATAAGTTACACTTCAATAATCAGAGTAAAATAGCACAAATAGACGTCAGGCCCTAGGGGCGAGCCAAACCATATACTAAAATAGTGGTATAAGAACCACAACTTAACTAGACACAAGGCCTAGAGCCTGTAGAATCGCTGGGACCCCAAGGAACCACCCAAGGTAGTGTGTAGTGTGTGAACACAGCCGCGAGCTCCCATTAGCTTCTATGGGGAAAGTCGCGGTTAGATTTTTAAAGATTAGGGACACTTGGAAATGAATCAGGACCAAACCCTTTTGGACTTAAGAAGTTCTAGGGCTAACACCCACTGGAGCACCGGAGTACTCGTGTTACCTCACCCAGGGAAGCCGGGTGCATAGGTGTCTTTTGGTGTCGGGTCGCGTCGTCGATTTCAATGGGAGCTGGCGAAGAAGTGCTGTTGCGGTGAAGATGCGAAGTGTCCGAAGAGATCCAGGCCTGGATCGAAGATGAGAAGAACCTGAAAGCAGAGGGGTACGAGTCTGGGCCACTAGCCAGTGACCAGGAAGGCGATGGACAGATGCCCACCGATGTCGGGTGATTTCAGGTGAAAGAGGTGAAGCTTGACTCTTCAGCCATGAGGACCAGGAGGCGTTGAGGATGACCAGGAGCTGGATTCGAGCTGTCCCACGAAGGATGTCGAGTGCTGCAGCGTTGGTGCCCAGATTGGATACAACAAGCCATGGCAACAGCAACCCACGCAGAAACGAGAAAGATGCTTCGGTGCAGACCAGCAAGGTCTGAGGGACTCACCACTTGGTAGGAATCGGGCCAGGAAAGCCCAAGGAAATTCAAAGTTACCCCCTCAGGGACCCACCAGTCAATGGACCAGGGATTGCGAAGGGACCTCAAGACGAAACACAAAATGGCGGCCCACGGGTCACTCAGAATGACCAGGCCAACAATCTTGAGTGGATTCAGTGCTCGAGGTGGGGGCTACAAGTCAGCCAAAGCACGACTTAAAGACACGTTGAGAAGTCAATGCACTTGCAGAAATGCACGGTGACCAGGAGGTCCGGTTTCACGCTACTCACGAGGGTTGCGGGTCTCAGCTTTGCTGGGGACTCGGGTCGGCCTCTGATATGTCTATAAATCCTCTTCCTGGGCTGCAAATACTTCGGAGTCCGGCAGGAACTTCGGAAATGCAGACCGGCAAATTGCTTCATTGGTGCCTGCCAAGCAAGGGAGTCACTCCTTGACCCCAAGGGAGATTTCTTCAGTCCTCTGGTCTTTAGCAGAGCGTCGAAGGTCCAGAATTCGGCTTCAGAGTTTCGTCGAGGGTAATCTAAAGTCCTAAGGATGGGGGTCCCATACTTATACTAAGGTAGGGGGTTGGACATACTCTGGGGACCCACCTGTGGGAGGGTTTGGAAAGACGGGTGGCTACACCCATTTCCTTTGTCCAGTTTCGCGCCAGAGCAGGGGCTGGAAGCCCCTGAACCGGTCTCAGCTGGACTATGCACAGGGACACCAAATGGGCCCCCAGTGCAGGACTTCAAAGCAGTCAGAGCGTGCTCCCACCCAGCCCCAATACACATAATCCTGTCTTGCAGGTGGTTACACCTCCCTGTGACAGGAAACCTATTGTCCAGGCCTCCCCTGCCGGAGTTTCGGTCAGCAGTAGGAGGCCAGACTTGTTTCTGGGGCGGCAGCATCCATTTTGTGATGCCAGGGCTCTATTACATTTCTACCGGGTATACCAGTGCTGCCATGTCTCTCCCTCTAGAAGGGTGAGATCATACTCCCACACCAGTTACTGGTGTGGGGGTATGATTCCAAGGTGTTTGACTCCAAACATGACATGTTTCCGTGCAGCCAGCCCAAAGTTAGCATTTACCGTTTGGTTATAATGCAATTAAGAGTATATGGTCAGGCTGTACTACAAACAGCATCAGAGAAGGGTCTCCGAATGCTGCAGAGGGGCTCTGCTCATGCAGGGGCACCCTTTCACATAATAACCAAGCACTCTGCCTTCAGGATTGATGAAGCCTGCCATAGGAGTGACTTATAGGTTTATATGTGTGTGTATATATAGTGATATAGCTAACCTATATCACAATAAGGGGTGCATGCACCACCTTACCCAGGCTGCAGTTGCAGACCTGTGGTGTCATTTTGGGTGGCTTTCCAGGGGTGGCATAATACCTATGCCCTGGGTACATAGTATACCATATACTAGGGACTTATAAGGGCACCTTAGATCGAATCTGTAATGTACCTAAAGTACATGGAATCATTTTTAGAGAGGAAGCAGCTAGGATGGGGCCCTGAATAGCAGCGTCCCAGCCAGACTAAAGTCGAAAAACAGTGAAATACCAGCAAAAAGTGGGGGTAAACATGTGAAGCAGATCCTACTCTCCTACAAATGTTACGAGCTTCAGCAAGTCAGAATAAGCTCATCAACAGTGTTATAATCAGATTAGTTTATCCAGTCTAATATCGATTTAATGTTGTGTCTATATGTGAACAAATGCCCATTTATGGAAATGATCATATGTTATGTTTATTTGATATTGCTATTCATCTGAATTACTGGACTGATTCAAGCTAGATTTTCTGACATTGATTAGGTAACAGAAATGAGAACAATGTAGGATTGTTTGTTGTAATAATGTAGGGATGGATATCTCGAGCTACAGTACATCATTTCTATAAACAAATACTTGACAATCACTAATCAGGGTACATATAACAGCTACAGTCCAGACTCTTTCTTATGGTAGTCGCCAGAATGGACCATAGGCATGCCAAACTTTTTTCAAAAAGAAAGAATTGGCCGTTATTTATGTATAGTAAACACATGAGAAAAACATGATTCAAAATAGCAAATGCCTGCCAGAAAAGAATGTTTACAAAACCGTTATGTCAAGGGTGTCCTAAGTGGGTTGGGGAGGCCCATTGGTGCGTCGGAAAGACCTCCTAATCCCTTAATGACGGCGGCTCAGCTGATTATGATGTCAGTTTTCAACAACCATTCCATGTCGGCCTTTCCGACATGTAAACGCTGCCGGAAAGCGACATTGGGGACCCCTAGCAGGGCCTCTTCCCCTCTGGCCCTCCAGTTTGGGGCCTGAGGGGCACCTATTCCAGCGGTGCAGGGATGTTTCAAACATTCATTTCACTATGGCAGCTTGGGCTGCGGCATTTTCTGCTCGCCGCACAAACTGCCATAGTGAAATGGACGTTTTCCGACCGCCCTATTGCCGGTCGTGACCTATGATCAGGCGGCTCCAGACGGATATGGTGTCCGCCTGGCATTTTAATTATGCCCTAAGAGTGGTTTAATGATGTCTAACGTTTTTTTCAAAAAGAATGCTATATTTCCTAATACCACATTTTTGAGATTTTACTATTCTCTTTGGCGGCATCAATTACTTTAGAAAAAAAATGTAAAAGTTGTTTCTGGAAAACCTAATACAACCAACGTGAGATATCAGCACCTGCTGTGGCTTTGTAATTTCATTGGACGTTATCATTGCCCTAAAGATGTAAATTAGTTCAAGGTGAAATATTGCCAAAGAAACGGTACTTTATTATTTTTCTTTTTTGTTGACGAATACATAGATTTCACCAAACAAAGGGAGTAAATAATAAGAAGTAAACAATGTTACAAATAGAATTTTTGAAAGTTTTATTGAAACCATTTGCAAATGTTTCAAAAATATTTATGAATAAGCCCTTTCTGAGATACGTTTTCCATGTGTAAGGGAGGGACCATCTCAGTAACATAATATTTAAGCATTAGTAATCATTAATTAAAGTTTATGTAAGAACATTTGAGTGGAGAAAGGACCCTCATTTTTTCAGTTGATTATTTGTTTCTCCAGGTAAGCTCATACACTTATATAGAGTATTTTTTAATTTGCAGGTCAGTGTCACAGAAGTGGGAGATTACCGAAACGGCCAATGGATTTTAAACTCCACCCTGCGCATTACAAAGGTGGAACTTAAAGACAGCGGAAACTTCACTTGTGTGGCCCGTAATAGTGGTAGGACCAACAACATGTCCTCGCATCTGCAGGTTGTAGGTAAGGTGCAACAAGTGCTTTGCGTGTATTTATGGGGAAGTCATGTGACTTTAAGCCTTATCTAAATTTAAGGCCCCAACTCTCCGTCATCTAGCACAAAAACATACATAAATTGACATACAATAGGCCATCTCTAGCCCCACCACCCTGTTGTGAGAAAGCACTGTAAATGCGTGATCAGTAGCTCTGCCATTCAGGCACATTATTGTTAGAGCAGGAATTTGTGTAATTGAATTGGAGGAACTTCAGAGGAAACACAAATACGTATTTTAGACTTACTCATTATAGTAACGACCATCAATGTGCGATAGAAGAATTTTCACTGAAGTCTTCCAATTTCACGTAGATATTTTACCTCAAGGCATGGTCCCTTTGAGGCACCAGGAACCCAATTTTCAGTAAAGGAACCAGTGAACATATTGGGAATATGAATATTCCTTCACTTCTCACCCAACATTTTTCCCCTAACAACGAATAACAATGCAGAATGTTTTCACTATTTGGGGTGGGAGGGACTGTGATAACAGATCAGATATCAAAGTCTGATATGCTATGACGTGTTTGTGTTCAGACAGGGGCTACGTGCATCTGGCTGTCCCGAAAAACGACAGCCTGGAACTGAGATTGGCTGACGAGCTGCTTGTGGAAGTGGAGATTGAGGCGTACCCTAAGATTCTCCGCTGGAGTTGGACACATGAAATGTCTAAGAGCAACGACGTTTCGAACTTGGGAACTCTGCGCGTTCTCCAAAATGACAGGTAATGGCATCACTCCCAACTTAAGAACTATCACCTCTGGTCACTCATACACTGTCGGTATCCATACTGCATCATAAAACCTGATGGGTAGTGTGTTTGTTTTCTGTTGATTCCCAAAAAAATGCTGTACCTTCTTCGTACCGGACTCTTGGTGTCCAGATGCGACTCTGAAACACCAGAGCTCTAGATCCATCTGTAGGATGGATCCATAACCATCATCCACAGAGAGATCTCTCCTGAGAAGGTCCCAGGGGCCAGGGGTCATTCCCACTTTGAGGCAGGACATGTTGCAATTAACTTCTACCTTGTAAATATCTGGTTTTCAGCACATCAGGGTGATTAGTATATCATTTAGCCTAGGATTTATAGCTTGTAAAAAAATATTTACTTGCTCTGGGGTGTCTAATCGTTTCTGCCATATCTCCTGATTTGCTTGCTCTCCTAGCAAGAGAAATGGTTTTGCAATTAAGGTAAACGGTTATGGACCAGAAAGTGGGCGAGGAGCTCGCTCTGAACCATCCTCCGAGGTCGCCGATAAAGACTGCAAGTGAGTACACTGCCTGCTGTCCATTATAGTAAGGGTGCACGTTCTGCAAACCTAGAGGAGACCCTGCTGCAATTTACTGGGTTTTAAGCCAGATTACTGCCAGGCATGCATGCAGTGTGCTGGGACAGCAGGCTACACTTTCAAGCCTAAGCTCAAAATATTTGAGGCATAATGGAAGAGCGTGGGAGGGGGAAGAGCAACTGGGTGACTCAGGGTCACTGGCAGTGTCAAAGAGTTTACATTCAGTCTTTTCTCTCATCCTTTTTTTAATCACACATTCTTCCATTTCTCTTTTTAATTATGGAAAGTGGCACAGCCTCCCTCAGTTAATTAGCTTGCCCCTCACTTTAGGTTGAAAAAACACATACTCAAAGCCTACGGTGTAGTGTGTTGCATACAATTTTAATGGATAATTTATAGAAGACTTTAAGGGGAATAAGGAAAAGGATCCCATTGAACACAGTTATACCAATCACTCTTTTCTTGAGAGCAGTGGTGAAAGCAGCAGAAACTTCAACACTTCTATTCTGCTGTTACTTTGTCTATGGTTCCTGGCCTACTACCGTTGACACAAATAGTGGCTTTTCACATAATGCACTCCATAAACTCAAATGTATCTTGGATTGAAAATAATTGATATTTTCATTATTCAGTGCATTGGTACCCACTTAACTGTCTTTAAAGTATGAAAGGCTGATTTGGCCCTGCAGAAGTCCAGTCCTCTGACCTGTACTTTGCACTTAAACAGTTACATCACTCACTGATTTTTGCTGACTAGTTCAATAGTTTATTTGACCTGTACCCAACCACCAGTTATACTAATGAGGGAAAGTCTTGAAGTCTGCTTTTATATAGTGTTCTTATGCTGCATACTCCATGTACTCTGAGACCTGCTATGGATTATACTATGGAGCTAAAAAAGATTTGGGTGGGAAGATGACTGGTCAAGTCTTAGCCACTCTCAGTGCTCCATTGACTTGGTCTTTGTCTTGGAAACCATCCTACTGTAGGCAGCCATGCAGAAGGGAGCTAGCTGATCTTACCGCTCCCTGAGAGCGGAAGGAAAGGGTGAGATCCTGAAGTATACTGCATTTGTGGATGATCAGAAGTTATCATGGTTCCATGATGTCATGTGTGAGTCAAGACCTAGGAAGCCAGCAAAGGTAAGCCTGGAGACCATGTAGAATAAACAGGTGCTTACCTGTTTTGGGGGACACAAGAAGGTTAGCCAGGCCTTTGGGAAACTGAGAGTGGCACCAACGCCCTCTAGACTTTCGGGCAAGCTGGAGCCTTGGACAAATAAATTAAACAGAGCCATAAATGGAACCTAAGAGTTAGGAGCAAAAGCTTTGGAGATCTGGTGATGAGTTGGAATCTCACTACCTTAGTTTTTGCAGAGCACCAGGGGATATGACATAAATAGGAACCTTGGGCAATCTCATGGTGAAGATGTATTTCATTGACCCAAGTGTGTGTGCAGGGCTTTGGGTAAAAGTGAGCAAGTGATAAATGATTTAAGCGTGAACAGGAAGATCAGTGGACCAGAGGGTGAGCAGGATCCCAATGACACACGAGAATGAACAGTAGCCTCTGTGGACCTGAGTGCGAACAGGAGCCTTTGGGATTTGAGTCTGTACAGGAGCCACAGGAGACCTACTTGATTGATTGATTACAGGATTAAAGCGCAGGCAGCTACCTGCAGAAGGAAGTGCCCCGGTGACCTGTCAGTGGAACTGATCTTAAATATCCTGAGAAAGACTGGCTTCTTCTTGCACCCACTGATGATGAGCAACAGCCTCAATGCCTTAGGATGAGCAGGTCACCTAGTTCATTGAGAGTGAATACAAGCCACTCTTATGAGTAAACATAATTCTCTGAGGACCTGTTGGCCAATGGACAGTGAGAATCTCCATGAATGAGAAGGAGCTTTGGAGCCAGCTGGCAGAGAGGAGACTCAGGGATCTGAGGGCGAGCAAGTTTGAGGGAGACTCGTAGACATGAAGATGAACAGCAGCAGACCTATGAATGAACTGCAGTGGAATAATGGTATTTCCAGATTTGACCGATGTTACTGGCTCAACAAGCTGTAAATTGATTAATGTAACACATATTTCTTCCAAAAACAGCCCCAGCACTAACCAAACAATACTTCGTGGAAGGTCATGCTCCGCAAATGTGGGCCACTTTTTTTTGGGTGCTCAGGCCTATTTTTGGTCCTAATCTGACTCTGCCAGAACATTTACGTATTCTTAAAAATATTTCTTGTATGGATGCAAGATATATGAGAAAATGTAGCGAAGAGCTCGTATACACATACTTAAGGCCTTATTTAGAGTTTGGCGGACTCATCCTCTGCATACCTTCTATTTCTGAGAATAGTAGTTTAATTAAACAATAGCCTCCTCTCAGTCTCCTGCCTTTCTGCCCAAATCCTTCTTATTGTAATTCTGCAATTGGCTGGTACCTCATTTTATAGATCACAACCTCTCCTCTTTAAATCCCTATCACTGTAATCTAACCTTAACTAATCTCTGCCAGCCCATCTATACCACCAACCATTCACCTGAAATCACATAGCCCACACTAATGATCACACTTACCTGGTATTAATATATAACAAAGTAACTGAAGTAAATTGATGCAATTTCTCTTAAGAGCACATTACTAATCACAATAACCACTGGATTAACCACTAACCTTGGGTTCCGAAGTCACGTGCTACTCACCGTAGATACTTTGATTCCTCGTTGGGATAGTAAGCGACTATATAAATCCAATTACACTGTCACAACCCTGACAGATATCCCATCCACCTTTTTTTGACAAGCGGCATCAGATAAAATGCACCTGTAATACAGCGGACGGGATGTCTGTCACATGTGTGTTGGCGTAACCCATTCGACAGATTCTAAATCATACCTTAATTTTATCTTCGTTTGAAAATGGCATTGTCTGTACTGCTAACACAGAGGGTCCATCCATCCCTCGTCTGTAGACAATTTTAAGCTCTATTTTTACGTGAGTACATAGAGTGTATACTGTTCCTAATTAAAAATATACTTGCTTTCTGATGCAATATTAAGAAAGCAACTTGTTGCTTCTCTTTTATTACCCAGTATGTGTCACATGGGATTCATGTCTTTAGGGTCACACTTACCAGTCGTGTGCCAAATTTCATTTCTTGCAGCTACGTGAGCCATCTCATCTTGCACCGACCAAAGGAAAGCGAAGTTGGCCTATATACTTTCTCTGCTGCCAATTCTGAAGCTAACAACTCCATAACCTTCTCGTTGTACAGTAAGTACCAATACCAACAGTTAATTGTATGGTGTATCCACTAAAGATAAGTAGCAAAAGGGACAATGCATTCGTTCACATGTCTAGAGTTTCATATAGATTGGTTGTACTGAGAAGGTTAGAGTGGGTGCAGGACACATCATTGAGATTTGTGGGCAGTGAGTCTGATTAGAAATCATATTATGGGTTGCAGCATGGAACATTTGAGCAATGTTTGAACCCATAGAAGGCAGAGAGGGTCATGTGACTTGAACCAATAGATGGCTTGTCTGGTAAAAAGCAGAAATAATTTTGGGCCCTCAGAAGAGAATAGAAGGGAAACAGATCTGGGAGGAGGCCTTTAAAGGAAACCTAGAAGGGAGCTGATTACCATCGACAAGTTTAAAATAGTGAGTGGTGAGCCTACATTTACTTTGTACTCATATTACTGTTTTCCATATTGTTAAGTACGAAGTAAAAGTAACTATATAAGTAAATTAGAAAGTAGAGTGATAATGATTGAATAGAGATATCTTTAAAGTCAAGTTGTGCCCATCATACTATTATTTCCCAGTAAACATGCTTCCATCTGGTGCTTTGCCAGCAATTATAGTGATCATGTCGTCATCAGCATCCTAGGCAGATCTGTGTTGTTTCATTATTTCAAACAAACACAGGCAATGAAAGTAACATGCTTGCATTAATATTGCACCCATAGCTCCTTCTGCTGTGATATTCTTGTGTTGAAATCGAAGGCTTATTTTGAAGGATGTTTTAACTTTCCCATCTTCCCTACCTTTTCCAGACAAGCCTTCAGTCTCTGCCAGCTTGCCTCCAATCAACAACTCCAAGGAAATGAAGTGCTATGCTTCGGGCTACCCTGCACCAAATATCAGCTGGCACTGGTGCAAGGGAAGGAAGGAAAGGTGAGAAACAAATTGCAGACCGTTTTTCCTAAACGTGATCCACCCTAGCAATGTTAGAGTTGCATGGGTTTGGGAAAGAGGCAAGTGAAAAAGATGGCAATACAGCTAATGCTGATCTTGGCTTCAGAAAAACCAGGAATATTACCCTTGAGCCAAGTAGTTTGAAAGGCACGTCAAACGGGACAGGGTCAGTCACGTCATGGATGTCAAAGAACAGCTGAATGAGTGTAATGGGGTGATTGACTTCACCAAGTGGGTTCAGTTTTTCAGAACTGCAGGCTATTAATTGAATCCTCTAGTATGTATCTTGGTAGACAAATCTATCCCTGCCCTGAAGCAAATGGGTATTTTTACCTTAAAGGTCCTGTGTTCACCAGCTTCGAAGCTCTTAAAAATAACTTGAATCATGCTATGCAGTGTTTTTTCAAGCTACACACACATTTGTCTACGCAACGTGCATCCAACATTCCAACTTCTGTTCCCACAGATGTGATGAGGAGGAGATGCTGCCATTGGAGGGTGCCAACACAGAGGTCTTCTTTGCACAAGCAAGAAGCACCTTAAGCCTGGAAGATATCAATGCCAATGCTACTTACATGTGCATGGCCTCCAATATCATAGGAAGTGCTTGGGACTCACTGAATGCTGAACTAGCAGGTAAGGCTCTTCCTGGTGTGTTTTGTCGATGTCTGATGGCTGGAGCTTCTGGAGCTGGAGTCACTTTTGTCATGAATGATGAAGACTTATAAAGCACACAACTACACGGAAGAGTGTCCCATCTCTAAGAACTAGATGGTGAGAAGAACGGTTGCACTAACGTGGCAGCCAACTAAGATGCAAAATGTTGGGTATCTGATAGAGACTGCTAGCCACAGATTCCTTACCTTAAAAATTCCCTAGGCCTCAGACTGAATCCGAAACATTTTGAGCAATCCCCTAGTGTGCTGGTAGCTAGCATAGTACGCCTCTGCGTGGTGTCGTCTGCACCAAAAGTGATGTGCGCTGTGCATATGTAGTCGCCACCCCAGTACATTGACCTCAGTTCCTTCTTTTCTACGCCATCACCGCAAACCCGATTAGCTCCCTTCAGTCATTTTTCACTGGATTTGTTTAACATTTTGTTGATGTCTAGTGTGCCTTTCCCATCTTTATTTTTTGGAAGATGTCTCAGAAGAAACCTACTGTACTGGGTCCAAGTCTTGTGACCTGTCATAGACAAATGTCAGTGGCGGACCCCCACTGTGTGTGTCTGTGGTGCCTAGAGAGAGACCACAACTCTGGTCCTGCGCAGAGTGCCAGACCATGAACCCCAATGCCCTCTGCGAGGGGTCCATGAAGCTATTGGCTGCTCGCCATGTGACTCCACGCCGCTCTAGGTCATATTTGTGAGGTAGGTCACGGGACCTTTCCCAGAGTCGCTCGCATTGATCCTCATCGCGCTCCAGGACTTCTTCTGGTAAATCCCATAAGAAATAGTAAAAGCGATCTTTGACTTCTCTGTGTCGCTCCCACTCTTCGAATGACTCGAGAGACCAACGTCACAAATCCAGACCCTGCTCACGGGTTGTTCCTGTGCAGGTGCTGTCTAAAACTGGGGCAGATCTGCGACTCCCCGAGTTTCCCAGAGTCAGAGCATCCCCGCCCACCATCATGAATTCTTTTGAGGTCATGAGCCTCATATTTGAGCAGCCAAAACCCTTTGGAGTTGCTTTGGGCCCATGGGTTTGCGAGGGTCTTAGACTGAAGTTCTGCCAGTGGGTCCGCCCTCCTCACCAGTCAGCCCCTCAGGATCTGTTCCAGTGGCACCATTCCCAGTGCTGCCAACACACATTGTGATTCCCAACTCTAATACAGAGCTGGATTGGCGTTGCATGACGTCGGCTCCGGCAACGACCAGGCCCACAAAAACTAAATCGGAGATGGAGCCCTATTTCCATGAAGGGCCCACTGAGGAACATAAATGGAGGGGATTTGAGGATCCCTTTGGCTACTCTGACCCAATGGCACCTGGTAGGAGGATGTAACTGACATCAGTGTCTGGATACCTCACCAGACACTGGCCTCCTTTCTCCTCCCTCACTGAGCATGAGCATCTGTCCTATGATCAGGCTGCCCTTTAGGCAGGATCTTCTGTCGCAGCAGCAGGGCAGGGTTCTGCACCCAAAACTATCCACTCTCCACCTAAATGCATGGAGATTGAGTGGCGACAGTTGAGAGTGTTGGACCTCCTTCCTGAAGTGGGTGATGTCATCTTGGGAGCCAGGCGTCACTCCACAAAAACGATTTACGCCTGCCAGTGGGACAAGTTTGTGGCTTGATCTGAATCTAAAACTGTTCATCTTTTGTCTGCACCCTCGTCTGAAGTTCTACTGGTTGCCCAGCATGGCTTTGCTTTGGGCATGGTTAAGGGCTATCTTTCTGCCATTTTCGCCTTCCTGCAATTGCCAAACCTACAGTCCCTGTTCAAATCACCTGTAGCACGGTTCCTCCTACACCCTTCGTTATGCCCTAATGGGACCTGGATTTAGTCCTCGCCTCCCTCATGTGCTCACCTCACATCAAAACTGTCTTCCTTGTAGCAATCACATCTGCCAGGAGGGTTAGCGAATTCTATTAACCCTTAAGGACAATTCCTTCTTCCCAAACAAGCTGGATCTTGAATCTAAGCATCATTTTCGCCAAAGGTGGTGACACCTTTTCACATCGCAAACACAAATAGATGATGGATGGAGCACTGAAACTTTTCAGACACTCACCCCCAGTCACAGATCTGGGTTGAATCCTTCATCGTTCTTTATCTCACTTCATCACCCCAGTTCAGACCCAGCCATATGCAAATCAGTCTTTACACTGTGCCTCATGGGAACAGTCCAGACTGAACTGCCAAGCCAGGTCTTCCCTGGACCGGAAACAAGCATCCTTGGACCGGTTTCGGGGCAACACCCCTCATCAGCCAGGCTAGCTTGAATCCAGTGGCAAAGTGAACAAGGGACCCACGTCCGGGCACACCCTGCCAACTTAGGGCGCACAAAGCAAACACAAAGAGATGATGGACGGAGTACTGAAACTGTTCAGACACTCACCCCCAGTCACAGATATGGGTTGAATCCATCATCGTTCTTTAGCTCACTTGGCCACCCCAGTTCAGACCCAGCCACATGCAAATCAGTCTTGACCCTGTGCCTCATGGGAACAGTACAGACCGAATGACCAAGCCAGGTCTTCCGTGGACCGTAAACAATCAGGCAGACTATCATGCTGCCTACTTTCTTCGCCCTGCCTCATCCTACTAAGGAAGAGGAGAGATTCCACCACCTGGACCCAAAAAGAGCACTGTCTTTTTATGTCGATAGCACCAAAGATTTTCAGGTGGATGATCGACTCTTTGTTGACTTCATGTGTGCGAAGAAGGGCTAAGCAGTTCACAAAAGAACCATCTCCAGATGGATAGCCCTTTATATTAAAATCTTCTATGCAATGGCTAAACAGCAGCCCCCTGATGGCTAAGAGCTCATACTACCAGAACTAAAGCTGCGACTACTGCGTTAGCAAGAGGGGTCCCAGTTCTGGAAATCTGTCAGGCAGCCATGTGGACATCACTCCATGGTTTTGCTAAACAGTACTGCCTAGACAGTCAGCTCAAGCATGGTGGGAATTTCGTCTATTCAGTCCTCCAGGACTTATTAGTGCAATGCAGTGTGTAAACCCACTTCCAAGGAGAGATTGCTTTGGTATCTATTCTAAGGTCAGGAATCTGCAGCTAGAAGTCTCTATCAGATGACAAAGTTACTTGCCTTCGGTAACACCTTATCTGATAGAGGCTCTATTTAGTTGCAGATTTCTTACTGATCCTCCCCGTTCTGTGAACTTTATGTCATTTACAATAAAAGAGAACCTTCAAGACCTCACTTTGACACAATAGTCATTTCTCCTCAGCTTGACTCTGGGCCTCTAATGGGGAAACACAGGCAAAAACTAAGGTCAGCGTACTGGGGCGGCACCTATATAGACACCTCAATGGTCACTTCTTGCGGGGACAACGCCTCGAGTAGCGAAACGACTCCATCTACCAGCACGCAAGGGGATTGGTCAAAAATGTCCAGATCCAGTCTGGCGCCTGGGGATTATTCTAAGGTAAGCAATATGCAGCTGATAGAGTCTCAACCAGATAAGACGTTACCAAAGGTAAGTAACTTGTTCTTTAAGAGCATAAGGACAACTTCGGAAGGAATCCTACGAAGTGAGAGAGGGAGCCGGTTCCTTGCACCCGGCTGTAGAGTGCAGTACCACCCCTAGGTCTAGTCAACTGGTTCGGAAGATGATATAGTCAAGGGAAACTGCTGAGGTAATGTCTTGAAGATAACAATATCATACTAAGCTATTATCACTCCCTAAAAATCATGGGCCTGACATACGTAGATTCTATTTGCTAAAAGTAGTCGTAAATTGCGCACTAACGTTTTGCGAATGGAATCTGAATTTATGAACCGAACTATAGTACTAATAGATCAGTTTGCAAACTATGTAATTGTAGTGAGTCGCACTGTCATACCAAATTAATATTCATTAGGCAGGTTGCGATTTGCGAATCACTACAATTGGTCACAATCAGAGGTATGGGGCCTGCAAGGGTCAGCAAAACTGTTTTTGTTTTAAGCAGAAAGATTTCCTGAAATGAAATGGGGCTGCATTGTAAAAAGAAAAAGATTTCTTTCTTAAAAGGTTTCA
This sequence comes from Triturus cristatus, assembly GCF_964204655.1. Lineage (NCBI taxonomy): Eukaryota > Metazoa > Chordata > Amphibia > Caudata > Salamandridae > Triturus > Triturus cristatus. Next base: position 821,771,925 of record NC_140590.1, read on the forward strand.
GAGAGGTTCCTAGGACCACTTCAGACTTTCCTTCAAACTTGTACCCCGAATTTGCAATAAGTTGCCACCCCAACTTGGGAGTCTGTAACTTTTCAGTGGTTTGCAACCAGAATTACGGTCACAAACCATTGATACATGAGGGTACAAATCTCAATTTGTGAGGGACGCCCACGACATGCCAGTTCCAAACTGCTATTCATAATCAATTTCTAAACCCATTTATCAATTCAGAAACACTCTCATTTGGAGAATCAGAGGCCCTGCAGCCATTAAAGGCAGCGTATTTCCTGCCCCATATTTCTATAGTCAGTGTAAATAGTGTCTTGTAAACAGTGTACCAAATGTTAGTTCCTCGGGCAAAACTCAAGTGAAGATTCCACATACTATCAAAATTTGAATTTTTAAAAGTATTTACTTAGTTGCTTCAGTCGTAAATTGGTTTTCTCAGCAGGTCATTTTTGTTTCATAAGCCTCCGCATAAAGAAGTACTTCATGTCTCTGAACAAATCTATGTAAATACTAATTTTTAAAGGAAATCTGCACCACAATTTTTTTTTCCGTTTATTTACTGTGTAGAAATGTAGAAAGTTATTTTCAACGTTTCCAGTTTTTGTTTTCATCATAGAATGTTTGAATCCTGGATAACTAAACATGCATTTCTGAAACATTCCCTTGATTGTACGCCCCCTTCCTAACACAGACGTTTTTTAAATGTATTGTTTTAAAGTTTTGGTAAGACCAGCAATGATTTCAGTGACTTAAACTTTTTTACCCACCAGCACTATGAGTTAGTAGCAGTTATATGCTTTACCCTGTAGAGAAACTGAACCAGCCACTCTGAAATGTATTACACTATTTTGTGCTGTTCTTTTTAGCACTTTTGCTTTGATGTCAGGGTGTTGGCCGATTTTGCTTATCTTAAGCACTCTATCTTGCTGAGGAATTGATTGTGTCAGCATGCGCTGATACATTGTCAGTATCCTGGGCTGAATAATTCCTGCAAGACCACAAAACTCCATATTTCATGGGGAGTAGCATAATTTTCACTCTACCATTACACGTCACAAGTATGCAATATATATATGTGCACTTAGCACCATATACTCTGTGTGTCCTAACGTTATTAATGTAAAGTGTTGCACCTGATCTCATTACTGATGTGCATTCACCATAGAACTAGAGACTCATATACACTGTGTTCCTTAATCTTATTAATATGAAATGTGTTCTTTGGGTGATTGATAAACCATCCTCACACTATTAAAATGTGTTTGATTCAGAAACGTGAAAGATTCATGTAAAAGTGTGTGCTAATGATTTCCCTTTAGCCTTTGTAATGCGGTTCTTAGTCACATTTAACCCTTGACTTCAAAGTTATATTATATTTACGCACGGTAATTTGAATCTAACGTAATGGCATTTTCCATTTCTTTGTAGTTGTATGTGCACACGTATATTAAATGTGCACCACTGATTTTGTACGTTTAAGGTTGACATGATTAGGCCTATATTACTTTCTGCATAAAATGCTGCTTTTCCATTTTCTGCTTGTGTGTCTTTTCCTTGCAGGTGCATTCACATGGTTTGCTGGTTTGAGAATAGATGTAACACTGTATTAGCGATAGAGAGCCTGAGAAGAGAACCTTGAAAAGAAACACAGAGAGCCTGGGTGTTAGCTGACAATCCCTATTCAGTAATTTATTAAGGAGTTGCAGGTCCCAAAAGATGATATTGTTCGCAGGTTGAGACTGAGAGACTCTACGAATGTTGCAGTTCACAACATGAGAATAGAAGAAACAGGGGAGCCCCTGATGACACGAACAAGGGCTGTCACTCTGTTGATTTGGATAGTATTAACTAGTGTTCCTTCAGTTAGGTGTTAGAGTTATCCTTTTGGACTTTGAGAGATACAGACCTCTATGTTTTTCCCTTTGACTCTTCGCCTAGTGTGGCTTATGCTAACACTTATTTCCCCATCCTGAGAAGACTCTTAAGGTTTTGCAATGCTGACACCTTGTTACATGTCCTTATTTTTCTGTATTTTCCCCACTTTTTTAGATCCCTTTTAGAGTTAACTACTTTTATTGGTTTAGACACCAAATTGTATGACAGACTGTACTTCTGTTTAGGTGAAAGGACCAGAGACTGTTCTCTGAGCATCGAGTTCTTCTCTTAATTTTCTGTATTGCTGTGACCAGTGACGGCTGGGGACATTTGAAAGTTGTGTGGCGTAAAAGTGCGGGATGAGTGCTCTGCGGTGAGCAATCATAGCAACTGAGCCCGACCGTCATAAGAGGTGTTGGGGGGGGGCAACCCCCCCAGAAAATTTTTGAAAAAAGAGTGAGCAAACGGTGCATTTTCAAGCAAATTTGAGAAAGCTAGAAAGTTAATAAAGTAATTGTGAAAGTGTAGTTATGACATCATTAAAGAGATTTCATATCATAATGATGTAGGTAGCTGCTTATTCAGTATAACCAGAGAACTTCACTTTACAACACCCAAACAAACATTGCACCGACTCGCCTGTAAGCACTGTATTTTCATTTACCTTTGCCTTCTCAATATTTTGGCAGCTGTGTTATCTATCACATACAGTTGCACAGAACCACCTTTGCAACTGGATTAAGTGACCATTGCTCTGTTTGTTCAACAGAGAGGCCAAGGATTGGATGACCAAGTATTCTGAACACCTTTTTGACCCACTGACAGGAACTGTGAGAAATTTCTGCTGCCTTCAGCCTTTGCTCTAGAGCTATCAATTAGTGGCCCGTTAAAAATGCCTGAAGGCGACTCAGTTGAAAGTATGCGCTGTACAAGAGAAATATGCAGTCAAAAAGTATTATCCCTTGGTGATAATAGTTCGTAAAATGATTAAATTAATCTTATTCACACCCCAAATTTTGAGCCCATGTGTTAGAACATCACAATTTCAAAAAACCATAATGATCACTATATTTGCTAGAAAGTTTTTTTTATTTATATCAAATTTGTTAAAAACACAGTACCAATATGATTAAAAATAGACATAAAACTGTCTAATGCTATAAAATACAGTATATGTGACACAACCTCACAAATAGTAACCTCCCTTAAAAAGACGTTTAACTATAACATACAGATCACAGAAAAACAACAAAAGACATTGTTTTTTTTATCATTAATTTACATATGCGTTTTGACAATGAACCTCTTTCAAATTTTCATCCTAAACCTTGTCTCTAATTATATCTTGTTAGGAGAACTTCTTCCAACGGATTATGTGGATATGAGCGTCGACGTGTTTCGATGGCTTTAGTCAATATTCCATCTTTTTCAAGACCCCAAAGATTTATGTCTCTCCTATGTTTGGCACTGGTTGGTTACCATAATTTCACATCCCTTATGTCATTTCTTTTATATCTCTGAAAGTCGTCTGATCTTTAAGGACATTTCTTTCGTAAAGAAATCTGGTTTATAGCTCTGTTACCATGTAACTCCAACCTGAAACCCGCCTCCGCTTTTATTTCTGCTCTTAATCTGTCACCATCTCAGCACAAAAATGCAAAAAATGCACGTTCTTCTTATTGGTATTGGGGAGTCTAAAGGGAGTTCGTTCTTCCCACCTTCGATTTATCACAGGCAGTCCTTATGGTAGAAATCGTTTTTGTTTCTGCGTGGTATCCGGCTCCTCCTGGTGTCCTCCAAACGAAAGGCAGATTCATTGGTTCATTGTTGGCATTCTGTGAATGGTTTGAATTTTTGCCAAGCGGTGCCTTCAGAGGGCACTATCAGTGGACTCACTCATCCCCAGTTAGAATTTTCTCCATCTTACTAGCGCCTTATAGTAAATCAGCTTTCGGGCTGTGAAACTGTAGCGGAGGGGAACTGGAGAATGCCCCGAAGGCACAAGGTATCACGCACAAGATGGTTCAGACAGATGAAACTTTGCTGTCACAAAGGGCAACATGTATTAGCAGGTTTTCTAGGAGCACCAAAAAAGAATTGCTCCATTTCTTTCCCATGATACTGAGTTGTGGGATACAACCGCCGAGGTGGCTGTTGTTGGCAAGTTACAGCGGGGAAGTGGTTGGAATTCTAGTTATAAATTTCATAATTGGCCGTAGTGGGATACACGTTCTAACATTCGGATTCCGAATTCTACATTTTCACTGATTTGCATTGCAGTCAAGATCACAATGCAAATCAGGTGGAATCTGATTTGCCAATATTCAAATAGAAAATTCCACCAATGTTGCCCCAGATTGCATATAATTGGCTCCTAGTTCTCTAGTCTGGGAATATGAAAGCAAATTACTTGCGCTGCGGCCTCACGGAGTAAGCAGCTAAACTGCAGAGCAATGGCATAGGCTGGTTATGAGTGCGAGAAATTAAAAAGTCAGATCTTGGAAACTAATGCTTTGCACAGTTAGGTTTTCTATGCCATGCATAGAGACTTTGTGTGGCTCTGCATGGCATAGTAAATCTGGACTAACGCCTTTTTAAAATATGAGCCAGCTGGGAAGGCTTACACAACGCATTATTAGCAATTTTCGCTGATGAGATTTCCAACAAAGGCGGTATGCCCTGAAGGGAAAGTGTGATGCTTTTTTGCCAATTGCTTGTGAGAGATCTGTGTTTCTGGTATTGGAATTGAGAGATTTTACACACAGTCTGGCTTGTAGGAGACCTCTGGCTGTGGCAGAGTCAGCCACTTGTCAGGTACGGTTCGGCTAACTTGAGACTGATGCCACCTCAACCAAAGCTCCCATTCTATTTGGGCAAGCTGTCCACTACTTTACCTCATCTTGTGTCTTGTTCCTTCATCAGAGCGCATCATAGAACGAAAAGTTGCAAACAAGCTGTTCAGCCCGGCGCTGGGGGCCTCCTGCGGCGTGGCTGCCCTGCTCCTCCTCATGCTGGTCCTGCTCTTCTACAAGTACAAACAGGTGCGTCCCGCGGCGTTCTCAGTGCGCCTCCCTGAACCGAGGGACCCTGCAATCCTGCATAGAGTGTGAAATAGGACAGGGCAGCAAGAAAGCACGATGGATGGGTTTATGATACATAGAGCATATACGCCATTGTGAATTCCAGTCAGGAACGAGAAGGCCAAAGGATGTGTATTGCAATAGTAAATGTAAATATAAGTCTGTGATAGATATTACAAGTTACGTATTCCACTCAGAATTTGGTTCTGGAATCAGTGAATGAGATGAGTTCCCAGCTGAATTCTTCAGCGTGTAACCTTTTTTTTTATTGACTTCGTGCATGGAGGGAGTAGTTGGGGTCTTGCATTTTATTCAGGAATTCATCCTAAACTGTTTTTTTGTGTTCAGCACATGTTTTATTTAATTACGATGGATTTGGGGGAAGGGGGCGGAATGTGATGGTGGGAGTATCGCTATAAAGTTTGCCCTTGGTGATTATGTAGCGAGCCCTGTTATGATATTGGTCAATTGACAGTAGCTAAATATATATCATCGTGTAAAATTAAAGGAAATCAGAAATCCACGTGTAGCCATCCGTAAAATTGAAAATGATATTACCTCTTCTTTAAGCCTCAGAGTTTTCGAAATCAGTCTGTGATATCCGACTTGCCGCAATGTTCCATGCGGTCTGTGGAATTCCATGCTTTACATGAAGGATGACAGTGTTTTCAAGGCAACAGTGGTTGCTGTCATCTTCCAACTCACAGTTAGACGTCTCTCCCCTGAACTCTGAACTCTACCATCGCTATGGACAGTTTCCAGGGAAACCCAACATTAGTAGACACTGATCACTCAACACCTTCACTTCCATTCAGGTGACCACAGTCCCTTAAGAACTTCTACCTGGTAAAATGTCCTTTAAAATCCATATGGAGCGGCCACTGTTGCAATGATTTCCTCTAAGCAACTACTAGCGACACTGACTCGTCAGTAGGAGACCTGCTGCTGCACGTCTTGCCGTGCATATGTTACGCAAAGATTGAATTGTCTGTGATTAAGGCTTGGTTTCACTGTTAAGCAATCCCATCCACAAGTGTTGCCTCATCAGCATCTGTGGGTTAGAAACCGCCATCACAAATCAAAGTCAACCGTAAAAAAAAAACAGTGGCAGCCGGAGGTCAAGGGGAAAAAGCTTTAAATTACATTCCATCAACCACAGTCCCTAGGTGGATTGCCCTTAAGCAAGCATAGCTTAGCCTGATGGCCCCTTGTCCTGTGGGATAGAGATCCACAATTTATCCTGTGGCACAAGGTAGACATCAGTAGCTTGTGGGTGCCTGTGAGCGCTGGGTGAAGAAGCCTAGTTCAATACACTCCTTCGGGCAAGAATGGTAGAAGCAGTAAAACTTTGGTTCAGGTCCGGGATCTTTCCTGGGGCCTTAGCGTGACTCCCTGCAGAGGAACCTACAGCAGAGGACATTGACGCGCGGACCCTTCCTTGTCTTCAGCTCACGCTCAGTAAACCTTTTCCTGGAACATGCAGAATGTGTTGAAATGTTGCACAATCTGATCCAAATGAAGAAGAACCCAGATTTCTCTGGTGGTAGCCACATCCGATGAGAGAATGTATGGGAGGCACAGCTCCCATCCTCAAGCACAAGGCTAGTGTTGCATAGAGAAGGTTATGAGGGAAGTGAAAGGGAGAAGGTGGGAGGGAGTGCACCCCTTGCATGCTCAGCAATGTCCTTTTCTAAAGATTTCGCAAACTGGAGTTGACTGGCTGCATGAACACCATGTCGGGAAGAAGTGCCCTGAAGAGTCATTACCAGCATTTCGCTGTTGCACAGTAGGCCCCTACATGTCATTCATAGCAGGCAGACTGCTGAGCTAGTAACGCACTAGACTGGCTCATAGAAGCATACAATCTGGCATCTTATACGTCGATGTGATGATAATGGTTTCAGGAGGATTGTGATGGCTTTCCTCGTGTTCACATGAGCTTCATACAAGAAGTATTTCCTAAAGAGATTGTGGGCTGAAATGAGTTTCCTTTAGATCCAATGGGTGCAGGATAAGAGATGCCAGTGCCCAGGGATTACCACACATGCTAGCATCTTGTGGGAGAGGTAGCCACATCACAGGGATGCCTCATGTTTGGACAACAGGGACAGCACCGGCATCCCTGCCATGCCCTTTGTTACCACTAGCACTGCTCTTGCTACCCATGCTCTCAGGGTCATGAAGAGACCCTCTGGAACAGAAAGTAACAAGCATTGGCATAGCCAATAGGTCTCGCTTTTGGGACCTTATAAGTGTTTAGCCATGCAACAGTTGCATAACTAAATACTTATAAGGTCCCAAAAGCGAGACCTATTGGCTATGCATAGCGGCCGCAGGGCCGCGAAAGTGAAAGTGATCGCAATCGCGATCACGATCAAACATCAAAGCGGTCGTGTGGCCGCGAAAGTGAAAGTAATCGCGGTAAAGCGCGGCGTGCGCGCCCGCGCACATGCACTGTAGCTCTAGGCTGGCCTGGTAGCACTTTTTGGAGCCCTCTCAATAAGTCTCGCCAGACCAGCGCATGCGCTGGGTCAGGCGAGACCTAAAAAGGGCTCTTAGACCCTGCCTATTTTCTGAAGTTTCAACACCTTGTCCTTCCGCTACCTCCCTCAATTACAAATAGGAGGTTGTTGAGGGGCTGAAGATGGGACAAGAAAACAATCCTCTGATTTCATTGGGAATCAAAGTGCATGTGTGGTCACGTCTGCTACCCCTGGCCTTTCGGTTAACTGACGTCCTTGGCCTCAACTAGATAGTAGAGAAAGCATGGGCTTGTAAACGCAAGCTGAGACGGTGGGTCAGTGGCCGAATTTGGAGAGGCGTGCAAGATCAGTAATGTGTATAACAGTTGTTTAGACGCATTCCAAACGTAGGCTCACTGGAAGGAAGAAGGATGTGTGTCTTTTCGTGAGCTAGGAACGGGTCACCAACCAAAAAACTGTAAAGTTTGATTTGACTGTTTATTGGATGTTCAATAACGTAGTAATATTAAAACTGGATTATAATGCAGTTCCCTCCTAATAGTAGAACGCAAACACCTCCACGATGTGTCATGCCTCAAGTGAAGCCGCAATTCAAATGTGTATTAAGAAGGATCGTCGTCTTTCCGTCTCAGTTTTCAAGATGGTCCTGCTGCCCCCCAGTTGTATGGCTTCTCTGACCGTCAGGTGCCCTCCATGCACAGGCCGAGCTCTGCCTCGTGTTCGACTTGCTGCAGTACTAGGCGCCATCAGGTTTGGAGCCCTCGTCTGTAAAAGGAGCTGGAAACAAGCAACGAGGAAACATTAAAGTCCAGAGACGAGAAGTGTTAAGGTTGCAACCACAAACCTGCCACACCCCAGAAAAAATAGGCCGCAAGCCAAGCAAGATGAAAAGCAACCAACGTTTAATTCGAGGAACGATATTTAGAGCCAGCCTAGGCCATATGATCTTTAAGGGTAAAACTGTCAAGGTTAGAAAAAGTGCTCAAATCAACTTAACCATAAGTGACATGATATCCATTATCTACGGCCCCCAATGCTCTGCCGTAGAAAAGTAAAAATGGCCTGCTTTCTGCATATTTCTTACAACATGCCTCACATCCATTCAGGAACCGGGTGACAACCATTAGAGGGCTTCAGTAAAGGGTGGGTTAGCCATGATAACCCCTGGTTGTGACTATGTTACCCCGAAGCCAATGTTGCTGACTAATGCAGGAGGGTGAGAGGGAAAGGAGATTAAGAAGGGAGAATCAAAGTTATTTAATTACCAGTGAATGACGTGAATATTCTAGGCATTACCTCCTCTTCCTTCCTTGTCCATGTTCTTAACATGTCAGAACATACCCAAGAGGTCGGAGCAGCTCCAGAACAGCTTATCAAAAGACATAGATAAAAAAGTCAGCTGCAGCCACCTGAGGCAAACTAACTGTAATAAACACCACACACCACTGAAGAGGAGAACGCACCCCCTCCGAAGGACAACGAATGGTCACCCCCGTAGCAGCCCCGAATGAGGAAGGAAGCATGAGGAGCAGCCCCAACATCCACGTTGGAAGACCGCGTCTGCCCAGGAGGCACCACTCCCGACCATAGACTGGAACCAGCAGAACCCAGCCTAAAAAAGGAGCAGACCAAGGAACAGCAGTCATAAGCCAAAGACGTGTCCCAGAAAAAGCCAGAGGCCCTGGCAAGATGCACCAAAGAGCACAGAAGACTATCACCCGAAGCGCCGCACTGAGTTCAAAGACCTCTCTCTTTTGTGTCAGACAAATGCCTCGCCTGCTCGTGGGCCTCTCAGGACAAAGAAGAATCTCAATTTCTTGTAGCAGGTGATGGTTATCACAATCCCCATCTTATCCCCATTATTCCACAACAGAGAAAGGAAAAAAAGGGGACCTACTCCTCGGGACATTCATGCAGTTTTGTGTATGTTTCCAGAGCGATCAGCCTTGATCATTGTATCACCAGGACCCTCTTTGTATTATAACTAGGACGGTATATATCTTTGACGAAAATGTAATAGCATTCCTCTTTCTTCTCTTTCACTGTCCCCCTGACCCGATTTGTATTTACAATGGGCAGTTACTAATTGCACAGATTTAAAGCATTTTCAGGCTTAGTAAGGCCTTATTCCCCCAGCTGACGACAGGGACCTTGGCCTGACAATTGCAATAAAAGTGTGCCTGTTATTCATACTTGCGCCTCGTTAAACATACAACCCCGTTTATCTTCCTCTAGAAACCCAAATATGAAACCCGCTGGCAGATCATCGATGCCTCAGAGGGGAACAATTATACCTTCATCGACCCAACGCAGCTCCCCTACAACGAGAAGCTCGAATTCCCCCGAAGCAAATTGACTTTTGGTAAGAAGCAGACTCTGCCCCTTATCTACAATGCTGGGATTTGGGTTGTGGTGTGGTGATGGGTCTCAATATTTAGAGAGGTGAGTCATGGAACAAACATCTAAACAAGATTTAGGAGATTAGTGATGGGCAGTGTGTGCTGGAGCATGATAGGTAACTGACTTTTCACCAGCCTCACCTCCCTTTCCGCCTGTTGAAAAATTACATATTTTCATATATGTGGGTCTGGCTCTATTCAGTTTCCTAATAACAGATACAGTCCTTTCAGCTGATGTGCTGGGCACGTGCATGCATCTGATGGGCAATATTATCATATTCTACACACTACAGGAAAGACCCTGGGGGCCGGGGCGTTCGGAAAGGTGTTGGAAGCCACAGCCCATGGCCTTGGGAAAGAAGACATCTCTGTTAAGGTGGCTGTGAAGATGCTGAAACGTAAGTACTTGGACTGACTATAGCATCTTGAACAACAAAAATTGATGAGATTTACTATACAGCGACATGGGGAGGATGCACTGAATTGTCATAAAAATGAGATGTGCTTGAGAGGTAGACTACCAACCGGAAACATGGGGGGTTTAAGAACTACTGTACCAACCAGCAGCAGAGGGGAGATTCAGAAGCAGTCTACCAATCAGAATCAGAGGAAACTTTTCAATTAAGCTGCACCAATGGTGGGAAGACCCTAGTATCTACTGGCCAGCTTGAAAGAAAGGGGTAGCCTAACTGTACCACAATGTAGCAGGGGATTGTGGCACTGTTCTTATCTGTTCTACCTCCCTTATATGCAGCACAACGTAGCCCTGTATTAAGAATTCCCACTTCCCATAATTCTCATGGTGAGACAGTTTCACCTATTTCCAGGTCTTTGTCTCATCCTGTAGGACAGGTCTGAAACTGATCCCATAATGAAGAATTGAATTAAGATTCCCACTGTAATGTGGTCCTAGCTGCAGAGCTGCGCCCTGAAGTGTTTGGCTTGGTAGCAAGGCACTATACTAATAGACTCATTCACTCTTACACTGCACGGGAAGCAACCACTGCTACTGCTGTACTTGGGAACCTGAGCTGATCTTTGAATTTGTTATGGTTAGTTGTCTCTGAGACATTTGATAATGGAAGTCTTTCCTCCCTGTCTTACTCTGCTGATGCCTTCCTCTCTTCCACCAGCGAGTGCGCACATTGAGGAGAAGGAGGCCCTCATGTCTGAACTGAAGATTATGAGCCACCTGGGTCAACATGACAACATTGTGAACCTGCTGGGTGCATGTACACACGGAGGTGAGGACACCATACCGCGTCATGGCGCTGCCTGGGCAGCACTCTGTGTGGACACTGCTCACAGCATCCTGCCATGTCTCTCCTTGCCTTCATAAGCTATTCATAACAAGAACCTTTTGATCCCTCCCCTTGCTTGGGGTTGTTTTCCCTTTTTAAGGTCCAAGATTCATCACTGATGTACGAGGGCCTGGTTCACAAAGAAATTTGCACATTTCAGTGCATGTGTGTACCTTCACATTTGGAGCCTTTTTTTCATTTTCTTTGAATTTACAAAGAATTCTAAGCATAAGGACAGACACTTTTTTTTTGTAAGAGTACTCATATGAATAGTTATGTACGCATGCAACATTGTTGCAGGTGAATATTTGCAAATGGGTTAAGGTTATTTATAAGTGCTTTTGCATTGTTTAAATGTTTTTATAGGTAGGGACAGTATTTGACCTCATGGAGGAATACCTTTCTCTACAATCCCTTTCATACTTATAGATCTTTTTGCAACTATGTACTTGTGACTCTACAGATGATCACCAGCATTTGCAGAATTCCCACACTGTAACAATCAGTTACCAGGTATGCAGATACAATTACACCACACTGGTGTAATTTTACTTGTGAGTAAATCTGTTTATGAGTATCGATTATAAAATGTGTAAATTACAAAGTTTACTTTTCACTTCTAAATGCAAATATCTGTGCACCGAAGTGTCTTTCAGGTGCAGAAATAGATGCTTCAATCATGCTTTATAATATGACTCACTTCTGACATACACGTCAAAGGCGCGTCGGTGTCGACAGGTATAGCATCACACGTGATTGACTCTTTAATTGCATGCTCGTGGGAGATGCACAGAGTACATATCGTTTCTTTTTTATGACAGCATTTTCTTTCTCCATTTTCTCTGCAGTGACTTTATGCCCGTTAAGTCTTGGCAAGGTATTTGTAGAGCCATCAGAAACCGTGCAGTTTGTAGAAGGCAGCCATCTCCGGCTAAAACTGAACACTCCTTCCCTGCTCTGGAAAGCATCATTAGGATTATCAATCGGTTTCAGGGTTGACAGGGATGAGTTATGGTTACAAGTTATAGTTAAAAGGGTTAAAGTTAAAAATTACAGTTTAGATGTGGTTAACAATTGGAGCTAATAATAATTATTAAGGATTTTGGGATAATGGGTTAAGATGGTTCATAGGTGAAATTAGGATAATCAATTAGTGGCAGGGTTTAAGAGGTAAGAGCTGAGAGTTACAGGCTAGGTTAGGATTAGAGTCAAACGTTAAGTTAAAATATTAGGGTTATCAGTTATGGTTAATGGTTCGTATCAGTTTTAACGTAAAAGGTTAGGACCAACGTGAGGTCTGCTGTTCCTACTTGGGAGGAGGGTTTGATGGGGAACAGGGTGGCTTTTACAGTTAAAGAGAGTGGGAAGGGTTACTAGGGTAGAGCTGAGTGTGAGTTGCTAGGACCGATGCAGTGGTAACATGCTATGGTTCAAGTTGCGATTTTCACTAAGGGGAAAGATTAGGGTTTGCTTGGTATGTAACCGGTTGTCGACCCCGTGAGAAAATCCATCTCGTCTTGTATTAGACAAATGACCTTGTTGCATGGGTCTACATTTGTATGTATAACATGCAGGGTTGTATTTAAATATAATTGTCCAAACAGCCTTAGCAAACCTTTCTAGTACGCAGGAGATAATATTTGATACTTGTGCCCTTGTGTGATGTGAATAGAATATGATCGAAATTGGTGCATGAGGGTTTTACTTACAAGAATCCCAACAGAGTATATTGGCATAACAAAGGGGTTCAGAGACATCACAGAAGGGCTTAATATCTCACTGGGCTTTGAATAAATTGCTTTTAAAATATGGTTCTCATACCACATTCTAAGTCTGCCTATTCACTGTTACTCTGTCACAGGAGTGAAAAACAGAAAGAGAAATCACCAGGGGAGCACTTGCTTCCCAGGATTCTACCACCTCACTTGGGGATCCAGCCGTGCCCAATTTGTAAAAAAAAAAAAAAAAAAAATGCTCGAGCTCTCGTCAGGAGGACACTGCAGCTTGCACTACACATTTCCCCTGCCATGCTGTCAGTGATTACAACAACGCAAGTACTAACCATCACATTCCTACAAGTGTGACAATTCCGACTATTTCGGGCCTCCAAACTTGTAAGAATGTCTTGGGCGGCAGGTAACAGTAATTTTTAATTTTTAATAAATTAATAATTTTCTGTTGTTGTGGTCATCTCTAAATTAGCGAGACTGCGCCACCGTGTAGCAGACTGTCACAGGCGCCGGTGCCGAGCACCGGAAACCACCTGCTCAAATTAAGCACTGGTTCCAGACACACAAGCCGAGCTGCAGAACAGTGGCTGTCTTTCCTAACAACCCTCTCCGGGTACTCTCGGGTTGACTTGGACCTAAGGAAGGTAGCAGGGCACTCTGCCAACTGCTACTCTTCCTGTCAGCTGTGAATCTTTGCAGACCCTTGCTGACAGGGAATTCAGCCGCGGTCTGTGCAGTTAATAGCGGTGGGGTGGTGGGGTCGGGTAAGGGGGGATTTTGAGGGACAATGCAGAGGGAAAATTAAATAAATAATTACTTTTCCCTCTGCATCGTCCCTCGAAATCCCACCTTACCCTGCCCCACTGCTGTTACCTGAAAAGACCGCGGCTGACTGTTAATAAATAATTAATTTTCCCTCTGCATCGTCCCTCGAAATCCCCCCTTACCCGGCACCAGCGCTGTTACCTGCATGGACCGCGGCTGACAGCACTATGATATTATTGCAGCGAACATGTAAGCACAGCATTGGCTCACTGCTTCGCGTAGAATAGAGAGCACAGCTTTGTTGGGCAGGAAAGGGCAGGCACAGAAGGCATAGGATGATGGTAGGACAAAGTTTTTAGGTCTCGCCTGAGCCAGCGCATGCGCAGCTCTGGCGAGACATTTAGTGAGTGGGCTTTAAAAAGCCGACCACAGCTTTTTGTCTGGCCTCGAGCCTGCGGTTACACGCACAGTTACGAGCAGAGACTCGTAACTATGCGCGTAACCGCTCAACCTCTTCGGCTTGCTCGCGCTTCAATGCTCCTCCCCCTCCCCCACCACAGAGCGCGTCTCGCGGCCGCGCGTCTTGTTTCATGTATACAGGTGATTACCTTTGATTTCACTTCAAAAGCTTGTTCTACAAAGACATCGTACTTTTCTTTTGTATGTATTTATTTCCACTTGAAATTGACTGGTAATCTTGTTGCTTTCAGCATTCCACAGAGTGTTTTCATTTCCACTCCCCCGTCGCCTCTTCCCCCTCCCAATCTACAGAGTGCATCTTTTTGCTCCCCCCACCTCACGAACCTGCAAGCACTTCTCCTTTCGGGCACCCTTACAGCGCGCAATCACTTTTTACTTTCACGGCCGTGTCACGCGCACAACTCTCGGGCTTGTTTCAGCATGTTTTCAGTGGCTACGTGTGTGCCTTTTTTGGCTGTCGGGTTCACATTACTTTTGATTGCCTCACTCCTCCTCTTGCACTGATTCAAAACCCTCTCCCTCCACCTCACCATTTTCTGCCTCAACTGCTTCCCACTCTGCATGGGTTAGTTTCACGCTCGGATTGAGCGAGAATTCCACCATTTCCCTAGGGCACAAGCAGGGACCTCCTTGCGGGTTCCCATGTTATTTGTGCATTCTCCTGTGCACCCAGGGCCAAAGCAGGCATCCGTGTGCCTTTGTATTGCGGTGGGCTTCCTCGAGACCGATGCACATATCGACTTATACATATTAATTTGGCGTGTTTAAAAGTGCACCATTCTTTAATGGTGCCCACACACTCGTTTCTATTTAGTTCCTGCTCGTGTTCAGCTTTGGCACCGTATTCAATTGCATCTTCCCTCCTGCTCCCTCCTCCTCCTCCTGACCCCTACAGCGGATAAATAACCTCGCAGCTTCTTCTAAGGATGTTCAAGGAATTATATTTGAAAGTTTCCCTTAAAAGGTGTCATATTAATATAGTTACTCTGCAGCGTGCAGTGCATGAACATTCTTGACTGCCTTTTATAATCATGGTGTAAACATTTCCTTCTGTACACTGGCAGCCTCGCATTGCAGTTTTTAAAGTTTTTTTAGGGATTCTTTCAGCAGGAGGTGGGTCTAGTTGCTTGACAGGGCCTGGCTACTCCGGGCATGCGCCATGCATCCCATCCCTTGTGCTGCTGCTCGCTGAAGTGATTCCCGGAGACCATGTTGTTGGATTTCTGCCTGCATTCCAAGAGGGAACAAGCATTGGCATAGCCAATAGGTCTCGCCTTTGGGACCTTATAAGTATTTAGTTATGCAGCACAATATCCTTACTGCAACAACATTAACTGTTGCATGGCTAAACACTTATAAGGTCCCAAAAGCGAGACCTATTGGCTATGCCATTGCTTGTTTAAAATATGGGTGAGGGTGGGTAAATGCAGATGGTAAGTGCAGAATGGGAGGAAAATACTTTTGTCCTTATGTTAAGTCTATACGTTTTAATTCAGGATATAGACATGTTCTAAGAGAATATTTATCGTTTATCTGGAATAAGGATAGTGTTGTTGCTTCAGACTGATTCTAGAAAGTAATGGTTTTTAAGAAAGACGATGTAGGTTTCTTACACAGGCAATAGAAAAATAGCAAGCAAAATTTAGGCTTAGGCTGAAAACGAGAACTATTCTGCATCTAGGTGATCTGGTGTTTGTTGATGTAGAGGCTTTTGATGCGTTTTCAAAAGCAGGAAAGATGGGAGTTTTTAATGTCATTTGGGAGGGCATTGTATATTTTAGGTGCCTCTCCTGAACAGGGTCTGTGAATCGTAATCTTGTTTAAGCAAGGTGTGTCGAGTGTGAGTTAATTTTAATGTATGAAAAGTCTTGACCGCCTGAGACTTTTACGTTCTGTATTAGGTATATCGTGGTGTGTACGGGTCATTTTTTTTAATGTTAAAAAGGTTGATTTGTAGGAACATCTGGTCGCCATAAAGAGTTACCAACGAGTTTTAAGATTGTGGGTAATTTCCACTATTTTTGTGTTAGCCAGGAAATTGGCTTTTTCATATGGAAAACTGCTTAAAACAGGGCTAGATGGGTTAGCATGCTTAGTTTTAGTGCACATTCACTATGGCGAGGTGTGAACTCAACAATTCCAATACTGTTTTAATATCTGCTTAGAAAGTATGTTTGACATATTTTATTTTTTTAAGTGGAATCTCGAAGAACAAGCCACGTCTTCTATGTGGTCTTTGAAGTGTGGATGTTTGTCCAGAGAGAATCATAGGGATTTTGCTTTGATATAGTTTTGTTTGTGATGTCAGCATTTTTTCAGATTTTTTTTGATAGATTGCACTATATTTAAAAAATCAAATTCATACTTTTCTTAGGAGTTATTCCTCTTCACTTAGAACTTTTGTATGTGGTATCGAAGTGTGTAACGTTTTTATATCTATTGTGAAATGAACACTCTCAACAGTAGAAAGTTGAGCGCCCTCTAGCAAGCAGCCTGTTAATTATCATTTGTGTGTGTTCACAGGTTCAAGTTCAGTTTTTTGTGCATTTTAGAAAGACAGTGTAGAACTGGGACCACTTGCTGAGTTAAAAGAAAATTACTAACAATTATCCGAGCTGTATATTCTGCTTGGTTTAACAGTCGCTATAGCATTTCTCCTCTGTTTTAGGCGCATGAAGCAGCAACATATAACTCATTCCAACAATTTACTTTTAATTGCATTGTCATAATACATGATATCCCTCCTTATTACTAATCCCTTGCTTAAATCACATACAGTCAGTCAAAAGTGCTTTATTATGACAATACGTGTCATAAAAGCACTATAAATAATAATAAAACCCATAAAATATCATATTGCTTACAGAAATAACGCTGCTTAAAATAGTCACTTATAATGTTCAGGGCCTTAACTCTCCTCTGAAGCATAAAGCCTTGCTTCAGTGGTTGAAACACAAAGGCAAATGCTGCCCTGCTTCACAAGACTCAATTATTACATACAGACACAAGGAGACTGAGCTCTTATGAATTTTTATTACAGTTCAATGAATCTAATCCCGGAAAACAAGAGCGATCCATATCCGAAGAGGCCTTCCTTACCATATGGAAAGCACTGCAAGATCATGAAAGCCACTAGGTGGGGATTCAGGGTAAATTGGGTCCCACCCGCCTCACTATTTTTTTACTCTATGGTCCAAATGAGAACAAAGACAAATTCTTTGCTGGCATTTTACCTGCTGTGGCCCACTGTGTGGAAGGAGAGATATACTGGGAGGTGACTACAACATTCACTTGGCCTCCCCAATTGACCTATCTCATCCACGACATAATGACCCATGGCTACCACCTTTATTGACACAAGAGGTCACAGTCTTGAATCTTGCATATGTTTGTCATCTGCACCACCTGACTGACAGAAACTATACATTCTATTTGAATGTACATAAGACATATTCAGGGCTGGATTATTTCCTGGTCACAAAAACATTACTACTAATAAACACTAGTATTGACATCTGTTCTCTGTAAGATCATGCCCCAACCTGGCTTTTGATGATGCCCCAACCTCCTCAGAAACCTTTGTCCGCCCATGGATGATTAACGAGGTGCCTTTGAGGGGTCTCGGCCCAAGGGACTGCATAAAAGACACAATAGAACATTACGTCCCAGAAAATGACATTGGTGAGGTATCTCCATCAGTGTTATAGGATGCTGCTAAAGAAGTCCAGTGCGAACTGGTTGCTTTCGAACGCCTCTACCAACAAAATAGGGGGGCATTGAGGCCAGATTGGCACAAGCGGAAACCCGCCAAAAAGCAGAATGGTTCCAACGTTACAATACAAGACCTTCGTAGGATCTAGGTGAGCTAGAACATTTATAGATGAGAGATGCAGCTAGAAAGCTTATCTACATTAAACAAACATACTTCGAGAAGGGCAATGAGGCAGATTTAGAAGGGCAATAAGGCAGATCGCTTACTGGCTTACAAATTATGATGAGGTACCACAACAAACCACATATTGAGCATCATAAATACCCACGGGCAAGCTACTTCTGAAACATCTGAGAGCCTAGCTCTCTTCTACCAATATTATTCTGCCCTGTTCACCCACCAGGAACTCGATGAAAAAATCCAAGGGAAATACTTAACTGACTTTGGACCTCCTGACCTTGCGGCTGACTTGAGCTCCCTAGAGAACATCACTCTAGATTAGGTAAGGAAGGCGATCAACGGCCTTCCACTCCTGAAATCTCTGGGCCCTGGTAGCTTCTCTGTCTCTTTTTACATGGCCTACGCCTCCCTCCACATTGCACCTTCCACCAAGGTGTTCAGTTACTTTCTGACCAGCCAAATGGTCATGGAAAACATGCTGTATACCCGATTACGTCGCTCCTTAAGCCGGACAAAGATGTGCAGCTCCGCTCATCGTACCGCCTGATTGCATTATTAAATTGTAATGTGAAATTGTTCACATCCACATTAGTTTGGAGACTTCACAATTGTTCGCCAACCTTCTTCTCTCTCCAGCAATCTGGTTTTATTAAAATTAGACAAGCATCAGACAATACCCAGCTCACAGTCGCTTTGATGGAGGTGGCTGAGGGATGAAAACATCTGATGGTCCTTCTCTTGTTTGAAGCAGGGAAGGCCTTTGACCCGGTGTATTGGCCCTGCCTCACTAAACTACTGGATAGGGCCTGATTGGGTCCTGAAATGCAAACCTTAATTCAGGCAAATTTCAAACGTCTTTTGCTAAAGATTAAGATTAACGGTGAATATACCTTGCAAATACCAATAATGAGAAGCACACAGGAAGGGTGCCCCTTATCTCCCCTGGTCTTTGCTCTCCCAATGGACCCCTCATATGCAAGATACTAGGTAACCCAAATATGAGCAAAGTGCAAGTGTGGGGGAGACCGAATGTAAGTTAGCAATATTTGCTGACAACATAGTTTGTTTCATGACCAACTCTGAATGCTTACTCCTGGCTCCACTACCAGAACTAGACCGCTTTGCATCAGTCTTCCATCAAATATTCCAGGTTCCACCACTTCGCACCAACTCAATCACTGTACAATTGCAATGCTCCTCCCCTCCTGCAAACCCTATTCTAAGACCTTTAGCGCTGGGGTAAATAGGGTATTTCCTGGCTGGGACGACTAAATATTCTTAAAATTAACTTAATTCCTTGTTTACTGTATACACTACAGACACTGTCCCTGACTATCCCCAAACTAACTCTGCTACATATGCACTGGAAAATGTTAGACTTTGTTTGGTGTGGTAAATTGTCCAGAGTAGCACACTCAACACTTTTCTGCCTGTTAGACCTGTCAGCCCTTTGGGTGGTCCCTCCTCATCATTATTTATTTTGTCCCACTTTTGCCTCAAACCCTGTTTGAATTTTTCCTTTTTGGGAACCACCAGACTTTTTCGTGTTGCTGCAGATTCAGGGAGCCATTTTACCTACCCCTGAAACTTCTGTCTGAGGGCCTGAAGCACAAAATGGTGGCCACCTGTGACATCACCAGCATCCACTGGAACCTACCAGCACCTTCCAGAACATTCCAGAACTCTGTGACAGTTGGAGGCGGTTTAGAATGTTGGGAGGTTAAGACAGAGTGTTGGCAGTTGGAGCTGGCAGTTGGCACCTGACTGGTGAAGGAGAGCAGCACAACAGTGAAGGAGGAAGGAGTGAAGCAGCAGGGGTGGAAACTTGTGCCTGGAGTGGGGTCCATAAACCCACCCTTGATACTAGTCCCTACTGATGGATCCCAGCCTGTAGCCCTGTGTGGGAAGAAGCCAGAAAAACTCATCCTAAGGACCTGGACAGCAGGAACAGGCCTTAGAAGCAGAAAGCAGCAAGATCCTGACCTGGAAACTGGGTTCCCTGGAGTCCGGCGTCGAGTAGCCTAAGACCTGGAGCCCGAGGTGGAGAAGCGGCGCTGACTGAAGAAGCAGACGTCGTACCCGGAGCCGCCTGAGGTCGTGAGAGGGCGCCGACGGAGGTCGTGAGGAATACCAAAGGTCGAGGAGGAAGTTAACCGAGGTCGAGTGAGCGGCGTCATCGGAGGAGTGAAGTCCACCCTCCGGAGTCGTCGGAGACCGAGGTGAAGTGTACCGGAGGTCGGGAGTGAGGATCGCACTCCGGAGTCGCCCGGAACCTGAGAGGAGGAGCACCGGAGGTCGGGGGTGAGGATCGCACCCCGGAGTCGCCGGAAGTCGACATCGAGGCCAGGCCGGCCGACGTCATCGAAGCCGAGAGCGCCATCGGACCGGAGCCGCCCGAAGTCGACGTCGAGTAGAGACTGCCCGACGCCGTCGAATCGGAGGTCGAGATCGAACCGAGGCCGCCGACATCGGACCGGACCCGCCTACCGGCGTCGTCTAGAACTGACATTGCGCCGAGGCCGCCGAGACCGAACCGGAACCGCCTCACGGCATCGACACGACTCCAGCGGCGTCGGAGCATCAGAAAAAGGGCAGTAAGTGGAGTAGAGGGCGCCTAAGGCCCTGTGGAGACCTGAGAGACTGCTCTAAGGGGCTAGGGAGGTGCTGGAACCAACCTGACTGTGCCAGGGGTGAATTGGGACTAACCTAGAGAGGTTGTGTGGAGAGAGAAAGCCAGGGCACTGGTATTCCCCCCTTTGATCTACCTCAGTTTAGGCCTCAGCCTTGTCCCAGCCAGGGAGTAGAACCCCTCAAGCCTTCCACAACCCTACAAGCTGTGCCTGGGCCAAATCAGCCCTTAGGAATTGAAAAGTGATCTGATTACATGAGTGTTGCTGTATACTCTTAATTATTTATTGGGGGGGCCCTGTATTTATTGTGGTTAACCTATTTATTGCTTCACTATATTTATTGGTCCGCAGGACTTGTTGGTGTACAATATTTATTGGTGACAGTATTTATTGCCTCAGAATATTTAATTGCCTGTATTACCTGCACTGTTATTTATGTCCTTTATATTTATGATCACCCCTATTTATTGAATCTCCAGACAGTATTTATTTGATCTGCACTATTTAAAATTTGTATATTGTGATTGACTTATTTATTTTCTCCAATCAGCAACTAAGAGAAAAAGCAGATAAAGAAAGTTATTTTCATAATTTTTACGGTGTAGAGTCGTTTTTGGAACGGATGCACGCACGGTTATTGTTTGGGTATGTTGTATGCTTAGCACGGAGCCTGATTCCTGACCACTCGAGCCAAGCTACCACAGTGTGTCCGGAAGACCACCACCACCCCTCCTAGTGTGGGAGTGGTTTTCCAACATAAATTGGTGTTCAGTGGTGGGATAGAGCTGTGCCTACGCATACTCAACAATAACTGTGGGTAGTCCATAGGCCTACACCGGGAGTTTTCTCAAAGCGGCCTTCCTAATTGTGGGTTTTTGTTTTTTCCAAATTTACTCTGGTGGTGGGAGGAGGTATTGTTAAAGGTACCCCCCTGTATAGTTACTGCACAAAACCTGTCCTCTAACCTGAGTGGGCGAGATGGAGTTTGTACTAGAAAATCTAGAAACGTACACTGTGGCCCAACTCAGGGAGTTTTGCCAGCGGGAGGGGGTGTACTGTCCCCCAGGAGCAAAGAAGGGTGCACTCCAAACCAGCTTAAGGGCTTGGGGGGAGGCACGCCGAGAAAGCAAGGCTGAGGAGGAAGACAGGGATGGAGAGCCTGACCCCGAGGGGGCTGAGATGTACCAACCTGAGGTGGGGAACCTGTCAGCAGGGCCCAGAACCATTTCTAGGAAGGGCAGCAGTGCCTCTAGCGGTGGCTTGTCTGAAGTGGAGCTAACAGACCGGAGGGAGAAAAGACAGCTCACATGGGACTTAGCAAGGCTGGAAAAGGAGAAGGAGGAGCAGAGGATGGCCCATGAATTACGACTGAAAGAAATAGATCTTCAGATCTTGAGAATCGGGGCACAACCTGTTCCTAATGGTGGCAGCCAAACCCAAGAGATCACCAGGGAACCTAAACCATACCTGCCAAAGGACATAGTAGCTAGCTATGGAGTGGGCGACGATATCGCCAAGTGGCTAGCGGCCTATGAGGTCTCGTTGAGGGCCCATGGGGTTCCAGAGAAGTACTGGGGAGGGGGATTGTACAAGTACATGCCTCCAGCTGGTAGGGATGCATTATTGGCCCTCGAGGAGGATGAGCAGACCCACTACCCCACCATGAAACTGGCGCTCATCAGAAAGTTTGGACTAACACCTGAAAAGTACAGACAGAAGTTCAGGGGTAGTCACAAACTGGGCACGCAGAATTGGGTGGACTTCCTGGACTATGCAAAGAAGGCACTTGAAGGTTGGATTCAGGGCAGTGAAGTGAGGAACTACGAGGGGTTGTTTGACCTAGTACTGAAGGAACACCTGCTCGAGAAATGTTTCCCTGAACTGCGGCAACACCTGGTGGATAGCAAGCTGACCAGTCCCCGGAAGCTTGCTGAGGAGGCGGACATTTGGGCTAGTACCCGGGTGTCCACAAGGGGGACTGGAGGGGATACTCAAAAGGCCGGACAGGGCGCCCCCCAGAAGAAAGAGGGAGGGGAAAAGAAAAAGGAGTTCTCCAAAGGCCCCCAAAATAACTTCCAAGGGAAGGGAACAGGATTCACCCCTAAGGCTAACCCGCCCAGAAACCCTAATCCTGGCCAGAGTCAGCAGCCAAGGGTTGTCCATTGCTATGAGTGCGGTGGCGTTGGACACTATAAAGGAGATCCGAAGTGCTTGAAACGACCACCCCCTCCCACTGGAGGAAAGACCCCCGGAGTAGCTAGTGTAGTGCTCGGGGAGGAGATGTCCTTAACTAAGGGAAGGGAGTGGGCGGGTGTCACTTTAGTGTCCCTGGGAGAACGGGAGATGGTTCCTAAGATCCAGGTGCCCGCAAATACCGCAAAGTATGGGCAATGGGTCACCATCAACGGCCAAAGAGGGGAGGCTCTGAGAGACACAGGAGCCAGTATGACTATGGTACGTAGCCAACTGGTGTCTCCAGAGCAGGTAATTCCCGATGTACTCCATCCAGCCGCGATGGCTGACGGCAGAACAGGCCACTATCCAGTGGCCGAGGTTCCCTTTGAGTGGGGGGGGGTTGCAGGTTCACTTCGAGTTGCCGTAAGCCCTGCCGTGCCAGTCGATTGTCTGCTGGGGAATGACATGGAGCACAACGCTTGGAAGGAGGTGGAATACCGGACTCACACCGAGATGCTGGGTACACCTGACTGGGCCTGTGTTAGCACAAGGTCCGCGACTACCCGAAGAGGGAGTTCATTCCGGCTGGAGCCTGGAACAAAGGCCCAGCCAGCTGCCAGTCAAGGGAAGAACCGAGGACAGGAGGAGCCTGCCTGGGCGTCCCCACCCCGTAGGACGGATAGGCCACCGGAGGTGGTGGACCAGGAGTCTGCGGTGGGGGACGTTACCAACCTGGAGGACCTACCCATCCCGGCCGAGTGGCACGTGGAGGGAGGCCCGTCCAGGGAGGAATTCTGCCAGGGCCAGAGGGAGTGCCCTACCCTTGAGGGGCTAAGGCGACAGGCCGAAGCCCAGGCAGCAGGGAACGTTGAAGGGAACTACAGTGTTTACTGGGAGGATGGCCTCCTCTACAGTGAACCCAAGGCACCCCTACATGGATCGTCACGAGCCTTGGTAGTTCCTCAACGTTATCGAGCCTTCCTTCTGGAGTTGGCTCACGAGATACCATTGGCAGGACACCTGGGGCAAGACAAGACCTTCGGCCTCAGATGAAAGTGTCGTCCGATACCTACTGCCGGACATGTGTGTCTTGCCAAGCCAGTGGGAAAACAGGGGTGAAGCTGAAAGCTCCCCTGGAACCACTTCCTGTCGTTAGCACCCCCTTTGAAAGGGTGGGCATCGACATTGTGGGTCCGTTAGATCCACCGACTACAGCTGGTCACCGGTTTATCCTGGTTCTGGTGGATCATGCCACACGGTACCCAGAGGCAATACCTCTGAGGACCATAACAGCACCTGTTGTGGCTAGGGCCCTGATGGGAATCCTTACCCGAGTGGGGTTTCCCAAGGAAGTTGTGTCCGACAGGGGGACCAACTTCATGTCAGCGTATATGCGGGCGATGTGGAAGGAGTGTGGAGTGACATACCGGTTCACCACTCCTTACCACCCCCAGACCAATGGTCTGGTGGAAAGGTTTAACAAAACCTTGAAGGGCATGATCAGAAGTCTGCCTGAAAGCCTGCGGAGGAAATGGGACGTCCTCCTACCCTGTTTACTTTTTTCCTACAGGGAAGTGCCACAGAAGGGAGTGGGCTTCAGCCCCTTCGAGCTTCTGTATGGGCACCCTGTACGTGGACCTCTCAACCTGGTGAGAGACGGATGGGAAAGAACTCCCAGAAAGCTTCCCCAGGATGTGGTGAGCTACATGCTGGCCTTCCGGAGCCAAATGGCTAAGTTGTGGAAGCAAGCTTCTGACAACTTGGAAGCCAGCCAAGCAGTGATGAAGGCGTGGTATGACCACAACGCTCACCCGGTGGAGTTGGAGCCTGGCCAGAAAGTGTGGGTGATCGAACCGGGAGAGCTTAGTGCCCTCCAGGATCGCTGGTCAGGACCCTTTGAGGTGTTGGAGAAGAAGGGTAAGGCTACCTACTTGGTGGACCTGAAGACCCCTCGTCAGCCCCTGCGGGTGCTGCATGCCAACCGCCTCAAACCCCACCATGAGAGGCCCGAAGTCATCTTGATGATGGTGACTGACGGAGGAGAGGACGTGGAAAGCGAGCCTCTCCCTGATCTGTTTGCGTCTCAAGAGAAGGATGGGTCGGTGGAGGGAGTGATTCTCTCCCCATCTCTAACTCCTGAACAGCAGGAGGACTGTCGCCAGGTCCTGGGGCAGTACTCTTCGTTGTTCTCCCTTGTCCCGGGTAGGACTCACCTGTGCGTCCATGACGTGGACACAGGAGACAGCCCACCTGTGAAGTCCAAGATCTACCGGATGTCAGACAAGGTGAAGGCCAGCATTCATAGTGAAGTCACTAAGATGCTGGAGCTAGGAGTGATCGAACCTTCTAGCAGCCCCTGGTCCAGTCCGGTGGTGTTAGTACCAAAAGCTGCACCACCGGGTGCCCAACCAGAACTGAGGTTCTGTGTGGACTATCGGGGACTGAATTCAGTGACCAAAACTGATGCTCATCCGATCCCTAGGGCGGATGAATTGATTGACCGGCTGGGAGCTGCCCAATATCTAAGTACCTTTGACCTTACTTCAGGGTACTGGCAGATCTCTTTGACTGATGGAGCAAGGGAAAGGTCAGCCTTCTCCACGCCCAATGGCCACTACCAGTTCTGTGTGATGCCCTTTGGGCTCAAGAACGCACCTGCCACGTTTCAGCGCCTGGTAAACCAGATCCTCACCGGAATGGAGAGTTTCTCTGCTGCTTATCTGGATGACATAGCCGTCTTCAGTAACAGCTGGGAGGATCACTTGCGTCACCTGCAAGCTGTTCTCCAGGCCCTGAGACAAGCTGGATTGACGATCAAGGCCAGCAAGTGCCAGATCGGGCAGGGGTCGGTAGTGTACCTTGGACACTTGGTGGGTAGGGGAGCGGTGCAACCCCTCCAGGCGAAGATCGAGGCCATCATGGCCTGGGAACCCCCCAAGACACAGACTGAGGTCCGAGCATTTTTGGGCCTCACGGGATACTACCGCCGCTTCGTGAAGGGGTACGGTACCATCGTAACCCCCCTCACGGAGCTCACGTCCAAGAAACAACCTCGACGGGTAGTCTGGACGGAGGCTTGTCAGCAAGCCTTTGAGAGATTGAAGAAAGCCATGTGCGAGGCCCCGGTCTTAAGGGCCCCAGACTTTTCCAAGGAGTTCATTGTCCAGACAGATGCATCAGAACATGGCATTGGGGCAGTGTTATCGCAACTCAACAAAGAGGGTCTGGATCAACCCGTGGTCTTCCTATCCCGGAGACTACTTCCCAGGGAACAGAAGTGGAGTGCAATAGAGCGTGAAGCCTTTGCAGTGGTATGGGCTCTGAAGAAGTTGCGGCCATACCTGTTTGGATCGCACTTCCTAGTTCAGACCGACCACAGACCCCTTTGCTGGCTGATGCAGATGAAGGGGGAGAATCCCAAGTTGTTGAGGTGGTCTATTTCCCTACAGGGGATGGACTTTCAGGTGGAACATCGGCCTGGAGTGGACCACGCCAATGCAGACGGTCTCTCAAGGTATTTCCGCCTTAGTGATGAGAACTCCCAAGGGGTTGGGTAGCTCTCCCCACTTTCAGCTGGGGGGGATGCGTGTTAGACCTGTCAGCCCTTTGGGTGGTCCCTCCTCATCATTATTTATTTTGTCCCACTTTTGCCTCAAACCCTGTTTGAATTTTTCCTTTTTGGGAACCACCAGACTTTTTCGTGTTGCTGCAGATTCAGGGAGCCATTTTACCTACCCCTGAAACTTCTGTCTGAGGGCCTGAAGCACAAAATGGTGGCCACCTGTGACATCACCAGCATCCACTGGAACCTACCAGCACCTTCCAGAACTCTGTGACAGTTGGAGGCGGTTTAGAATGTTGGGAGGTTAAGACAGAGTGTTGGCAGTTGGAGCTGGCAGTTGGCACCTGACTGGTGAAGGAGAGCAGCACAACAGTGAAGGAGGAAGGAGTGAAGCAGCAGGGGTGGAAACTTGTGCCTGGAGTGGGGTCCATAAACCCACCCTTGATACTAGTCCCTACTGATGGATCCCAGCCTGTAGCCCTGTGTGGGAAGAAGCCAGAAAAACTCATCCTAAGGACCTGGACAGCAGGAACAGGCCTTAGAAGCAGAAAGCAGCAAGATCCTGACCTGGAAACTGGGTTCCCTGGAGTCCGGCGTCGAGTAGCCTAAGACCTGGAGCCCGAGGTGGAGAAGCGGCGCTGACTGAAGAAGCAGACGTCGTACCCGGAGCCGCCTGAGGTCGTGAGAGGGCGCCGACGGAGGTCGTGAGGAATACCAAAGGTCGAGGAGGAAGTTAACCGAGGTCGAGTGAGCGGCGTCATCGGAGGAGTGAAGTCCACCCTCCGGAGTCGTCGGAGACCGAGGTGAAGTGTACCGGAGGTCGGGAGTGAGGATCGCACTCCGGAGTCGCCCGGAACCTGAGAGGAGGAGCACCGGAGGTCGGGGGTGAGGATCGCACCCCGGAGTCGCCGGAAGTCGACATCGAGGCCAGGCCGGCCGACGTCATCGAAGCCGAGAGCGCCATCGAACCGGAGCCGCCCGAAGTCGACGTCGAGTAGAGACTGCCCGACGCCGTCGAATCGGAGGTCGAGATCGAACCGAGGCCGCCGACATCGGACCGGACCCGCCTACCGGCGTCGTCTAGAACTGACATTGCGCCGAGGCCGCCGAGACCGAACCGGAACCGCCTCACGGCATCGACACGACTCCAGCGGCGTCGGAGCATCAGAAAAAGGGCAGTAAGTGGAGTAGAGGGCGCCTAAGGCCCTGTGGAGACCTGAGAGACTGCTCTAAGGGGCTAGGGAGGTGCTGGAACCAACCTGACTGTGCCAGGGGTGAATTGGGACTAACCTAGAGAGGTTGTGTGGAGAGAGAAAGCCAGGGCACTGGAATTCCCCCCTTTGATCTACCTCAGTTTAGGCCTCAGCCTTGTCCCAGCCAGGGAGTAGAACCCCTCAAGCCTTCCACAACCCTACAAGCTGTGCCTGGGCCAAATCAGCCCTTAGGAATTGAAAAGTGATCTGATTACATGAGTGTTGCTGTATACTCTTAATTATTTATTGGGGGGGCCCTGTATTTATTGTGGTTAACCTATTTATTGCTTCACTATATTTATTGGTCCACAGGACTTGTTGGTGTACAATATTTATTGGTGACAGTATTTATTGCCTCAGAATATTTAATTGCCTGTATTACCTGCACTGTTATTTATGTCCTTTATATTTATGATCACCCCTATTTATTGAATCTCCAGACAGTATTTATTTGATCTGCACTATTTAAAATTTGTATATTGTGATTGACTTATTTATTTTCTCCAATCAGCAACTAAGAGAAAAAGCAGATAAAGAAAGTTATTTTCATAATTTTTACGGTGTAGAGTCGTTTTTGGAACGGATGCACGCACGGTTATTGTTTGGGTATGTTGTATGCTTAGCACGGAGCCTGATTCCTGACCACTCGAGCCAAGCTACCACAGTGTGTCCGGAAGACCACCACCACCCCTCCTAGTGTGGGAGTGGTTTTCCAACACTGCCCAATAGACAAAGGGGGGTTGGGCTTTCCTCATGTTTTCACCTATAGTCAAGCAGCCAAGGTAACACCAGCTTTTGCTAGAATTAATCCTGACAGCAATCCATGGGTAACGGTAGAACAAGCGTTCTCCAACATTCCCCTCAAATACATCTTGGGGCCTCCACCCAGTCAAACCCAAGATAAAACAGCCCTTTTCCCAATTACGGCAACGTTACTTGACCACTTGAAACCCTTGATAAGCAAAAAGATATTTAACAAATATCCCTTTCAGCTAACGTCTTTAATCCACAACCCCGATTTCCCTCCTTTGATCTCTATCTTCACTTTGCAACCTGAAATGCGGATAACTGTCCTCGCCCCAAAGGTGGAGATCTTTTACTTTGGGAAACCCTGATAGACAAATGGACCCTAACTAGATCAGATGACTATTGTCTCAGGCAAGCAAACCACTGGGTAGGAGGAAGACTACACTGACAATGGATCAGTAGAGATGATATTCACCTGGAGTCCCTCTTCAGCACCATCGTGTGTAGGAAGGGTATCTCTTGGTTATATAATACCTTACAGAGCTTGGACCACACCCTAAACTCTCATGCATCACACAATGGGAGGAGAGTCTGGGCATTGACATCTCTGACAATGACTGGAGGGCAATATGGAGGAGAGCAGCAGGGTCTTAAATGTGCATACAACACAGAACTAACGCCTGTAAGCTGCTAACTAGATGGTACCTCACTCCCATGTGGCTACATGCTATGTCCGGTAGTCCAGACACATGCTGGAAGGGCTGTGGGGAACGAGGCACACTATACATGGAGGTCATGCCTGCATGCCCAAACCTTCTGGTAGGAGATACTGTCTTGGATACAGATGATAACGCATGTCACTCTCCCACACTGCCCCTGGCGATCCTCCTTGGCCTCCCAGAAGCCCTAGGAACTTATCCCCTGATTTCCCTATCTGGAAAACTGATATCTTATTTCCTACTGGCTTTTCGCCTTAGCATAGCTCAATTATGGAAGCGTCCTGCAACACCTTTCATCAACGTGGTGGGTGCGGGTTTGGTCAATCCATGCTATACAGCACCTGTTGTCTGTGACGTTGAGATACACAGCTCTAGTATTTGCTTGCTCTCCCACTCCGAAGATAGCGACACTTGAACAGCCTAGAGGGTCCCTAGGTCCAGGGAGGTCTCCTGTTTTACACTGTAACTTCACAACCATTTGTGGAGGTTTTGAATTTTATGAGTCACTGTTCACTCTGAGCAAATGTTGTAATTCATTCTATCACCGGATGCTTCCTCTCTTTCTTTAACGGAGCCATGCTTCGCATTGTGGTGTGCTCCCAACCTGGTTGCTCATTATATTCTTCCTTTAAAAAAAAAAAGTTATCTTTTTTCATTTCAAACTCCATTGTAAACTCCCCCTTCCTTAAAACTTGTTGTACTGAAGTGGTTCATTATATAATGTATATTGAAAAATACAAATAAAGTGGTTAAAATTTAGTAATAACATACTTGCCTGGTGATGCTAATCATACCCACTGCGTTCCCTCTCAGGCCCTATCTTGGTGATAACAGAATATTGCGAACATGGGGACCTGCTGAACTTCCTTCGGAAAAAGGGGGATTCTTTCATCATCAAAGACCCCATCACAGAAACTCTCCTAGATGGGAGTGTCACTTACAAGAATATCTGTTTGGACAAGAAGTACACCCGAAGGTAACCATCTGTGAACCCGTAACCTTGTTAACCAAATACTTTAAACAATAACTCCCCTCCACCTTCTTCTCAGTGTCTTGCTGCTTTATAGTTTTTACCACCCCTACACGTTTCTCCTCATAGTATATGTTTGTATTTACATTTGTGTATATGACCCTAGTTGGTAGAGGAAGGGACAGTAGTATAGGTTTTAAGGACTCGGGCTCTGCATCAGAGTTCCTTTATCAGGAGACCAAAAGAGGAGACAAAAGATACCCACAGGGATGCAGGTTTGGTTTTTTAGATGGGGCAGGACTGGATGGAGGGCCTGCTATTGCAATCTTAATTAGAGAAAGACCTCAAAGACTTCTTTTTTTAAAAATCCTCTTCAGACATTTTCAGAGGGCAATGAGGTGACCAGTGCCAAGATACAGTTCAGTCCACTATATAAATGTTTACAGCCACACACTCAAAAAACGGTAAAGGAGTCTCACACCCAAAAAGGATCAGTCTTTGGTATAGTACCACACTATTATCAAAGGCTCTCAGATGTCCCAATTACTGGCAATTGAACCTCACCAGCTTGGCTTATCTAGCCTGGTATCAACACAGTTGTAGTAACAGTCTGCAGGGAAGCTGTGCTACAAATGTGGGATTGACAGGACATCTCATTGACTTTGCGTGAGTCCTTTAGAAGACCTACCCTATTAGAAAAAACCCTGATTCCATGAATACCAGAATGCTTCACTTTTTGCAGTCTCTCTTCCCAACTAAAAACCATATTTAGCAGCACCCCGTTTATGACTCTGACAGTACAGCCATTTCTTGCAGTTGATAATAATATTCTTTGTCTCTTGTGCCAGTGACAGCGGCTTTTCCAGCCAGTGCCGTGAAAGTTACCTTGAAATGAGGCCTGCCCGTTTAGACTCTACTTCCAAGCGACGTAAGTTAAGGGGAACACTGAGGCAGGGACATGGTTTGAGGAGACGTGGGAAAGGGTTACCAAAGCAGTGCGGCTGTGAGTGATATTTCAGATGGATGGATGTCTACATTGGTACTTAATTAGTATAAACGTAGCTTGGGAGCAGTGAAGCACATAGCAATAACAGCATTGCATTGTGGAGCTTACAAAAACACTGTCTAGTAGGGATTTTCGTACTGGAGGGAAAGCAGCGATTTCAACAGGAGTTCCAAGGCACAAATCTCACTGGAGTGACTAACCGAGGCAGGGGCGATCTGAGTTGGTGAGTAGGTATGAATAAGGGTATTGGAAAGTACCTCCAGGGGAGATCATCATGAATCCCTAATCTGGAGTCTGATGCATGTAATTTTAGTATTCCTCATCTCGAAGCTCAGTCAGTCTCTATTTGGCAGGAAGTTAGAATATAAATCAGGAATGACTGGCAGTGGAGTGAGATGTGGGCAAAACTGGAAGCACACTATACTATAAGCCATACATCTGTGAACTGTAAAAACACTAGGAATCAATGAATCAAAGCAAACGCATCTTTATGCACTCAAGCAAAGAAAGGGAAGAGAAGCTACTGTCATGACACTGGTCTATGAGCTCTTCCCTACCCCACAGTGCATTTCTATCGAGATGTCTGGTCCTGCCGATGTGCATTTAGGGATCTGTACACATATGATATCCAGGGAGACTGATGTGCATAATATGGGAAACAGTCAGAAATGAACAACTGTGTAGTTGTTGCTGGGGATGGTGAAGTAGCCTCGCTCAGTGAGAGGCGGCAGGAGCTAGGGATGAAAGAATGGTCATGTTAGGAGCCAGAAGCTAAGAGAGCTGCTGGCGCACATTGTGGCTTCCAATAACAAAGAGTCTAAAAGGGCAGTGAACATCCAAATAATGCTTTGGATGAAAATAACAATCCAACCATCTTTGAGGCCTGTGGATCACTCGCAGTGCTGTCATATCCCCCCTCATCCTTCCTCACATCCCCAGGGTGAGGAGGAAACGGTTCTCTCTGGACCCTTCCTTCCTGCTGAGGAGAAGGAGGTGATAAAACATGCAATCTTTGCTGTATAATATCTGACGCTGGTGGGGAAACTGGAAGAACTAGTTCATCTCAGGTTTTCTTCTGGCATCGAGATCTAATGCACGAGGCAGCCTACAGGAGAGCAGACCGGCATCGTGCCTTCCCTCGCCCTGCACACACACTTCTCAGCTCAGCCGCCTTTGTAACGTGTCATCCACATAAGAATCAGTTTCACCCACTCAGCATACTAAATGCTTTCAATGGGGTCTCACCTACGCTGGAGATCTTTCTCACCCCCACCGTAGATCTCCTTCAATTTTAGTGGGCTTTGTGCACTACAGATATCTGACACGATTCCTACTTGGAGATCTAATAGGTTGAGAGATATCGAACAGGAATGGAGAGATCCCTTGCCGGCAGGGTATAGACATAGTCCTTCAACTAATACTTTGATGTGCACGCCAGGGACTTCCCTTCCGCAGGTGGAGTGTTCTGGTGATTGTGTTGATGGGGATGGTGGGTAATGGGGATCATCATCTGACATGAGGAGTCAATCTGGGTCAGCAGCCCTGTCCATGAGTTGATTGTGGGTGACCTACACTGGGTATGTGTTGTTCCCGCACCTGCCTCTAAGGAAGTTGTGCTACGTGTCTAGGGAGATAGCCTTGTGGGTAACAGAGCAGTGTTTTCTGCTGATAGCAAACAGAGCAGTAGCAGAACAATTACTACATATACTGTCAGTCACCATTCACTGTCCTCTGGGTTTCCTGCGCTGGGGTGAGGAAGCAGGCATCATCGGTAAATCTGCTCCCTGACCCAGGACCAGGGGGCAAGTTTAATGGGGAATCCGTTTTTTTTTTAGGCCAATACCTCTGGCGGGAGCACTGAGGGGCTGTCTGTGATTTGGTTGCCTGTTAAGGTTATAACAATTAACTAAAAAGCCACAAACCAATTTAGCAATACTGGAACGAAAGTAGCTGGGTTACAGGTCTTTACTGGATTACTAATTGAAAAATGAGATCACATCAATGACAACATTGAGAATTCGGAGACTAAGTGATGGGCTTCAAAATATTGTTGGGGGAGGAAAGGTAATGTATCCTAGATATCTAGGGGTGCATGTAGCCCCAAGTACAGGGGTGAGCCAGCGTACGATTTAGTGTGAGGATGAATGGATTCCTGTTTATCTTAGCTGGGTGATTCTTCTTCTTGTGGGGACCCTCACGCGATCAATTCACAGCTACATGTGCAATATCAGGCTTGATGTGGTTGCGGAAGTCTAATGGTATCATTGGAAATAACTGGGGGTCACCCGCTGCTTTCCATGTTTCAGACAGTGCTTTGGTGGCAGTGGAAGAGGAGGAGGAAGACACCAAGCCGCTTGTGCTCTTCGACCTGTTGCACTTTTCCGGCCAGGTGGCCCAGGGGATGGCCTTCCTGGCCTCCAAGAACGTGAGTGTTCATTGTGCAGAAATGTAAACAAAGATGCAACATTAGGGGTATTGGTAGCAGCAGTAATAGAAGCAGCAGGAAGAGTTGTAGGAGTATTAGGGATAGCATTGGTAATATACGTAGATGGAGCACTAACAGTAGCAGATATGGCAGAGTTGGCAGCGATAGGAGTAGGAGTGCCAACAGCAGCAGCAGTAGAAGCAGTCGTTCTTCTACGTTACTAGAGGTTTCATAGCGCTGTATAATGTATGTATTGCTTTTAAACCCTGTTCACATATTCTCAGAATTAAAGCTTAAGTTAAAAAAGCTATAATCCAATTCAAAGCACTACAAAACCTAATAATTACGATACAAAATGGCCCCAAATGCCACCAAATGGTTGTTCATTAGTTTACTCATAAGATCTGAGACCTCCAATCTGAAGTAGAAGGAATCCCAGAGGTTAAGTTTGTACACACTGCAATGTCGGGCAAACACACAGCTTGGTGTAAGTGAAGTTGCAAAACATTTCCGAGGTCTTGGTAGTTTTACTAAATTTGACAACTGTGCCACCTCCTCGTCAAAATCGTATCCTCTGCAACAGCTTACGTTGCATGTACCCTTATTTAACACTGTGCCCGATTTAAAAATACCATGCACTCTGATTGAGGCCCAGAGTATTCTGCACAATGCCACTGTGAATAGAAAATCTGCAAAAGATACACTTTTACAGAAAAGTATCTGGATTCATCCTTTAGCTTGGTTGAGTTTAACTAGCGTGAAGATAATTTATTTCTTTGGTCTAAATTGATTCACTCTGTGCAGAAACACGTTGCACTTGTTAACTGGAAACTTTCAACATGAAAATGGGGAACTTCGCACATGTAGGAAAAAATCAACGCATGCACCAAAATACAACATATGAGTTAAGGTTTCGATTCCCTTATTTCAAAATATACACATTGTGTTCTCTTAGGCAATGTCAGACCACTGTGCCCAAATGTTAACCCCCCCCCCACCCCCCCATGGCACGATATCCCATAATCCGACTTCGTTCTCATCATTGGGAGAGAGATTTTGTTTGCAGTTAAGCACAGGCGTGCTCCTTCTCTTCTTACCAAAAATCTTTACAACAAGCGACAAAGGCACAAATTCCAATTTCTTCAACAGGTGACCCAGCTCGCACACCTGACTACTTGAAATACAGGACACAGTTTCAAATCATTTTTCCAGGGTGACTCTTCAATTGCTTCAAGATTTCCGAAATTTTCTCTTAGCTGTTTAGCCGCCCTAGGGAGAGTATGTAGCCTAACTGCTAGGGGTGTCGACCGCAAATCTGGGGAACCGGGTTCGAAACTCGGCAACGACGCTCAACAACCTGTGATTCTGGGAAAATCACTTAAATCTCCCCATGCCTAAAAAAACGAATCTCTCCTCATGTAACGTAACTAGTGCTCATGTAAAGCGCTCTGATACTTGATTTCGGGTCAAGTTTGTGCTAAATAAAACTTCGAGGGGAAAAGAAATTGGGAACACGACAGGTCAGTGATAGGAGTTGTTAAGCAGCATATACCCTGAAATGACACAGCACTCTCACCATCACACACAGAATCAAATACATTCAGGCCATCCATTGTCACCATAGACCCCAATTGTGTTTTCCTCCTTCCAAGAGGAACCCCAAATTTACCTACACCCAGTCAAAATTCCAAATAAATGTAAGAGTCTCTATTGCGAGGCATGTGTCAATCCTATTTAAAGAAACCCCATTAGCAGCCGAGAAGGCCTTCAGAAGTCCCACCTCAGTATAGCCACTCAATGCCATATCATTGTCTTAAAGAAGAGTAGAGATGTGTTCTTGGCCTTATTTTCAGGACGGGAAGGAATATAGGGAATAGATTTGTTTTTCCAAATATTTCATCCAAATCAGAATTTAATAAGATAAAAAAAAAGATCTACGACACACCCAGCTTAACTGTCACCTGATATTCTGCAGACCTAGGCATACCCACAATGGAAGGTCCACTTATTTCGAGGGATCTCTGCAAAAGAGCAGAGTAGCTCTATATATGGTGTTTGGACCAGAAGGTTGTGTCTGTACCTATCATCCTTGAGAGGGGTGTTAGATTCCAGTTCTTGGTGGTTATCCAACTGAGCTGTCTGATGTCCATAATTTCCTTGTGGGTACAAAAGTATCTGTTTATTGGTCAATGGGATTGCCAGCACTTTCTACTTATAATAGATTCAATTGCATTGATCTGGCCATGTGAGTTCCAAAGGACCAGGGTCCTAGGCAAATAAAGGAAAATCCACACAGGAAAATCCACACAAGACAAGATTCAAAGTCCAAACCATGAAGGTGTATTCAAAATTAAGAATCATTAGAGGAGGCAAAAAGATAAGTTAGCCAATTCAAATTAGCAGGAGGATAATATATATATATATACACACACACACACACACACACACACACACACACACACACACACACACACACACACACACACACACACACACACACACACACACACACACACACACACACACACACACACACACACACACACACACACACACACACACACACACACACACACACACACACACACACACACACACACACACACACACACACACACACACACACACACACACACACACACACACACACACACACACACACACACACACACACACACACACACACACACACACACACACACACACACACACACACACACACACACACACACACACACACACACACACACACACACACACACTCTCTCTCTCTCTCTCTCTCTCTCTCTCTCTCTCTCTCTCTCTCTGGTGTGTATATAGATATGAAGAGAGAGAAAGAGAAGGAGTTGAATCACAATCTGTCATAGAGACTACTCGGTAAGAATAAGGGATAAGCTCTGAAATGTCAAAGAGCAGTCCGTCATAAGGACATGTTCATTATGAGTTTCAGAAGAGTCTGGTATACATCCCAAACAACATAGGGGAAGAGGAGAAGTGAAACATTCCCTTTGCATGGTGTGAAATGGCAGCATGGGATGCACTAATAAAGACACATTGATAAAAACCAATCAACATTTCAAACATTTTGTTACGTAAAACAGACTTACTCTAGTAACCCTCCCAAAATTAATGTCTATAGGGACTTCTAACCGACATACAAGTGAAAATGACATTGCACTACTGAAAAATGACTGTTTAAAAGAATGAGTGAAGCACAGTCCAGCTAGCAGTTTTGTGTCAACCTTGATCATTGAAACATTATGTGTGTTCCTCCGGCAGGCAGGCTTCCTCTGAAGCACATTCATTGTTACAGCACGGAATAAACAGTACCCTAGAGAGAGTACAATGTCATCTATTTTAGAAAGGAAAGAGAAAACAAAGAATGAATGAAAACATGCACATGGTGCAAGTTTTAAAAGTCAAGTTTCTTCAGCTGTCAGTGCAACCAGACCAGCAGCCCTGTAAGTTAGTTTTCGGCCTACTTCAGCTAACTCAAGCAGATGAAAACAAACATTTATTTTATTAACAAATCTGCACTCGCAGGATCCTGCATCATTAATTTAGGGAGAGCATAGTCTTTACTTCCTTCTTGAATTCCAAGTGATCTTGGAAAATACTTGTGTATCCAGGAAAAGCAAAGACAAGAAACATATGGATGGTTCTGTTTTGTGAGTATGTTTGGAGCTTTAATCCGATGAAGAATGGGCCCCGACCATGGATGACCCCTTTCCCAATCCAGAATATGTTGGAGGTAGGTATTGTCTTGCTCCCACATTTTGGATACTTTGCATTTTTTTAGGAAGAGTTAGGGCCTATAGTAGAGACCATTTATGGAGTCTAGTTGAGACATTAGAAGAGTCAAAATGCCCTGCAAATCGTGAAAGAAGCCTTGATGAGGAAAGACGCATTGAAAAGACCTGGGGGCATATTAACAAGGGCTTTATCTCTGCTTTTTTGGCTTAAAAAGCCAAAAAAGCGGAGATAAAACTATCGCCCTATTTACAAGAGGGTGCTAACATGCATAATCGCATGTTAGCACCCTTTTTCCCAACACCTCCCTTTGCATCTCTACAAGCCAGCCCACAGGATTTCAGCAGACGTTAGATTTTGGCGAAAATGGCTCTTTTCGCCAAAATCTAACATCTGCTAAAATCCAGACTTACCTGTCCCTAACATAGGGGGTGGATTATGCTGATATGACCACAGGGTCGTATCAGCAAGGTTATCACCGTTTTGCAGGGAACATCGCTGGAAAACCAGTGATGTTTCCTGCAAAACGGCGATTTCCCCACTATCGCAGGAATTTTTATTGCCTTGAAGATACGCGTTGCTAATAACGCGGTATCTACGCAATAAAAACCTGATAGCCGGCGTTCAAAAAATGAGCGCTAAGCGCACTTTGTGATAGTTATCGCAAAGCGTTGCTAATATGCCCCTTGATTCATGATTCATTTGAGGGACAGGGGAAAGGTTGGAGTCCATGATCCCTCCCAGACATACACTAGGGTTGGTGGTGATAGGAGCAGATGTGCACAGGGGTAGAGAGATGAAGCTGGACCTGCAGTAAAGGTAGCAAGGGATCCAGGCAAGATGCCTGGTTCCTTTAGTATCAATGGCAGAGTCTTTGCTGAACTGCTTTAAAAGCTTCGCAGTAATAGTTCAGCCACTCTATTTCTGTCCACATTAGTTTGCAAGTTATCCAGGGCAGATTCAGTGCATCTTCCTTAGCAGTATCCCATTTGATGGTCTCAAAGTAGGTGGTTTCAGCTCTTCCATTCTCCATGTACCAGTGCATATCAGTTTGTAGCTGGTTAGGCCTGTTGGATCAAGGTTCTTTTTCTTAATGAGTGGTCTAATGTAGGAATTCTTGCGGGTAGAGATAAAAGTGCCTAGAGTAGTCAGTTGTTGATAATGCACTTTCTCTGCCGGAAACTTAATTTAGAATCAAAAAGCTGTTTCAAGGTGGCCAGAGAGAATGACCTGCCTCTGTCATTAGCCTTGTTAGTCTTGGTTTTGTAGTGCAGTACAAACAAGTATTGAACACCTGTCCTTCAAAACCAAAGTATATGTCAAGCATGTGTGAGTTTCGGTGTGTGTAAATATAAGTGAGTTTGTATGTTTTCGACATATTATTGCAGTGGGTGTCAGTCAAAACCAGTTTGTGGAATGCACATGTGTGTTAAACATTATGGGTTTGTATGCACGCATGTGTATGCTCATGCACAGTGATAATACTCTATATGCATAGACATCATTATGGGTGGGCAGTGCAGTTACACAGTGTGTAGTTAAAGATCACTGTCTGGCTAATTACTATGACTATAGGTTTAGAACAATATGGCTAATATTGTTACTGTTCAGGCATGTTAACATGTGTATGTGTGCGAGTGTGTCTGTGCATTAAATTTACAGCAAATGTGCAAGAAAAGCATACAGTGCAAAGATAACTATACAAATATGCAAATGCATAGTTTTCCACACAGAATCCACGAGGAACCATGTGGACACCCAATGGTGTGATTATACATGTGGAGCAGTGTGTTTGAGAAGGAGATAAAAGCAGTACATGTATGTACTGAGTAGAGTAATCACAGAGTAGGTTTCCACTGTATGTATTTCCACCGTACGTAAGTAAAGGTTGTATGGTTGATTATGGGTGGGTCAGTGGGTGTATGTATCAGTGAAGCAAACACAAGGAATTGATGTATAGAGCACTAAAACTTTCAGACACTCCAGTCACAGATCAGGGTTAAATCCATCATCGGTCTTTAGCTCACTTCGCCACCCCAGTTCAGACCCAGCCATATACAAATCAGTCTTTACCCTGTTCCTCATGGGAACAGTCCAGCCCGAACTGCCAAACCAGGTCTTCTCTGGACCGGAAACAAGCATCCTGGGACCGGTTTTGGGGTAGCCCCCCTGATTGGCCAGGCTAGTTTGAATCCAGTGACACAGCGAGCAAGGGACCCATGTCTGGGCATACCCATCCCACTTAAGGCGAGAAGTGCTACAGCAACACATGATGGACGGAATGCTGAGTAAATCAAACATTCTCCTCCACTCAAGAGATCTGGGTTAAATCCATCATTCTTTTTCTCACTACGCCACCCCAGTTTGGACCCAGCCAAATGCAAATCAGTCTTGACCCTGCTCCTCATGGAAACAGTCCAGCCGGAACTGACAAGCGGGTCCTCATTGGACCAGAAACAAGCATCCTGGGACCGGTTTTAGGGTTTCTAAACCTAAAGGTGACTATAGGTGAAAACATCAGGAAATCCCAGTCCCCCTCAGTCTATCGGGCAGAAAAGTGTTGAGCATGCTACTCTGGCCGATTTACCTCACCAAACAAAGTCTAATATTTTCTGGCACATATGTAGTAGAGTTAGTTTGGGGATAGTCTGGGGTAATGTTTGTAGTGCATACAGTAAACGAGACATGACGTTCATTTTCAAGCTGTTATGACAGGGTCAAGACTGATTTGCATATGCCTGGGTCTGAACTGGGGTGGCGAAGGGAGCAAAAGAATGATGATGGATTCAACCCAGATCTAATTGTGACTGGGGGAGAGTGTCTGAAATGTTTCAGCGCTCCATCCATCGTCTTATTGTTTTTGCTTGTATGTATCAGTGAGACAGCCAATGATTAGGTGAGTGGGTAGGTGAATAAGTGAGGCAGTGGGTGAATGA
Source organism: Triturus cristatus (assembly GCF_964204655.1). Classification (NCBI taxonomy): domain Eukaryota; kingdom Metazoa; phylum Chordata; class Amphibia; order Caudata; family Salamandridae; genus Triturus; species Triturus cristatus. Next base: position 821,812,112 of record NC_140590.1, read on the forward strand.
ATGGATGACTTAACAGGTGAGTAGGTGGAAGGATGAGTGAGTCAGCCAGTGATTTGATGAATGAACGAATTGATACATGAGGGGATAAGTGAGTACATTGTTTTCCTTGTTTTCCTTTCTCCTTAAAACACTAACCAGCATTACAATAGTCCAGTCATATTCCAGTGCTTGGCTCAAGCATTTCCATCCCTTCACTTTTATTATGTCAGCATGGCTGCCTAATGACAGGGATGTATGTTCAGACAATGATTGGAGCTTTCCAACCCAATAGATTTAAACTGCAAGTTTCCAGTAAGTGACAGTTAGACGCGGTTCTTGTGTACTCCTGCAATGAGTTGTGGCCTGGAAGATTGTTCTGGACGTCTGGTTTTGGGATGAGGCCAAGATTGATTTGTGCATGGTTGATCAGGTGAACACAAAATCAGTGGAATTAAATGATGTACAAAGACTTTCCTAATAGTTAGCATTGGCTCAAGAATTTCAGTACTTAATTTTTTTGTTGTTTCACACACATTTGTGCCAGTGCAACTGAGTCCCAATTAGTGGAACCCTCTGCTTCTACACCACCTCTTCTTTGACATGCTGTAAACCCTGCTGTTCACACATTGGATCCAACAGACAGATGTTGTCAGTGCACTGCAAATCGTCTCTGCTCTTCCAGACCCTCCTTCCTCATTTTTAGCATCCACTGTTGTGCTGATAGTAGATCCCACACAGCCACGCAAATACACCATACCACTGACTACTGTAGTCCTGTTATTACAGCACTGAGAGAACAGAGAGCTCTATAGTACACCCCAGGGAGTGGCTGTCACACTGTATTACATCTTAAAATCTTTTTCCAGCGTTTCACTTCATTTCTGCTTCTCTTCTTCAGTGCATTCATAGGGATGTGGCTGCAAGGAATGTACTGGTGACCCACGGACGTGTGGCCAAGATTTGTGACTTTGGACTAGCAAGGGACATCATGAATGACTCCAACTATGTTGTTAAAGGAAATGTGAGTAATTCTGCGTCTGATGCTACCTACACCGAACTTCTCTCGCTTTACCTCCATTGTGCCTGCTATGACTTTACCAGTACTGTATTTTCCATGTGAACTTGCATCTCGGCTGCTCTATCTGCATTTAATTGACTGTTTTATCACTATCTGTCATGCTGCACTTCATCCGTGACCTTTCTTTTTATAATTTCTTACACCCCAGCTGCTATGGCTGTACCTACAACCTGCCTGCTCCATCTGTATCTGCACCTTGTCTTCTTGTCCTCTCTGACCTACATCACACCCTCCTGCTCTGCATTTTCCTATACCCTGTCTAATGTAGCTGCAGCTGGACCTTTCCTGATCTGTCTTTGCCGCCGCTCACTGGGATCTGTTTGTTCGTGCATGTCTTTTTCTGTTGGTATCTCACCCCTGCTTGGTTAAAATAGACTTCTACTTCTCCTTACCTGTTTTGTATGTACTTGATGGGGGTACTGTCTACTACCAGTTCTGTTTTTTTGCTCGAACAATGTATTCCATGTTGCTGAATCAGAAAGGACACCTGTTTTCCCCTGGCAGGCTGCCTCTTGTGCTTTGTTCCAGGTCCATGTCACACACAACTTTAGTAGGACTCAGTATTCTGTGATGGTGGTCAGGTTTTTGCTAAACCTTACACTCTAATCAACCCTTCCTAAAAAGCTTTGTACTGCAAAGATGGTTTGAGAAGCTGTGGCATTTTTTAGGTTGGAGACTTTATTGTGGTCAGGAGAAACACCTTCTTCGGAAAAATAATACTCAAACAATTTGATATCTGTCTGAAGTGTGAGTCCTTCTTTTTTCTGAAAAGCGCTGCTCACAGAATGTCATTGTGGTCATGGATTGCCTGATTGGATAGTGTGCACTAAAATGGCAATGACATTGATGCTGGTCAGGTCCTCCCTGGTGGCAGAGCCTGCCCTGCACCTGGTCCTCTCCCAATCGCCTAGCAGCTGCGGACCACCCCACTAGCCAGGGTGCACAAGCAGATGGACAGGCTCTGTGCCCTGGGTTCCGCCTGGGAGGCAGCCGAAAATACAAATGGTGCTGTCAGTCATTTGGGCTGCTCTGCCATTAATGATCCTTCTGCAGGTTCGCACACGAAAACCTTGTTACAACTCTTACATCCTCTAGATTGTAAAGTTTGATCATTTTATTGGTGCTCTGCAAGCATGACCAGCACTTGCCGGGAATTCCTCGTTTATGGGAAATAATTTAAATCCGCAATCCCTATTTTGAATAGAGTTCAGTGGGTTACCCACAAAAGGAAGACACAAGCTGATCATTCAGTGTAGCATATGTGCAGCCCGGGACATCTACGGGCATCACAGATTTGCTATTGCTCAATCTAGAGTGGTTGAACGCCACTTGTCTTTCTAAAATATTGAACGCTGACTGCTGAGGATTGCGTTACTAGCTAGCATGTAGGAGCCTGGTTCGTTATCAGAAATAACCGGATAAATGTCTCTACAAACCAAGAACTGCCATTCAACACCACCCACAGAACTGAAAAAGAGCTCTCAATCGTCAGTCTTTTCTGTACCCGAGCCAGGTGAGGTTTTACTGTGTTTAGTCAAATTAAGCCACTAGCTCCACTACTTGTGGTGCCGTTCTGTTGATTCCTATACGTTTCAGCTTTCAACCATACTCCTCCCGGAACCCAAAGACTGGTTTCCCTGAAGTTACTCAGCAGGTCATGGAAATAACAGATTGCCAGTTCGCTAGTCGCTTTGTTTGTGGTCGAAACTACAATGTTTATGATCATCTTCAAATCTATAAATGTTGTTCTTGATTAATAAAAACATTCCTGGCAAATGATTTTGCTTTGGTTGACTTGTGCCGGTCCAAGAATTTCACCTCTACCGGTACAATACGAATGCCCTTGCCGTCGCTCTTAATCATGGCCCTAGTTCAGAAAACAAAAAAAAATAGAGACTGAGGTCTGTTCCATTATTCCTAGCTTATGTATACAGGCAACCAGACTGCTCTGAACACTCTAATTTTTCCAAAGTAAACACTTTAGAACCCAAGACACTCAGTCGAGAGCATTAATAGGGCACCGAGAAGTAGGGGTTAGAACAGGCGGTAGCTCGCCTTGCGATGGACTGCCAGCTTATTCCTGAGATCCAACTCCAAGCTTTTTAACTACAGAAATTTTAATATATGCTATTGGAGCTGGAATTAACACTGCTGTTGGCATCAGGCTTGCCCACCAATGGATCCTCATTAAAGTATACTTGTTCCAATTACAGGACCTCAAAACAGTCCTGTATTGTTATTTTTTGTCACTACCTATCCAAAGTCATGGGTGGGCAATTTTCAGGTAGAATGGACCCCCAAGCCTGGCAGAGCTCTGACCCTGGGCCCAGTTAGAGCTTCTTAACCTGGATTGGCAGCAGAGGCCCGCCTGGGCCTTCAGGTGCCTGTTCCCTCAGGCCAGCCAGAGTGCCCATCAAGGGCCTGATCAGAGCTTCTTTACCCGGACTGGAAGGGAAGACATATAGGTCTCTGTGAGACTCCGTCCTGGCACTTTGTGACACCACAGTTCAGAGAAGAGCCCAAGGACTGGACCTTCCACCTCAGGGCCTGCCAAAGCTATGACCCAGGGCCAGGTCAGAGCCACTTAACCCAGTCAAGCAGCAGAAGCTGTACCGTGCCTGGAGGACCCTGTCTTGGGCACCTTGCAACATAGAGTGCTCCGAGAAGGGACTCATGGACAGGGAGCTTAGACCCCTAAGGCCTGTCAGAGCTCTGACCCCGGGCCTGGTCAGAGCTTCCAAACCCAAGCAAGCAGCAGAAGCTGTACCATGCCTGGAGGACCCTGTCTTGGGCACCTTGCAAAATAGAGTGCTCCGAGAAGGGACTCATGGACAGGGAGCTTAGACTCCTAAGGCCTGCCAGAGCTCTGACCCCGGGCCTGGTCAGAGCTTCCAAACCCAAGCAAGCAGCAGAAGCTGTACCGTGCCTGTAGGACCCTGACTTGGGCACTTTGCAACATAGAGGGCTGGAGGAGGGAGTCAAGGACAGGGAGCTTCAACCCTCCAAGCCTGCCAGAGCTCTTACCCAGGGCCTGGTCAGAGATTCTTAACCCAGGTGAAGCAGCAGAGGGTTTCCTGGGCCTACAGAACTCTGTCCCGGGCTCAATGTGACCCAGTGGGCCAGTGAAGGGAGTCTAGGGCTAGGGGCTTCCACTCCCGGGCCATCCAGAACTCTGACCCAGGGCTCAGACAGAGCTTCTTAAACTGTAGAGGCAGGGGAGCCCTGCCCTCTCCTGCCGGACCCAGTCCCAGGCAACTTGCAGCACGGCCACCCAGAGAAGGAAGCTCAGAGGTGTAAACATGCAGCCCAGTGCCAGCTGGAGCTCTCACCCGGTCCCCAGTCAGAGCTTGTTCATCCAGTCAAACATTTAAGCCCTCCCCAGGCCTGCGATACCACGTTCTTGGGGCTTTGTGGCACGGTGGCCCAGGAACGGAAGCTTTCATCCCAGAGGAAGCTAGAACTCTGACCCAGAGTTCGGTAAGAGCTTCTTCACCCAGCCAAGCCCATCTGGGGACTGCGGGACCCGGTCCGGGCAATTTGCTATATGGCAGCGTTGAAAATGGAGTCAGGATGGAGCGCTTCCACCCCTTTACAAGCTAGAGCTCTGACCGGGGGCCTAGTCAGAGCTTCTTCACCTTGCCAAGCAGCAGAGTCCTCCCCGGGCCTGCTGGACTCTGTCTCAGGCTCTTTGCAACACTGTTTCTTGTATAATGGAGCCCAAGGATGGAGGCTTCCAGACCCAGGCCAGCTGTGGCACGGTCAGAGCTTATTTACCCTGCAAAACATGGATCCCTCCTGCAGCCCCTAGGACTCTGTCCCAGGCACATTGCGACATAGCATCCTGAAGATTGTAGTGCAAGATGGCAGCTTCCACCTCAAGATTAACTGAAGGTCTGACTCGGGCCTGGTCAGATCTTCTTCACCTGTCCAAGCAGGAGAGCCCGTCAAGGGAACTTTGCGACATGGCGGTCTAATGCCTTGACCCCAGAACCCGGGGTCGTCATCCTTGGCCCCTGTTAGAAATGGGATTCCTGGTTGGCCGAGGTATGCACCCAGGCCAGGCAGAAACTTCCACTCTAGTCAGGGTAAGCTAGATGCACACTAAAAGGTAACTTGTGCTCACCCTCTGGTAGCTTGGCCCAGAGCAGTCAGGCTTACCTAAAGAGGCAATGTGTAAAGTATTTGTGCAACACACACACAGTAACACAATGAATGCACCACAAAAAGACTCCACACAGGTTTAGAAAAATAGAGATTATTAGTTTTCTGAGTAAAATGAGACCAAAATGAAAAAAATCCATATTAATTTTCAAAGATTAAATGCAAAAACAGTGCATTTAAAGTCACTAGCGGTCAAAAGGTTAATTAAGGTCACAAAGGACCGGTGCAAATCCAAAGTTCAGGCCGAGCGAGATGGAGGGCAATCCAGCTAAAGGACCCACGCAGGGCCTGCTGAGTATGTACTTTGGGTGGAGCAAAGCGTCGACATTGAGGGCTCGATACGTCAATCTTTTCCATGCAGTTGAGTTGCTCCGTCGTCATTGAGGTTCGCTGAAGTGAAGGCAATGCATCGTCATCGAGCAGCGCAGAACATCATTGTCAGGCCGCACTGGCTGTGAAACCACTGTGGGACATCAGCCTCTGCGTCGGCGTCAAAGAGCGATGAGTCAGTTCTGACTAGGGCTGTGATGACGATGCATCAGTCTTATAGAAAACAGCTGCAAAACCCACTTCTGAGGCCAGAACTTCGAGAAGGCACCTCAGGCAAAGGTAAGACTCACAGAAGGCAAAGTCCAGCAGAATTATAGGAAATCTTTTCTGTTCCTGAGACTTCAGAAAACAGAAGGCAAGCCAGCAAGCCATTTGAGATCACTTGGAGGGAAGGCAGAGTTCAGCTATGCTTCAGCAGAGTCGGGGAGCAGCAGGCAGCAGGGCAACAAGCAGAAAAGCAGTCCTTCCAGAAAAGCAGTTCAGTTGAATCCTTTAAGCAGCACAGCAGTCCTTCTGACAGAGGTTCAGTTCATGATCCAGACATGTCTGATTTTAGTGGGCCAGAGACCCAGTACTTGTACCCAAAAGTGCCTTTGATGTAGTGGGTGACTTCAAAGCATCTCTCCGGAGTGCACAAGGATCCCTTTCAATGGAGCCCTGTCTGCCAGACCATCTATCTGGGGTAAATCAGTGCTTTGTGTGTGGGCAGGACACTACATATTGAAGTGTGTCAGTCCCTCCCCTTCCTCCCTGCCCAGGAAGACCCATCAAAATGCAGTTGAAGCAGATAAGTGCTAAGAATGCAGCTGAGCCTCGCCTACCTGGGTTTGTGGCTGTCTAAAGGTAAGGCACACAGTGTAGCTGTCACCCAACCCAGAAGTGTATTGGAGACATGCTGTAAGGCACAAAAAACAGTGAGTACAGAAAAAATGTCCACTTTCTTAGAGTTGCATTTCCAAAACAGTAATGTTAAATCCAACTTCACCAGTACGGAGGATATATGTTACCATTCCAAAGATATGAAACATGAAAAAGATACTCCTCTCTGATCGGGAATTACAGCTTTAAAACGATTAAGATATTTCCAGTGCTGGCCTATGAGAGGGGTAGACCTCACAGTAGTGAACATTTAAATTGGCTGTTTCTCACTACCAGGTCATGCACAACATAAAGGTACATGTCCTACCTTTTACTTACATAGCACCCTGCCCTTAGGGTTACTTAGGGCCTACCTTGTCAGTGACTTATAAGTAGTTTAAGTGGAGTTTTTAGGCTTAGCAAGTAGTTTTAAATGCCAAGTCGAAGTGGCAGTTAACTGCACACACAGGCCTGAGACAGGTTTGAAAGGCCTCTTCTGTGGGTGGCACAATTATTGCTGCACCCACTAGTAGCATTTGAAATACAGGCCCTGGGTATATGGTATATTACTTGACAAGGGACTTACATGTACAATAAATATGTCAGTCAGGTATACACCAATATAATCATGTTATGGGAAGAAGCACATGCACTTTACCACTGGTTTGTAGAGGTAAAGTGCTCAGAGTCCTAAGGCCAACAAAAAGAATCAGAAAAACGTGGAAACAAAAGGCAAACAGTCCAGGTAAAGACCACTCTAAGGATGCCAGGTCTAACAGCCCCCAGAGCACTACTCATTGTTGTAACCCGTGCACATCTACTGACATTTGAAAACATGTATCTGGTCTCCTGGATCTCTTGGCTTGAGGCTTCAAATGAGCCTTCATTGGGATATCCAGGGCCGCTCAGAATTCTAAACACTGAGTCACATGAAGAAACTGATGTGTTTTGTTTATTTATTTTCAGTACAAACATCACCAGTGATTTTGGCATGGTACATTTTACACTACCCATTGACGTGTGGTAAATAACACCTAATTATAGTTTCGCATAGCCCTACTTTCTTCTCTGCATGAGACCTTTCCGCATCAGTGATAACAAGGGGTTTTCTGAGGTTGCTCTTCCTCTGGTGTGACCACTGTATCCTCTTAGATAAAGATGGTCTGGAAGGTGGGCCAAGAATGCTAATAATAATGTATTTCCCAAAGGGTGCTCTTTTGGTATTTGGGATCCTTGCATATCATTAGCCATCAAACACCTGCCAAAATTTCTAGGTCACCTTGTAATGCAAATGATCTCCTCTCATGGACGCTCCACACGTACCCACCAAGCACATTCTATCATGCAAAAGAGTAATTAGCTGAATAAACCTGGAGTACATTTCATTTCATTCATCAATGTTATACCATTATAGGGCTGATTAGTAAATGCAAACCTAGGCCCAACAGTGACCATTGTAAGAAACTACTGGTGGGGGTGGAAAGGGTATTATTAGAAGGCAACCTCGCCCGTCTTCAAAAGCTGCTAAGTCATACATCACTCATGCATGAACGATCCAACAGAACATGTTTTATCATTTAATTCGCATTTTATTATTAAATATTTTCAATGTTCTACGAATGGGAAAGGGATCAGGTGGTGAATTCACACAGTAAGTGTGATGTGCAAACTGGTGTTGCTTCCTGTATTCTAGGCTCGGCTGCCAGTGAAGTGGATGGCCCCTGAGAGTATCTTTGACTGTATCTACACTGTCCAAAGCGATGTCTGGTCATATGGAATCCTGCTGTGGGAGATCTTCTCTCTGGGTAAGGGCAATGTTTCATTACTTGATAAACGCACTTGCCTCCTGGCAGCAGTTTGATAAGGCTTGACATTACTTATTTCATGGCCAGATCATCTATGCCAGTGGTAGCCAACAGTCACCAGGGTGCAGTAACTAATAACAAATAATCACTGGAATTCAAAATCCTAAAATGGGCCCCATGATCAAAGACTTCAGATCTCGGCTGTGTTGCCCTACATTTTCAGGTAGATCTTTCTTCTGAAAGGCTATTGGGGCTGCAGCATAAAGTCACGAATCAGGCACTATAGGGCATGTGTCTGACTCTTACCCAATCTGACTGCCTTTTATTTTATTTATTTATTATGCCTTTTGTATAGCACCAGCACTTTCCCATCCCGATGAGCACATAATCCAGATAAATGATCATTGACCCGATCCCTGCATCTGTAACTCAATTGAAAACTTCCAAAACTCATCAAGGACTAGGAAACCAATCGGGAAGTGCAGACTGTCATGGATTTTAAAGTCCAGAGAGTCAAAAACAATTTCTAAAGATTTGTGTAACATTGTCCATTGTGGCTGAGGGTTTCAGTGTCTGTACCTGGATATCAAAACCAGGTGCAATACACAAACATCAAGGTTGTGCATACAATTAAGAAAACATAAGTGTCTTGCTCTGCACAAATGCTCAAATACTGTCAGTGGTGAGCTGAGGAACATGCAGCAGACAGACACAAAACACTTGGTGAATTTTGCTGCTTTGTGTCTCTGTGAAGCTGGATTCCCCAATTTGATCTTCACTGAAGGCCCTCACAAGACTGCACTCATCTTCGTATGGTCCTTCACATTACCTCATTGGACAGGGAGCAGGGTGCCCATGTGCAAGTACGGCTGCACTGTGGGTCCCCTCTATGTGCACACCCGACGTACTTTTGGAAGGGTGCCAGTGACATGCTGAGTTGTGATTGTTTCTTCACCACCCCTTCTGGTCTGTCATTAGCACTGGTCCATTGGTGAAACTCCCAAATCCCTGATTTCAGTGGTGTTGGTTAAGAACCAATAGTTCCTTCAGTTCCTCCGCTGAAACTGTGAGTATGTGTTCTGCCTTACACAGAATGAAGAATCTCCTGTTGGTTTTATCAGGACAGGGTGGCTTTAGGAAGATAATGTTCTCAGAGGAAGCTTATAGCTTGGTCTTCTTATAAGCTTATTGCCCATTGCCTTCGAAAGAGGTAAAGCATTTAGGTGTAGTGGTGGATGAGAGACTCACCTTTGAGGATCAGGTTAATGCAGTAACTTCAAGAACTGCTTATGTGCTAAGAACAGTCAGGAAAGTACTGACATTCCTACCCCGAGAAAGTCACCAAACAGTGGTCACAGCCTTGTTATTGTCTAGGCTGGACTACTGTAACAGCCTGTATCTCAACATTCAACAAAAAAGTATGAATAAACTCTAGCTGCTGCAAAATGCAGCAGCGAGACTCCTTTCGGGTACTTCTAAATTCTCCCCCATCTCTAAGGAAGTAAAGAAACTGCATTGGCTCCCATTAAGGAGTCGAGTGCGTTTCAAATCACTTCGTATGATTTTCAAAGCTCTTCATGGCACAGGCCCAGACTGCCTAAATCGGCTGGTCCAGTGTTACATTCCGGAAAGAACACTTCGCTCACTGGGGGCCAAGCTGGTCTCCATACCGCATACGAAAAAAGCTTTGTGGGGGGGCAGAAGCTTTGCGGTCTGTGCGGCGAAAGCCTGGAATGACCTCCTGTTTCACTTAAGAAATGCCACTGATCTTTTAGACTTCAGGAAGGGTCTAAAGACCTGGCTTTTTACTGAATAAATCCTTTCCTCCTTGCTCATTGCCTTCAGGATAAATAATATAGCGCCTGGACACCCTTGGGTAATCGCTGCGCTTTCTAAAAGTTACTAACATAACATAAAATAAGCTGGATGTAGTCGCCACCGAATGCGGCTAAATGGCCTCTAGATTAGACCCTCCTTGCTCACTAGTACCTCTTGTTTATAGGCATGAGCCCATACCCAGGCATCCTGGTGGACGGAAAGTTCTACAAGCTGGTGAAGCAGGGATACCAGATGGCCAGACCAGACTTTGCTCCTCTGGAAATGTAAGTATGATTTGAATTCTATATCATCCTAGGGGCAGGTAGATGCTGAAGTCTTTCAAGTTCAAAATGTTGAAAATATTTCATTATTCAAAACGTAGAATTTGGAATTGTGTGATTGGGAAGTGGAATTTGCAGAGAGGATCCAAAAGTCTAAGAAAATTCAAAGACAGACATTTGGAATTTAGGATGCCAATTTCTTATTTGGGATTGCGGTAATTCATCAAAATCGCAATCCTTACTTGTTTGTTTTGGGGGGGGGGGGGGAGAATCTGATTGGTCAAAGAAATTCTGGCTACCCATTTGAAATTTTGAGTACAAAACTAACTTCAAAGAAAACTCAGGCATTGGAATTTGGATCACTAATCACAGATGTAATTAGGTGTTTTCTATTCCATTTGGTCATCGTTAGTTTTGAACATCAATATAACTTTCACTGCAGTTTGAACTGCTGTGAAAAAAAGGGAATGGAGTGCTCAGCCAGATGGATTTTGGAATCAGAATATTGAAAACACTTGGGGCAGATTTACAAGCCCCTTGCGACTACTTTACGCCACTGTTGCATCACTTCTGTAATGCAGCGGTGTCGTAAACAAGGCGCCACGTTGCAACATATTTACAACGTGACTCATCTAGGGAGATGTGTCACGTTGTAAAGCCCTGCTCTACATTATACCTGCGTATAATGTATGCAGGGTGGGCGTTCCGACGTAAGAAAGCCTTGTAAAAGTGACACAGTGAAATCTACAAGATTTCACCCAGTCACTTTTACAATGCCACTGCGTCGAAACCTTACGCCTGCTTGAAGCAGGCGTAAGGAGTGACGCATCATTATAGAAATAGCCTTCCGAAGCATTGCTAGAGTTGCGTCGTGCTTGTGACACGACTCCAGCAATGTGTTGCCTTTACGCCAATAGATGAGTCATGCATTTATCAATCCTTGAGCCACGGTGCACCGCATTGTAAATGGGACGCATCCATGGTGGCGCAAGGGTTTTTATGCGTGACGCAAATTAACTGGTGCATCGCTGCTGATATGAAGAGATGCTCCAGTTCTTGTAAATCTGCCCCTCAGAGTTTGACACTTAGGATTCTAGAATCTCTACATTCGAATCCAGGGCCAGATTTACTAGCCTTTCACGCAACGCAGTGCACCAGAGCAACTTGCTGCGCGGTGTTGCGTGAAAGTGAGAGAGCAGAAATGCCCCACATCCACGAAGATATGCTTCTGCTCTCCTATTGACGTGACACATCATGCAAAGCTGCCCGCGTTACAAGGAGAATTTTGTTTTTGTGTGCAGAAAGGGATATCTTCCTGCACAAAAACAATCCCTTGAGGCATTTTCCTCTTTCTATGTGTGCTACAGAGTGCACAAATGGCACAACCAAGACCAAAATGTTAGTACATCTGGCCCCCTGTGTTTTGTACCCTGAATTACAGGTTTCCTTAACAGGTCATTTCCCTGTACATTACTTTCTGTCACCAAATCCAGAGTCTAGGGTGCAAGAGGTTAAGTAATTTTCAAGTAAGGCAGTGTTCCTCTGACAACGCATCTTTAGCTAAACACTGTTGCTTCCGGTTACACGTTTATGAACCAATCAATCAATCGTGCATTGCAAAGAGCAGCTACTCACCCGAAAGGGTCTCAAGGCACTCGGGTGGAAGGGGGCATGCAACTCCTGGATGTTCATGGTGATTTGTCAAAGAGCCAGGTCTTGAGGCCCTTCAAGAATTTGGAGAGTGTTGATGTCTCTCGGAGGTGGAGAGGGAGGGAGTTCCATGCCTTGGCCACGAGGAGGGAGAAGGAGCGTCCTCCTGTTCTGGTCTTCTTGATGCGTGGTTCCATCGCAAGAGAGAGCTGGGCTGAGCGGAGGGATCTTTGGGGTGTGTAGAATGAGAGGCGGTGGTTCATGTAGGTTGGTCCGGTGTTGTGAAGGCGTTGCGGGCATGGGTTGGTAGCTTGAAGGTGATTCTCTTCTCGATGGGGAGCCAGTGTAGTGTCTGTAAGTGTTGGCTGATGTGGCAATGGTGCTGTAGGTTGAGGACTAGATTGGGGCAGTGTTCTGGACGTTCTGGAGTTGGCGGGGGAGGCTCTTGTTGATCCCAGTGTAGAGTGTGTTGCCATAGTCCAGTCTGCTGCTGAGGAGGACGTGGGTGGCACGTTTTCTTGTGTTCGAGGGAGATCCAGTTGAAGGTCTTTCGGAGTATGCAGAGGGTGTGGTAGCAGGAAGAGGTGACCGCGTTGATCTGGTGGTCCATTTTGAGTTCGGAGTCCAGGATGATTCTGAGGTTGTGTGTGTGATACGTGGGGGAAGGAGGGTTCCTGAGGGCAGGGGGCCACCAGGTGTCGTTCCTGATATTGGGGTGTGGGCCCATGATGAGTACTTTGGTTTTGTCTGTGTTGAGTTGAAGGCAGCAGTTCTTAATCAACCTGGCAACTGCTTCCATTCCTTCTTGAAAGTTGTGTTTGGAGATGTTGGGTTCGTTGGATAGGGAGAGGAAGAGTTGGGTGACGTCTGCGTACGATACAATGTTGAGTCTGTGTGATCTGACAATGGATGCGAGGGGGGCCATGTAAACGTTGAACAGTGTGGGGCTGATGGAGGATCTTTGGGGGACTCCGCAGGTGGTCGTTGTGGGTTCCGAGAAGAAATGGGGGAGTCTGACCCGCTACATTCTGCCAGAGAGGAATGAGCGGATCCAGTCGAGGGCCTTGTTCCGGATTCCTGAGTCGTAGCGTACAATGTGAGACTGTGTCGAAGGCAGCGGAGAGGTCCAGGACGATGAGGGCCACAGTCTTTTCTCTGTTGAGAAGGGAGCGGATGTCGTCTGTCACAGCGAGAAGGTCAGTTTCGGTGCTGTGGTTCTTCCTGTAGCTTGATTGGGAGGAGTCGAGGATGTTGTTTTCTTCTATGAAGGAGGCGAGTTGACTGTTGACGGCTTTTTCCATGACTTTTGCCAGATAGGGTAGTAAGGAGTTTGAAGTTCTTGAGGTTGGTGGGGTCCGCTGAGGATTTTTTCAGGACAGGGTTGATCCCTGCGTGTTTCCAGTCTTTGGGGAAGGAGGCGGTCTCGAAGGAGCAGTTGATGATTTGTTGAAGCTCGGGGCTCTGTGGTAGATGTGGTGGGGTAGGCGTCCATGGGTGCCCCAAAGTGGCTGGTCTTCATAGTTTTTAGGGTGTCTCCGATGCTGAGGGTGGTCAAGCTGTCCAGTGCTGGCTGCGTGGTGCAGGGAACGGGGGGTGTGGGTTCCTCGTGTAGGTTGTTATTGTCATAGATGGTCTTGATTTTGTGATGGAAGAAGGCGCTGAGTCTGTCACAGAGGTCCTGGCAGGGTGGGATGTCGGTAGTCTCACTGTTGTGGTGGGCAAACTTTTTGATGATGCCGAAGAGTACCTTGCTGTTGTGTGCATGGGTGGAGATTCTGTCATGGAGTGCTTTCTTCCTTGAGTATCTGATGAGTTTGTGGTGGGCGGTGGGCGGTGGTTGCTGCTTTGAAGTTGCCGAGGTCTGCTGGGGTTTTGGGGTTCCTCCATAGCTTTTCGAGGCGTCTGCAGGTTCGTCTAGATTCCCGGAGTTCAGTGGAGAACCAGCTGGGTTTCTTGTTGGGTGGATTAGGAGTTTTCTTGAGGAGGGCGATGGTGTTGGCGCAGTAGGTGATGCATTTGTATAGGGTACGGGCGGCAGTGGTAGGGTCGTCGTCTGTGGTGGTGGGGGCGGAGCTGCTGAGGGAGCTGGCGAGCTGGTTGTCGGAGATCCTGTTCAAACTCCTGCACTGGAGCTGGTGTGGACGTTTGCGGAGATGTTTGCTTTGAAGATGAAGTTGGTGACTTGGCGTTGGAGGTGGAAGTTGAGGTCTCCCAGCAAGGTGTAGTCGGTGGCGGTGATGGCATGCGGGGAGATGATGTCAATGATGGAATCGGAGAAAGGTGCGTGGGGTACGGGGGTCAGTAGATGAGGGTGTCTCAGAGGGTGGCATGTCTGTGGAGGGAGCGGAAGTTGAGGAGGATGCATTGCAGGGTTTGGGGCGCGATGGAGTTGTAGTTGGAGAGTGGAGGTGGGTCCTGGATCTCGGTGAAGGAGTGTCGAGAGGTGAAGAGAGCTGGCAGTTGTTGTTCTTGAAACACACCAAATTTTTTGAAAGAAGGTCCAAGGGTACATATGTTTAAAGACCTGCAAGAAATAATACCCCTAACACAGTATATGTTCAACACAATAAATTTCTTGGGTCTAATGCATTTTTTCTAAAAAAATGGCAATCCAGGAAAAGAAAAGATGCAAGAAGGAAGATGAAGAGCAAAAGAAGTGTCTCTTCGATAGAGGTCTAATAGGGGAAGGAATCCCTTTTAGGACGAATGCCCTCACTCACCAAAGGTGACATGCTTCATCATTTGGGCTTTCTCCTCCCAGCGGGAAATCCTAGTCCCACTGAGGGCTACGACTTCCTCTCTAAGAGGAAGGAGCTCTGGGATGTTTTGATTTATAAGCCTCACAAAGGATGCTAAAATCCCAAATGTAAAGAATGGTGATGTGGGGGTGCAGCGCGAAAAATCAAAAGTGGAGAAAAAGTGAATCTAAAACTGCCTAGTGCAGATGAAAAGAAAACTTTATTGGCTCATCTGTCCTGACAGGTCTAAAACGCAGTGTTTCAGCAGTATAGAATTAAACTGCTAGAATGGAAGGGTCGACATGTTTCAGCCATTGAACCTCTGATAAGTAGGTATTGGCTTTCTTCAGGACCAATAACAACGCTGCTGCAATGAGTGAGAAATAATATAAAGTGTATACTTAGTAAAGAGCAGTGATCAGCATCGGTATCACTGGAACTTGTCCGTGTAGTCGGTCACAAATCCATTCCGCAACGGAGTACCGACGGAGAGAGCGGGGCTCCCCTTCCTGAGTTTGTGACCAGGTTGAGGTGGGCTCACTTGTCCAACTACACGGACAAGTTCCAGTGATACCGATGCTGATCACTGCTCTTTACTAAGTATACACTTTATATTATTTCTCACTCATTGCAGCAGCGTTGTTATTGGTCCTGAAGAAAGCCAATACCTACTTATCAGAGGTTCAATGGCTGAAACATGTCGACCCTTCCATTCTAGCAGTTTAATTCTATACTGCTGAAACACTGCGTTTTAGACCTGTCAGGACAGATGAGCCAATAAAGTTTTCTTTTCATCTGCACTAGGCAGTTTTAGATTCACTTTTTCTCCACTTTTGATTTTTCGCGCTGCACCCCCACATCACCATTCTTTACATTTGGGATTTTAGCATCCTTTGTGAGGCTTATAAATCAAAACATCCCAGAGCTCCTTCCTCTTAGAGAGGAAGTCGTAGCCCTCAGTGGGACTAGGATTTCCCGCTGGGAGGAGAAAGCCCAAATGATGAAGCATGTCACCTTTGGTGAGTGAGGGCATTCGTCCTAAAAGGGATTCCTTCCCCTATTAGACCTCTATCGAAGAGACACTTCTTTTGCTCTTCATCTTCCTTCTTGCATCTTTTCTTTTCCTGGATTGCCATTTTTTTAGAAAAAATGCATTAGACCCAAGAAATTTACAGTTGTTGTTCTTGCCCACGAGTGCATAGAGAGCCGAGGAGCTGTAGCGTTGGCCGGTCGGAAGACCAGTTTTCCTGGCGCTAGCTGTGGTCGGGTCGCGGACAGGCGCAGGCGGGCTTGCCTTTGGCGCACCAGCGGCACCCCTCTGTGTCCAGCTGCACTCCGGCTGCCATTAAATAGGGATCGGGGAAGGGCGGGAAAGCTGGGAGGCGGGAACGGGAACAAGCGGGAGGGGCAGCAGGGGCAGCAGCGGCAGGAAAGCAGCTGAGAGGAGGTTGAAACAGAGAAAGAAAGCATAAGATTTAGTAGAGGAAAAATAAGGTAAAGTAAGGAAAAATAAAGTGAAGGAAAATTAAAGAAAAATTAAGTGGAGAGAGACAATAAAAATGATGGCTGGCAAGAGAGAGCAGAGTGCAACTGGCTGGAAGGTGGAGCAGGGCCACAAACCGCGGTCAGTGGTAGTGAAAGGCAGAGGCATTGCCTAGGAGAGCTGTTGGTGGAGCTGAGCGCTGGGAGAGCATAATCCCGAGGGGAATTGCTCCTGCCTTGGGGCGGGATTTTCTTTCACATAAACTGAGCCACCCTAGAATTCAGTTGGATTTGTGTTACATAGATTATGTTTTTGGAAGTGTTCAGGAAGTGTAGGATCATACTCAAGTGGACCCTGGTTTTTTCAAACATTGGGGCAGTGTGGTATGTCTGGACGTCAAACCTCTAGAAGGAGACAGTACCCTGCTTTAGTACCCAGACCGTTGTGAATGGGCCGGGCAAAATATCAAATGCAAATGTGGAGCAGCTAAGATTGGGCACAGCTAAGGAAGGCTACATGAATAGTGTTGCTAAAACCAGGAAGAGTTGAAGGACAGCCATGATACATATGGGGTCAGAATAGAGTTTTTAGCCACTGTGGTAAATAAGGATTTGGCCTGACCACCTAGAGTTTTCCTACTGCCAGTTGCTTTGAAGCAATCTCTATTGGGAGTGTATCCTCCTTTATCCTCCAAATGCAGCACCAACAATGCACCCTCCATGCCCAATGGTTCCTTCGTTTTGCCATTGCATCAATGTTTGAAATTCTTCAGCATACAGGCCTCAGAGTAGTGTTGCGTGACATGGGGGACATATAGTAACTTTACAACATTCCTGCCCTTGTGTCCCCTTCTCAAGACCTTTAATCTCAACTCCCCTCACTTTGCCCAGTCGATTGTTTTTACTCCCACTCTCTCCTTTCCTCACTTTCAATCCTTCCCTGCTCCTGTCTGTCGGTACTATACAAAAAAGGGAAAAATATTTTTACCTTGGGTTGATGCATATTATTTCTCATAAAGGTATGAAATCATGAAGGCATGTTGGGACCTGGAGCCCACACACCGCCCCACATTCCAGCAGATCAGTGACTTCATTCAACATCAGATTGCCAGCAACCACAACCAGGTGAGGCCCTAACAATTAAGGGAAGAGCTTGCTTATAGCTGAGGGAATTTAGACAAGTGCAAAATAAAATGAGAAGGTATAGCTTTTTAGCATATTTTTTTACTTAAAATGTATCAGTCCCAATGTAATTTAGTCAGGGGTGTATTATGTAAAGTACCCAGGGGTCCAAACAGGCGTGTGTGCCCACTTTCTGTACCCCCTGGGACACTTTGGTATTACAGAATACCATGGATGCCTCCAGACCTACCCCTTGAAAGTGCAGGCTCGGTGCTGCCTGCTCTGTGAGAGGTGGGCTGGCTACTTCAATCAGTTTGATAATCTTTCACTAGTTTGCTTTCCTCAGGACGCATGGTCGCGACAGCTCGGTGGGAGGGGGCAATGCATATCAGTAATATGGCACACTGTCCCTGTTGGCACCGAGTGTACCTAGTCAACGAGTGCACCACAGCGGAAACAAGGAGAGTGAACTATTACAGTAATACGGCCCCTGGAGGGTTCTGTGATGCCATGGCTCGACAGCATTGTTGGTAACCACTGAGAAAAAAGTGGTGGCCTTATTTAGAGCCTGATGAATGCAGGGCATCTACCGAAAACCTGTGCAATACACGTGGCGTGTATTGCACAGGGCAGACGGGACAGCCGCAGGTTTTTGACATATGTCCTGTGTCTGTCAAATTCAAAATCAGCTCATCTCAGTTCTCAGAATGCTGTGTACTCTTGGACTGAAGACCCTTTAAGTGTGATAAAAGAAGGCAAGATGCTCTATTTGATAACTGCAGTACCTAAAACTAGGGTCACCTCATGAGCCCTCATGAGATGGCTTGAAGTCTGAAGTAAAGTCTTCCTAAAAGGTTACGGTCGAATACTGCAGTACCAAAACAAGTGGGAATAACACAAGGGAGGCTACATGCAGATTCATTCTATGAGTAAATCTGCTGTAATCTTTAAACACAGAAAAAGATTCCTCACAAAACACAAAAAAAGATAACACAATTTAAATGTTGGCCTAACTGCAGTCACAGAAAATGAAGGCATAGATGCATTAAATTGATATCATATATATGTGTATGTATTTGTACTTCTAAAATGTAAAAACGAAAAATATGCAAATATGCAAATAACTACATACATGTTAGCACTTACACTGCCCAACAAACCATACTGTTCACTACCACTCAAATACTCTTGCCACATACAAATGTTTGTTGCTCCGAGGTGGTGGAGCTGCTTTCACTGTCTGCATGTCCACATGGCGAGGTGGGACAGCCAGCTAAAGGCGCCGCCTAGTGGAGGTGCAACCTTCAAAAGTGTTTCCCTTTTGCCTTGAGTCTTTAAAACCGTTGCAAAATTACTGTCTGCACTTTTCATAAGATGTAAACTGAACCTTGCATCTCTTTTGTCAGGATGCCAACCTTCCATGTAATGCGGAGGGGGATAGGAACTCTGACAGCGGGATGTCCAAGTGCGACAAGGGATCCTGCGAGCAGGGTGACGCCAGCCAGCCCCTGCTGAAAAGCAACAACTACCAGTTCTGTTAAGCGTGCACACGGCTAGTGGCACTTTTGTTTTCCACTTCGCGGTATTTCGCAGATTGTCTGGTGATTTTCTGTTATGTCTGAGCTGTCATGGGGCTCTCCCAGCCTCCATCGCTCTCAGGCTTGTTGGGGTTTGAGAGCTGGATTCAAAGGGCATTTTCTTCTTTTTTATGGGATGAAGCTAAATGAGGTAAAGTCAGCATACTGTAGCAATTTATCATACTCTGGAACAAGACTGGGCCAAGAGTGGGAATCTCAGCCTGAAATAACCTCCAGCAAAGATGTGCCAAGTGGACAGAAGATGATGCAGTGATTCCTGCCACACACCCATCTCCACCGTGCTAGGATCCTCTCTTTCCTGCTGAAGTTAAAGAAATCTCCAAACGGCACTGTGGCCGGCGTGTTCTTCCATGCCTGTGCATATGTATATGTAGTTGTATCGTATGTGTCCATAGACTGCTGCACGTCATGAAAGAGACTGACTAAGCTAGAGTCCAAGGATATTTCCTGGCAGTATAAATCTCTGAAGATGAGCACAAGCCCACCCACCAAATATGTTCTGCAGGAGTGCAGGCCATCTTTGGCTGTCATAAGAGAGTGGGGGCAATAGCACAGACGTCGAATATGGCGACAAGCATGCTGTAGTGTAGCAACAGTCACATACAGGTGTGTGTATATGTGATCACTATGGGCAGAGTATGTCTTGTTCATCTCTCAGTAACTCAACAGCTGTATTGCAGATGTTTCATTTTTTGTCTGACAGAACCAAAAGTGGAGGGGGCGGTGGCTCGTACCTGGTGTTGCTGTTATTTGCTTTCAATTGTGAAGTTTGCGCATTTGTTGAGATCACCCTGCAGTGCACATTGCTAACAAAAGCAAAGGCTTATCTGCAAGGGTTCATCTAAATGCTTCCAATCTGACCTATGGGTGTAGGGTAGCTAGGCACATAGTTATTAGTCTTAGAAGACAGCGAGACCCTATGATTACGGCAAATAATTTGGAATGAGAGGTCCAAAGCCCCATTCCGCACTAGCAGTACAGTTGTCATCACCATCAGTACTAACCACATCTTTGTCTTGGATTCAAAACCCTTCTCATGGAGCATTTGTGCGTATAGCGTGGGTTGTGTACATGCTAGTTTACCCTGACCAGGATGGTGCCCTACTTCAGGCACTGACAACCTGAAATGCTTACTTCTCCAGATTAAACCAGCACGTGCCAGACAGGGGGCACTGGTGACTGGTAAAAGTTACAGCCTGCACCCTAAGAAGTAACATACAAGCATTGATGTTTTAATGCACCGTTTGTGAGTAAGCTAAAGGCAGACACACTGATATGCTGCCTACTCTGATCTCGTGGGCAAAGATTGGAGTTGTAAAGGTCCACAGTTTTAACTAAGAAATACAAATATTGCCAGAGTAGAGTAATTTAGTAAGCATGCCAATGGATAATATAGAGAATGGAAGATGGATGTAGTGTTTTACTGCTGTGCTTCAAGCACTATTAAGCAGAGTAGTGGCTATAGCAACTGACCTTTTTATTCAAAGAAGGTGGTGCTTTAAATAATGCAAGATAGCGACCCTGAACTTGGCTGAAGGGATCACCAACTGAGCTAAATTTGCAAACAAAACCGGTTTATGCGCAGAGTGACCAATAAGCATCTGTCTACCTGCGATAATCTTAATGGAACCCACAAGTACTGTCCGTATGATCCTGGGTAGTCTTAAACTCTTTCTGTTCTTCAGAAGAACAGTCTATCCATTAGTCTTAGAAAACAGCATCATTCATTGACTTAATAGTGTTTCCCCTCACTTTCTAACGTTCTTACCCTCATGGCTTTAACCAATATCTTGAGTACCTGCCATACTCCATTCTGATGGTGCGGTGTTCTTGTCCTCTAATGGGCGTACACATTGTATCTCCTGGAATCAAGATGTACCATTGAAAAACAAGTGCCACATTAGACGATTTGATTGTTTCGAATTCTCTACCAAACATGCAAGGGGTTGCACTGTCTTCTTGGTGCTTTATAAGGTGGCTTTCATTTAGGCTTCAACAAAAACGGGGTTTTCCTCATTTCAGTTATATGGTTTGCATAAGTGGAAGAGGATTAAAAAGGTGTCTGCTGTCTGGCGGGTACTAGTATAAACTGTAAAGTTTGGAATTACTATATCTCACACAGAGGATTCAGTAAATGGGACATTTGACATCCCATGGCAGAATAAAACTCAGGGAAAGGATGTGCCATAAAATAACGGGTACCATGATGGGACTAAGAGTGAGAAACAACGCATGCTTGCTTTCAGTGAAAATTAGTGAGCAAAATATGGGTGCTTAGCCATAGAATCGAATGGAACATACAGGCAAATGTTGATATATGGCAATGTTCCCATCTGGACTTTTCACAATTCCTCACATAAAGGGAAGCAAACAGAACAGATAGAGTGACAGTGGATTGTCATCTGTTACTGGAGCTTGGCTATCTTACGGGATCTACATCTGCTATTAGAGCACAGCAAGTTCTTTCGCGATACATTACTCCTCATTTTGCTGAACAGTTGTTTTCCCTTATCAATAATTCTGGATATTTCTTTAACTTCTCAAGATGCTTGGGAAGAAGAGAGCATGGCAGTAGCCATTCTAGAGTGTCCAAGGGCTTGTCATCGTCTAAGCTTAAAAATTAAAAAATAACTCCTTAAGCTTGTCTCCACCTACCCTTTCCACCAGGGGTAGGTGACTTTTTGAGCATGAATACGTACAGTGTCCATGGTGGGTAATTATGAGGGGTAAGATGCTGGAGCTGGCATGAAGTACATCTTTTTAGCCCTGAGGTATGGTCTAGGGAGTGGATAAAAGTACAGGAAACATACAGTCCAAAGTGTCACAAGTCAGTTCTAACTCCTACCCTTCGGCCTTCGTCCCCAACAAGTCTGTCAGTATACTATGTTCAAGCAGATATGTAGCCCTAATGGGTTTCTTGGCTCTGGGAAAGTAGATTTACTACACAACCATATAATAACTAAGATGGCGTAAAGAAAGAGCGATGTCTTCCACAATTAGCAGAACCTAAAGTGGCCCTTTTCAAGTCTTATGTCCAATGTAACCCATTTCATGCTATGGTGACCTGGGTGGAAAATGCTTGGTCACCATGCCATACTCTGTTGAAACAGAGACTGCTACAAAAGTCAGCTTTTCAAATCACAAAGATCAATGCACTTTTGTCCAGATGGGTTTAACCAGGAAGAACCCTGGCACATTTCTTTAGAGGACCCTGTGAACAAAACAGAGATTTAAAAATTATTAATTTCCTAACTGTATCAAGGGTAGTGCCACCAATGCCAGAGACCATGCTTCATCTTTTTCAGGTGCATAAGTGTCTTAGGTGCTGCATGCTGTAATCTCTGCAATTCAGCATGCACACTTACAAAATATTTGAGTGGTCCAATCTTCATAGAACCAATGCCACAGTCATATGGACCATGTGTTGAAATGGTAAAAATAGGAAAATGGAGGCAATTGTTTTATTGTGGCAAACATAGTTCTTAGTTTATCCAGAACTCCAGATCTTTCAGTAGAGGCACTGTTAAAGGCAGTTGCTCAGCACAACTGGCCACATTTCTGCAGGTCATGCAACCATTCTTGGCCTTACCCTCATGATCATTGAATTGCTTGGGTTCAATTTGAACTGGTTGAAGCCAGCCGCGGCCCGTGGAGGGAGTTCCGTGGGGCGGAAAGGCGGGGGAGGGGCATGGTGGGGGGTTCTAAAAACTGGAATATGGATAATTGCAGGTAAGTAAACAATAAAATAAATAAAACAAATTTCGTTGGGCGCCCTGCATCGCAAAATGTGATGCAGCGCGCGCTACGAAATTCGTTTTATTTATTTTATTGTTTACTTACCTGCAATTATCCATATTCCGGTTTTTAGAAACCCCACCCTGCCCCTCCCCCGCCCCGCCTTTCCGCCCCACGGAACTCCCTCCACGGGCCGCGGCTGGTTGAAGCCCATCCTACTGTGTGCTGCTTCAAGAAAGGATATTAAATTCCTTGTTCACAAAGTTCCAGGAAGTAACTTCAGTATCAGTGGTGTTTCTTCTGCATAATTGTTAATGCTTTATTCCATGTAATTTTCACAGGAAGATAAGTGCAGGAGAGAAATATTAACCAGCAATTGCAACAGTGGAGATCTTTCGTAACCCCAGATGTTGAGCCTCAGAGGTTTAGGATATGAATGTGGTAGAAACACCTTCTGTGATCTTTCCTCAAGGAACGACCAAAGCCCCAGCATCATTGCTATTTAACCTCCTTCTGATATCAAAGAATCAAGGTGATGACTACTGCTTTGCCATGTTCCATTCTAAATCCAGCGTATATTGTGTCTAAGATAATATGGTTGTCTATGAAAAGTTGAAGGCTGGCCACACTACTGTTTCTGCTAATTTTGGTGGATATGGCAGATTTTAAACTTGACAAAAGTTTGTCAAATTGCTACCATCATCCTGGGGTGTTTTTAGCAGTGGAGTAACAAGATTTCATCCATGTTTTCTGCCCTATAATGTCACTGAGGGCCACATTCAAGAGTTTCCTTATCTGAAACACTTCCCTGGGAGACTGCACTAGGACTGAAATGCTTTGCCACCAGGATGTCAGACCCAGAGGTGTTGCTCGACATTCTCCCCAAGCACACACACCTCATGATTCACAGAGCTGTTCATATGAAGGTATGATCAGAAGGTCTGTCTTGATATCTTGTTGAGCTATGTGGCTTCTTGGTAGGTGCTGTTGGAGGTAATCAGGTGTCTCAGTGGCATGCTGAATTGTGGGGTTGCAGAAGCTGTTGGGACAACACTAAATCCCTCAATTTCATCAAGAGACTCTCTTGCATCACTGACTGGTCCGGATAACACCAGCCACACTTTTTCTGCGATAGCCGCCTCAGCACCTCTCTAGGTGGTCTTCTTTTGAGTTTCTATGTCTAATTCAAGTTTAAAATTATACATTTTCTCTTCAATGTCCATCTTCAAATAATTTAAGTTGCCTCTTTGGAGGTTGGTGGTTCCTTGCTGGCATTTGACAGAAACGTTTATCAGTTACTTACCTGTCTGTTCTTGTCTCACTTGTACTCTCACTGGTCACTTTGTCGATCAGCCAAGATCAGGTTGACTGTGTTGTTTGCAAACCGTGCAGCCATGTTTGATTTTTAATTTGTCTGCTATTACTGTTGGTCTGTCATGTGTGAATCATTGCAGTAACATATTGTGTCGTCCTTTCTTTAAATTTGCATCCACTTATTAACAAATGTAAGAAATAACTGGGGACTGACAAATTGCTTTTTATTCAAAAGTATGATACTTTAACCATTACAGTCTCTCTGAGATATTTCCAAAATGTTTCTTATTGGAAAAGAAAATATGTCAGATGTATGCGTGTTGCTATGCTTTTATTCTTGTAATGTTAACTAACATTATGTCCTTTGTTACATTATTGCAGGTATTTCACTTTTTAAGACAGAAAATGCATTGCTGTCCATGAGTATTGACCTGTGCTCAACGTTTACTAGTGGTCACGTTTCCGGGGATTTGTGGAATGTTGGCTTCTGTGCCTGTACCTGGGTGCTATCTTTCAGAGGGCGAGCATAAGACTAATCAACAAATGGTGCTTTAAAACGTCAATGCTTGTATTTTACTTTTTGGCCCAGAAAAAAATATGAGATTTATTTGTGTTGATGACGTGTAGCCTTTCCAGGTAAAAGTTGTAATGGCATTGACAGAATAGCAATGCGACTTACTGGCCTACCTGACAGACTCCAGGCTTCCTGATGTACTGTTGTCACGGAATATGTGGGTATCTCCGACCTCACACAAAAACAATGAAGTTTAGCCACTTAGGTCTGATGAGAGAAATTCAGTTTTACAACTTGATAAAGTTTAGCACGTTTGTCTAAACGTTCTCAAATGTATTGAAAAATATACACGGCAGTAAAATAGTTGATTAAACTGTTACATTATAGCACTGTATTGTTTGTTGGCAATAATTAAGTAAAAAGTGAGATTTTCACAGTTGCAGGGTAATTAATGCATGAGCAGGACGTTTATCATTTTATTCAAGAACACCCCTGGGCACATCCCTAGCTCCCCAGAGCTGGTAACGGGTGCAGAGTCAATCATATTCCAGTTCTGGCTCTTGACAAGTAGTCGATCTGTCCCTTTTTAAAAAGGATCTGACAAATCATGTAATTCTTCCATGTCAAAAGAAAGCTGGTCGCACTGTAAAAAGTCCAGGCCTGCCATCTTTTCAAAATAAAACCAGGGTGTTTTTTGTTATAAAAGATTGTTAATGTGCATTTCCTTTAACCGTGCATATCTTGCTTCTAAAGGGCATTATCTTCTCAGTAGGTGAGCTAAGACAACTATGTTTTTTATTTTTAAATCACGGATGTGCTGTTGCAAGATCCGTTTTGTTGCATTAGGGGTGGGGTTAGGTGATTGGGTGTTTTTTGATGACAGGGACGGTTGCACCCTTAATGGAAAGGGGTTGATTGATAGTATTATAGCTAGTTTGTGGTCTGTTTATAATCTGAGCTGCTTGTACATGACAAAATGGTTGGTTATGTTGCAATCGAAAGCACAATTTTAGTAGTTGATATTTTTTTTTTCTTTTTGCCGTTAACCAACAGTGAAAACTGCCAAAGTTGAAATTAAGAGGAATTAAAAGCTAATTTTGCACTCTAAATGTTTCTTTGCAGCAATATTAATAAAGCTAACCACACTGGCAGTGGACAGTGTCGTCTTTTCTGGAATTTATACTAAATGTAGACTGCTTAAAAAATTTCCCAAAATGTAAATATGGGGGAGACGCTTGTTCTTGGACCTGTAGTTGTGCCAGCTGAACAGTTCCTCCAAAAGAATGCTCGGTATGTGCCAAAGATTGTCAGCTCTGAGGCAAGCCCAACTACTGATGCTGCCGCAGTCCAACCTGGATACCAGAGTCATGTTGTCTCTTAGGAAGGGACGTGCTCTCAAAAGGTCTTTCTAAAACACTGCTCAGAAATTTTCGATTCCCACTCTGAGTTGAGAGAAACAGAGGGGCATATCAGCAACAACCGGCGATTATTATCGCTAAGCGCACTTAGCGCTAGGATAATTATCGCCGGCTAGCGTGGATTTTTATCGCTGAGATAGCGTGCTATTAGCAGCGCTTATCTCAAAAGCGATAAAAATCCTAGCGCTAACTGCCAAACGTGTGATTATCGCTGGAAACCCAGCGATAATCCCACGAAGTTTGGCGATAGCTTGCTGATAGGGCCTCACATACTTAGCCATGATATCCACCTTCCATAGGATATCATGGCTAAGTCAGTTTCAAAGCAGGCGTAAGGAAAGTAGCGATAACAGAGGTTATCGCTACTTTTCCTGTCGCTATGCTGCTTTGCGTGAAGCTTGATAATAGGAGCAATGTAGCTTAGCGACATTTCTCCCGTTATCCTGGGGAGGAACGCCCAGAGATGCAAAGATCGGCGTTAACGGAAATGGAGATAAGGCAAGGTTTCACGCGATAGCAGGGCCTTGCAGATAAGGTGATGAAATTATCGCTGCTTTTCATCCGAAAACAGACGTAAAAGCGGCAATAATTTTTTACCGCCTGCTTGCTGATATGCCCCAGAGTCACTGAGGAAGTACGGTAAAATCGTCCGACCATCAACACTCATTGCTTTACTCAAAGCGTCATTGGGAAGAACTTTACTGAGCATTAAGATAAAGCCACATACATTCAAGAATTTTAAAAGATGATTGTTTTTACATAACTCTTAAACGGAAGCATGTAAAGGAAAAAGGCACAGAATGTTACAATCCAGTGGAGACCAGCTCTGGAAATGGAAGGCCTGCTGCTGGGGCATCATATAAAATAGATGCCGCAGAAAGGTGGTGGATTCGTGAGAGGGTGCGCAGGTGGTCACAGTCAGTGCTGCCTTTACATTACTTTTCATGGAGTCTGCTTCTTCAAAAAGGTCAACAAGGAAAAATGTGATAATGAAGCTGTTCTGGTTTACTTAAAATGGTCACTTTGAAAATGCAGTTTGCGACGGCAGAGGAGGTTCAGATGTGCTTGAAGTGAGTTGAAAAAGGTGGCGCAGTCTCTAAGGGCACTATGTATGTATCAGTAATCGGGGATATGAGAAGAGAACACTGCAGGTAACCCCCAGTTTCCCAGCAGCCACACGTCCACCAGGGCACAGTTTTGATATATATAGTACTAGGAAAGGGATGACCGCAGGGCTTAAGGGGGAACAAAGCAGGGAAAAACAACAAGACCAGGTTGGATGCTCCAGAACTTGGGAACAGGTTCAGGAGATAGTAATAAAAGTCAATGCCGCACATGAATAACAATACTGTAATCAAAGAAAAAGGCATTTGTTATTACTAACGTTCTATATGGCTTAGGATTGCTGGTCTAGAGTAAGTGAATGTGGCTAGTTCTACTGGAATATGACCATGGAGTCTCCAACCAAACATACAGGTCCGCCTAAAATTTCCCCAGAACATTAAGGGGCATATTTACACGGGGATTGCACCACCGGAACATCACCTTTACCAAGTTTCCAATGGCGCAATGCCCTGCACCCTATTTACAAAGTGGCGTTAAGCCACTTTTTGTTTCTTAACGCCTTTTGTAAATATGGTACCCTTTTGTAAAGGTATCTGTGTGAAAAGGGCATGCAATGGATGTTGCTGTGGGCATCCCACCATAACACCCAGTGCTTTTTGACACTGCTCAGATTGACAAGAATCTGTAAATCTGAGGCAGTGCCAAAAACTAACGCCATGCAGAAGCAGGCATTAGATTTGCGCAAGAAAGTGAAATATCTTTATTTCTCCTCGTTTTTGTTTTTTCTATGAGTGCTGCATTCTGCAGAACACATAGAAAGAGCAAAACGCCATAATTGATTGATTTATGCATGAAGTTGTCCCTTCATGCACAAAAACGATCATTAAATAATGGTGATTTGCTACTTCTATGTGTGCTTTCAGAATGCAGCACATTCGCAAAGGGAGTCCCGCCCCTGCGGCCTGAGGCTTTATAACACCTCACGGCCCCCGCTTCGCGGGGGCCGTTCGCAGAGGGAGTCCAGTGTGTTGCAAATCCCGGCTGTTTATTTCTTTGTGAACACACGCTCTGGAGGTGACTTTGGAATCTGCTGTGTACTGATAGCGGGAGGATTTGGTGGACGGGACTGCGAGGACCAGCAGCCCCGTAATCTCGATCAGCTGTGTCCTCTTCCCGCCCTTGCTGCCTGAGGCTGTATTTATTGGACTAATACACCCGCAGCGCGGTCGCGCGCCGGGAGAAGCCCGTGACAAGGGCGGGACCGTTTGTGGCCGTTCGAGGACGGAAGAGGACGGGACGGGCTCTGTCTCTAACGTTTTCCTCAGGGGAAGATACATGTGTGATATATTGTGCGTATAGTCCCTGCCAGTGGCTTATTTGTTAAATTGCATTGTAATTATGAATTCTGTTTCAGGGTGCTCTGTTAACAAGTCCCCTTTTAAGTTTCAGTTGCAGGGACTTTAGATAAATTCATTATAAGAGCTTCATCCTTACTGGCCCATGAGATTGAACTCACGGAAAGGAGATTGTCGTTGGATATAGTTGCCGACAAACGCTCTTCATTGGGCTCTATTATACATGCCAAATCTCCTACTCCCTCTCACACAATTATATCGGGTACACTTGATTGGTACTATGACAGGCAGTAGGAGTTCTTCGTCCCCGCTGGAGAAAATGCTGGAAATCAGGCAAAGGTGTTACCCAATCTCTGAGGAAGAAGGCTTGTCTAGTAGTAAGATCCCATGCCGATCTAATTGTTCAAATCCTCTAGTCTCCTCTATCCCATCGTCCCCAGTCCGAACTAGATCTACTTCTGTTATTAAGCAGGGTTCGTTTAAGTTACCTTCTGCCACTGCCCCGAAGGGTATATGTTCTAAAAGGAAAAGGGGGGATGGAAAATGATAAAGGAACGTTGCCTAAAAGTCGCAAACTTGGCCCCCCTAAAAATAATTTAGTAGCCCCTGCAAATCGAGGCCAAGGGAAGGATTTACATGAAGATCCGCCTACCCTCTCGGCTCCGGCAGATAATATGCCTATTAAATTGGGTGATGACTTTTGGCCTAGACTGGAATCGATGTTAAAACAATCTGTCTCACCGATCCATGACAGGCTAGATTGCATTGAAAATAGGCTATCTTGTCTTGAACTGGCCTTTGCTTCATCCCAAACTAGACATGATCTACGGGGTAGTGCCATTAATGGAAATGCACACAACAAGAGTA
Organism: Triturus cristatus; assembly: GCF_964204655.1. Lineage (NCBI taxonomy): Eukaryota > Metazoa > Chordata > Amphibia > Caudata > Salamandridae > Triturus > Triturus cristatus. The sequence continues at coordinate 821,841,280 of NC_140590.1, forward strand.
TGTCTAGATCAACATCTTATAATCAAGAGGGACTGCAGGTTATCGCAGGGGTAGCCCCTCCACTACAAGTAATTCCAACATCCCCGGTTGTATCTTCTAGTTTAACGGCCACTAGGGTGCAACCTAATTTATCTGGAGAGAAGGGCGGGAACGGTCATGGGTCTGGAGGTAATGTAGTTACTACTAAACCCACAGGACAACAGGGTTTTCAATCCTCTGGCCCAGTAGACCGAAGGCAATTTTTAAATCTCCCGCCCGAATCGACCCCTTATGTTGTTGTCCTCACGGGAGTTCCAGCACTAATTGATGGGAAGTGGGAGGAGTATTTGGACCTAAAACATAAATGCATTCACTGGCTAAACCAACATAGGCCATTACCAGTGTCAGTTTCAGCAGAAATTATCTTTGCACGTCGGGTGGATTGGGTAGGTCCCCAAGCTAAATTGGTAAAGGGAGACTGTATTGTCCTAAATTTTAGAGACAGAAGGGCCGTGGAGCATATTTGCGCTTGGCCCGTAAATAATTTGGCCTCTCATATTAATTCTTTACCACTTACATTCTTTTACCCGCCTTTGCAACATAATAAGAGTCCCCCGCGTTAGTTTATACCTGGTAATCCTGCTGAAAGGTTGGGCGTGGGAATTCCTTTGTTCAACCGGTTTGAAGGTCTGTCGGGTTTGGAAGACTGTGATTGACGGTTCATTGCTTTACAAGATGAAACCCCCCTGGAGAGTTAACTGATATGAATAACATTATGTCACGAAGATATGTGCCCCAGTTTGCCAATAAGTCCTACTTTTATTGAGAATGTATTTATGCCTTCAGGACAATTGTCCCAGATACCATATGATTGTTCCGACCCCCAAGCAACTCCCACCTGTTTAGGTTATTACTTAGCCACCTGGAATATTGCCGGGTGGCAACGCAAGCTGGATATTCTGGGTTGGAGGGAGTTCGTTGGATGCTGTGATTTATTTTGTATGCAGGAGACCTGGTGCAAGGAACAAATCAATCTTGATGGGGTTGTTTCCTTAATCTCCCAGCCCAGGAATCTCTGTCAGGTCGTGCAAAGGGTGGTCTTCTAATATTATTGTCAATTAAATTGCCTGTGGTCGTTAAGGCATATGAAATGATTGGACACCACTCTCAAGTGTTATGGTTACAGCACGAGAATGGCCGCAATGTCTTGATTATTAATTATTATAATAATTTATTTAATCAGACGCGATCACTTGCGGTCAAGGAACTAATGGGTGCCCTTGACAAATTGTGCTCCGACAATTTTATTAATTTTGATTTTATTTGGGTGGGTGATTTCAATACCCCTCTCTGTTCTCTATCCCTAACCGAGGATTGTGGGTATACTACTGACAGCGATGAGGTGGAGGTTTATTTCCCACATAATTCTTATGGAGAGATGTTGAACTCTGCCATGGCTAAATATGACTTAGAAGTATTACAGAGTGTAAAAGATGACCAGGGCAATGTTGTTCCTACATTTACTGGTAGGGGCGCTAGCACTGTAATTGATCACTTGGTTATCTCGGCGAATATTAATGTCTTCTGTGGATCCAGGGTGATTCTGGACCTATCCGTCAGTGATCATAATTGTATTATTTTATGTATGTCCATATGGGGCTACAAGAAGCAGGTGACTGAAATCATTGTAAATGATGTTGTTTTAAGCAGACCTATTGGTCACAGGATTAAGTGGACTGTTACTAACTCAGACACGTACTTGAACAGAATTGTCACTCTCTGTTTACCCGAGATAAGCATGTGTCTAGATGCCAACGTTGGTCACTTAGGTATCTTACAATGTTTCACTAAAATTTACGAAAATATCAAAGTTTTGACCACCTCTAATGTAAAGCGACATAAACAGAATAGTGGATGGTTCGACAAAGCTTGTACCAAGGCCCTACAGAAGTTAAAGAAAGCTCTTTCGCGCAGTCCTCGGAATAGGTCTATTATTACCAATCTTAGAATAGCCTACAAGGAACAGCTAAACCGCAGGAAACGTGAACTTCAGGCTGAAGCGTGGGATAAATTGACAGCTACGGTGGAGCTATCTAACAGTAAGCTCTTCTGGGATACTGTCAGTAGTCCTTTTTTAAGGAACGATGATGCACCTATAATTACTTCTCAAGTCAGTAAGGAAAGCTGGGTCCTTCACTTCTCATCTATTTTTAATTGTAGTGATATTTCTTGCATGTATAGCTTATCTACTGTTGAGTGGACTATTATTCCCCTTAATATTACACCTTCTGAAGTAGTAATTGCTGTAAGATGCAGTAAGGGTGGAAAGGCCCCTGGCCCAGATGGAGTGCCAATTGACCTTTATAAAGCTGACATAACAATATGGGGCCCTGTTTTATCTAATGTTTTTAATGCGGCCGTAGAGGAAAAGATTCCGTCGACTTGGGGGGAGTCTATAATAATCCCAATTTATAAAAAGGGCCTTAGATCTGAAGCCAAGAACTATCGCCCTATATCTCTTTTAGACTCATCATTAAAGACTATGAGCCGGGTCTTACTGTCTAGATTAGAAGAATGGGCGGAGGATAATGGGATTTTGGCCCAATCCCAATATGGGTTCAGGAAAGGTCGGGGGACCCTGGAACAATGTATAAATCTAGATCTTATTATTGGGAAGTATACGCGAGCAAAGCAGGGATCTCTTTTTCTCTGCTTTGCTGATCTTAGTAGCGCGTTTGACCTGGTAGATCATGGTCTACTATGGTCAACCCTTTTAGACCTATGTGCCCCCCAGGCTATTATTTTCTTTCTGGCACGACTCTATGCTAAGTTATCTGCAAGAATACGCTATGGCCAAGCAGGAGAATGTACAAGCCAAATTACGGTGAGCCTTGGCATTAGGCAAGGCTGTGTGTTGGCACCCCTTCTTTTTTCTCTATTTATTAATGTCAAAGAAGCCTATCTTAAAAAGGTCAAATGTGACGCCCCGCAAATTGAGGGACAGGAAGTACCTGTGCTGCTTTATGCTGATGACACGGTACTCCTCTCAAGAACTCCCATTGGTTTACAAAAACTAATGAATAGGTTCTCTGATTTTATAAAAGAAAGGAAATTAAAACTCAATAATTCTAAGACTTTTATTTTACCGTGTGGATGTAAAATAAGGAATTTGAGATCTTTCCATATTGAGAACCATAACATTTCTTTAGTGAATACGTTTTGTTACCTTGGCATCATGTTTTCGAGTAACGGCATGTGGTATGAAGAGATTTTAAATACTAAGGCCAAAATGGCCAAATGCGCCTATGGAATTTTTAAATTTGCAATTAAATTGGGGGATTGTCGCATATTTGATATGTTACACATTTATAGAAATAAATGTGTTTCGGTTGCGCTCTATGGAGCAGGGGTCTGGGGCTATTGCCCTCATGGAGAGCTACAGGTTGAGGAAAATGTTTTTCTAAAAGAATTATTATGCTTACCTTCATCCGCCCCTACCGTATTAATTCATAATGAGGTGGGGCTGAACTATTTGACTGATCTGATAGGGCTGAGGCCCCTAATGCTATGGAGATCGATCTGGATGAAGAAAGAGACTGGATTTAAGAGAAGCATTATAAAGGACTGCCTCTGTCTGGACAAATGCCTACAAATCCCCTGGTTAAAATACATGGTTTCTACTTTTAAGGATTTTTTCCAGGTGAATATTTTGGAAAATCCGAATTATGCGTCTGATCTCCCTAAGTCAGAATTTAAACAAATCTTTTTGAGGGAAAAAGCTCAACGTCGTCATCTTAAGAATATGCAGTTAGTAACTGTGGCTTTTTATTATTCACAGGAGCATATTATAGGGTTCCAACAATACCTATCTAAGGTTACCAGAACCTCGCATCGGTTCGTATTGACCCGATTGAGATTAGGTATTGTCCACCATTTGGTGGCCTTTCCTTCTATAAAAAAATACCCCACTGTTCCTTGTCCATGTGACGGAGTCACTAAACAGAGTGTTGTTCATTTTCTCCTTACATGTAATTTATATACGCATTTGCGCATTGTCTATCTGAAACCACTTTTTAAAAAATACGGGTCTCGAATTTTGAAATCTGCTTTGAACCTGTTGTCCACTTTAAATGAGATAGATATATGTTTTTTTACTGCCACGTTTATTTTAAAATCTATTGCTGCTAGAAAAAGTATGGTTTTTAACTTTTATGTTTGGATGGCTGACTATTTTACTTTTAATATTTGCTTTGCGATTCCTTCAAAGTGTTTTCTGGTTTAATTACATAGAAAGTTTTATATTTGCTGCTTTGTGCTTTTGTGATTCTTTTTTAATAATCGAATAAAGCTTATTCTGACTGACTGACTGACTGACTGACTGACTGACTGAATGCAGCACACATAGAAGTAGCAAATTACCATTATTGATTGTTTATGTGCAGGAACACCTTCCTGCTGTCAGGAATGCAGAGCGCGAGCGGTCGGCGGACTACAAAGATGGCCGACTCGCGCTCTGCACATCCATGGGAGTCGGCTGCGGCGTATATAGGCAAGCCGCTCCTGGGAAAGAACACTTCGCGTTCTAGTTGCACGGACTTCGATTCTCCTCACCTGACTTCCGGTTCACGCCCCTCTGCCCAACTCGGTGTCTCCACGGCATCCTCCGCGTTGTTCTGCATTCCGTCGCGCTGACCTCCTCGAACACAGCGATTCCTTTTGTATTCCTCGATTCCTGCACCTCCAAATAATAATCCTCAGCGCGGTAGGCTTTGTAGACTTCAGCTCCTCGTCCGTCCCTCCCTGAAAAGCAAAATAAGAAAGACAAGCTTAAATCTGATATGGCCACACAATTAATGCCGTTCGGTTCTTCAATGTAAGCTTTAAAGTTTTTGTTTTTACTTATCTAAATTTGGTCTCCACGTGGAGAAGATTAGAGTTTTTCTTGACTACTAGTTCATTCTTAATTCCTGAAGTTAAGGATCGAATGATATACCTGCAATAAAGGATTTTATGTTATATTGATGATTAAATTACATAAGGAGCTACGCACATATAATTCCTGGTGGGTTTCCTTCTTACAGTCAATTAATATATAACAAACAAAGAAATCACGCTGTTCCTTATATATATTCCTTTCATTTATGTTTGTCCAGGTTTCTTATACTCCAGACTCCTCTATGCTCCATACTTATTCCGGTACATAGAAAAACCCAGAAGAAGGGAAATATTCGGTATTTGCATATCTTATATGTGCACTATATCAGAGAATAATGAGAGTCATGGCTGTACAGTAGCATTATACGTACCAATGTTTCCTGTTATATTTTACAGTAACCTTATCTCTGATTGAAGCACCAAGTGGAACCTTCGAGTGTTCTTGTCCTAGTTTTCTTCCCTGGGTTATTATTTGCACTTTGACTACGTTGGGTGCATTTGATGACCAGGTGAAGGTGAGAACTTTGCATCATTTGCATCACGTTCCTGCGGAATCGTAATTAGCCTGACACCTGCACATAAACAATCATCCCTGCAACACAGGCACCCTTGCACTATGACGCAAGGGTGTCTGTGTCAGTGCTGGGCAGCACTTTCCAGCACTAGGAAAAAACAGGGGTGCACAGTATTCTCGAAAATACGTTGCATTCCTGCATTTTAAAAATGGCATAGCACTGCAAAATGTGCCGCAGTGCTGCGCCATTTCCTGGTACATATGCCCCTAGGTGCACGACAGTCACCAACACAGGAAGTGGCAAATAGCAATACACATCGGTGTGTGAAGGGGTTGGCTGCACAAGCAAAAGAGGAGAAACCTAATAGAGAAACATCTCAACCATAGTAAGGAGCAGAGACACCCCTGCGCACTGGCTGCCCAGACACAAGGCAGGACGTGGGGATGCTAATGTTCACCTCACAAATACTAAGGCACTGGAGAAGAGGAATCATGTCAGAACGAGTGATAAACCCGTTTTAAAGGAATTGGAAACTATTCATATTTCAGAAGGAGAAGCTAGAAAATTCTTATATTTTAGCTCACAAATGATCGACATGTCCAGCCTGCAGAAGGGCAGATATGGCATCAGTTATACTTTTAGATACCTAAGTTTGAAATCAAATTTATTTGAAAATATCATTAGCAGAATGCAATACAACTATGTTTTTTTTTCTCTATGACATTGACCACAACGTTGAAAATATATATTAAAAATTAAATATGTACGCCTTGCCGACATCCTATAACAGAGTTAATCATCAAGACACACTATTTCAAATACTTGAATTGAAAGCAGGGATTACTACTCGGTTCTGAGCTGGGTTACATTTTTCTGAACAGAATCCCACCAGGTAATAACAATCAGCAATCCAACCTCAGGTACCATCCCGTTCATTGTAGTGGACTTCAAGGGCCTGCTTCTTGCTGCTGCTCTTCACCGTTTGTTTGTGGCCTCTAGCACATGTGATTTTCCACACTTATAGTAATTTCAAATGCACACAGATGAAACTTGAATCAATATTAGGAAGAAGCTAAAAACATGGCTATTTTCCTCTGCGTACTAAAGTAATGGAGAGCCACAGGAATGTATTAGTTGGTAAATTTGTTGTGAGGTGTCTAGAGTCGTCTCCAATTAGCGAGTCTGCTTCAGCGCGGGGACACGCCGGTGGGCGTAACCATGTGCTTTAGAAAAGTTAAAATAAATAAAATATGCTTCTTGAAAAATATGGTCGAGATTGGCATCAGATACCTCATGTCATAACATGAGTATTTGTAAAGCATACGTTCAACCTCGGGCCTCTGCGCTGAAATTGCAGTTGCTAATTATCACCCGGCATAATGGTACTCGTGGTATCGACCTCGGAAGGATTAAAGACTGACTACACCGGCCATAGGGTCTAAAGCAGATCCTTGCAGTAGATGCATTAGTCTACTAAGTTCCCAGACCAAGCTGTCCTGGTTGAAAGACTGCTTCATTTGCCAAAATGACTCTAAAACTAAAGTTATTAATGCAGAAAGCCACATCTACTCTGCACGCTTCTCTTGCCACCAGTAAAGGATTTTTAAAACCTGGGCGTTTGGTTTGACCACAAATTATCATTAAATCAGCAGATCACTACAATGGTGTAGGATACCAACCTTCAGCTAAAGACATTAGGAACAGTAATCCTGTTACACCAGTGTAATCATAAGATTGAACTCACAAAAACTATAGAACCGCTAAGACTGTCATCACTAGATTATTGCAATGTAGTTTTGCACAAGACAGAGGGAAATTTATAAAGTCCACATGATAATGAACAAAGTGGTGAAAGCCTGCTTCAATCTAAGGAAGAATGACTATAGTGCCCCGCTAAATGTGCTGGCCCTCACTCCAACCAAGAATGATATTTAAAGTACAATAGACTACACAAAAGGATGCAACCTCAGATTTGGCAGAACCAATGTTATGCAGATTTGTAGGACGCACTATCACCCGGGAGTGTATCCTGGGGCTAAGCAGGTGTGAGCTTCCCTGAATCTAGGGCTTAATGGGACTGCTCAAAAAGCCAGGTCTTCAGCTTCTTGAGACATTCAAGAAGTGAGGAAGAGGCTCTTTTGTGTAGTGGCAGGTTGTTGTACACTTTAGGAGCGATGTAGGAGAAGGCTCTGGTTTTCTATATACGTGGGATGTGTGTAAGTAGAGACAAGCAGAGGTGTCTGGAAGGTTTGTGAAAGCAGATATGATTATTGAGGTATGCTGGGACAGTGTTATGTAGTGCCTTGAAAGTGTGGGAGAGGAGTTTGAATTGTGCTCGTTTCTGTATGGGAAGCATAGCGGAGCACCTTCAGGTGTGGAGTGATGTGAGTGAGGTGTGGGAGGTTGAGATTGTTTCTGTCCGCCGAGTTCTGAATGGTCTGCAGCCTTCTAGTTATTTGTTGATCCCACCATAGAGGGTGTTCCCCTAGTCCATCTTGTTTGTGACCAGGGCGTGGGTGACGGTTTTACCAGTGCTGATTGAGAGCCATTTGAAAATCTTTTTCAGGCTCTTCAGGGTATGGAAGCATGAGGCGGTGACAGCGTTGACTTGGGCGGTCATGTCGAGTTTGCCTGTTTATGATGCTCCTGAGGTTCTTGGTGTGGGTCCACTAGATGGAGTCTCACGGTGAAGTGCTCTTCCCAAAGATCACGATTTTGGTCTTGCCTGTGTTCAGGTTTAGACAGTTGGTCTTCATCCAGTGGGCGATTTCAGTTATGGAGGCATTGAACTTCCCAGCACCCATCTGCACATGAAGTGACATCACTGGATTTCCCAGCATCCATCTGTACAGGAAGTGACATCATTGGATTGCCTGCCATCCTTCTGCACAGAAGGTGGCATCACTGGATTACCCATCATTCATATGCACAGAAAGTGGCATCACTCCTATCATCTCCCAGAACCTACTTAATGGTTGTCACAGCGTGGACGCACAGTGGGTGCACCGCTAGTGCGCCAAAGGCAAGCCCGTCTTCACCTGCACCCAGCACCTACCATGCTGTGACCATCCATGCCCTCAACCCCGGCTGCTGCTCCACACTTCTGCCTCACCACACCATACAACACTGAGGGAGTATCCTCCTGCCTTTCCTGCTAGATTTCATGCACTTACCCTCACCCAACACTCAGGGTGCCAACAGCACCCACCAGCCCACTCTCTCACACTCACACGGTCTTGCAACCACCCATACAACACTCCACACTCGCATGCATGGTCCTGAACACCCGCATGCACCTCAACGCCAGCTCACTTACCAAACATTCCACAGAGATTTGGAACCTGCTGCAAGACAATGTCCCATATCTTCTTTTCCTCACAGAATCCTGTCTCAATCCTGCATCTGCATGTGACATCGCTACAGCCATCCCCCCGGGTACAAGTTTGTCAGGCAAGACAGACACCATAAGCCTGAAGGCAGAATCACCATCATCCACATCATCCATATCATCCATCAGCTGTAACACAACCACAAACATGTCATCCTCCAACAAAGAACACCTGCTGTTCAACTTCTACATCACAGCCAACTTTACCCTAAGTGGCACTCTTAGCTACAGACCACAGAACTACGCACCGATTTCACTGACATCACAGACATCATAGCATCACTCGCCCTTGATGATAGCAATTACATCCTACTTAGAGACCTGAACGTCCACCTGGAAGACCACGCCGACCCCAACTCAAGAACACTTATCGAAGGCTTTGGAATCCTGGGCATCAACGAGCGAGTAAAGGTGCCTATCCATGCTGCTGAACACCTCTTTGACCCTATTTTCGCTATCTTCAGCAACATCTGAGTCAACAAGCCCATACCAGCCCACTGGACAGACCACACCCTCATCAAGTTCAGCATCCCTGTCACAGTCCAACACACATACACCACTGTCAGACCAGCCCGCCGAAACTGAAGCAGCATCACTGACAAGGACTGGGACGCTGCTCTCAACACCCACCGACCCAAGCACAGCAACAGCCTTTCCAAAGCCATCAAGAATTTCAACAATTGGATCACCTCCTATGCCGACTCCTTGGTCCCCCACAAACACAGCAATACAATAAGATCCGGACCCCAGGCCAGTTGATTCAATGAGAAACTCAGACTAATGAAATACCACTGCATACAAGTAGAGTGCAAATGGAGAATGAGCCAGGACAATGTAGACGGGAACACATTTGAATCTGCTATAAGGCACTACCACCAAATGATCTAGACCACCAAACATGTTGAGCTGGCAGATCACATTGATGCCAGCACAAACAGAACCAAAGAAATATTTGCCATTGTGAAAGATTTCACATCACTATTGGTCACCTCCAACTTGATCAGTCCCTCACAGGACCCCTGCAACAAACTCTCTTGATTCTTCAGCAACAAGGTAACAGTCATTTAAAAACAGCTTCAACCAGCAACAGGATCCCAAAAGACCTCACCAAATGGCTCTTGATCTTACACAAACAACCAATCAGGCCCGGTTCTAGAGGGTGGGTCAGGTGGGCCAGGCCCACCAAAAGAATACCATGGTCCACCCAAGGCCATTCAGAACTGAAAAAAAGTGTTTTTCAGCTTAAAGTTTCACAGGGGCGGGCAGCCCCATGGGCTGTCCCTTATCATTTATTTTAATGATTAACACCATTGACATAGAATATTTTCAGGCCTGGGGAGAGGTGTGAAGTCAGCAGAGTTTATTAGCTGCTATGATGCACAAATGACCAGCATGGATATCCTGAAAACTGAAATAAGATTCTGGACTTATTGCATCGTATTTTTAAACTTCAAAGCTTAGCAACATAAAAAGTTGCAACGTTTTTCAAAAACAAGAAAAGCTGTAAATTGCCTCTGTATGGCAGCAGAAACATTCCTAATGTTGCACATGACTAGGAGCATGCTGCAGTCTTAAAGTTCTCCATCTTAAAGATTTGAAAAGCAGTGTCACTCTCCTTCCCCAAAGCACATCAAAGAAAGAGAAGTATGTAGCTCTTTGGGTGCTGATTATTGTGTTAAAAATGGCAAACGCAGACAGATGCCAATACCTAAAACATCAAATAGGTAAATACTTTGGGAGCAGATTTACAAGCCCCTTGCACTGCCAGTGTGTCACTTTTTGTGACACACTGGCAGCAAATTTTTCTGCTCCATATTTACAAGGACATGAAAAGCCACCCTGCGTGGCTTTTCCGGTTCTTGTAAATACGGCCCCTTTACACGCAGCACTTTGCGTGAAAGGGGCGTTCCACAGGTGTTGCTGTGGGTGTTCTCACGCAACACTCATGGAAACAGACACATTTCCAGATTGACAAGAAATCGTAAATCGGGAAATGCGTTTGAATGCTGGTGCCACGAGGAGAAATGTATTCATTTCTGCTTGTTGTTTTCCTCTTTCTATGCGTGCTGCATGCAGCACATGTAGAATGAGGAAATAACCTGTAATGATTGTTTGTGTACAGGAAGGTGTCCCTTCCTACACATAAACAATCCTTTAAATAAATGACGTTTTACAAGTTCTATGTGTGCTAATGCAGCACACATAGAAGTTGAAAAACACAATTTCTGTTTATGTGCAGGAAGGGACACCTTCCTGCACAGAAACTATCATCCCCATGACGCAGGGATCCTTGCACCATGGTGCAAGGGTGCCTCCATCGGTGCATGACAGCAGTTTGTGCGCCAGCGCAGGGGGAAGCACAGAGATGCGACATATTGTTGTAAATATGTTGTATCCCTGTGCTTCCAAACTAATGCAGCACGTCGCAGCAAAATGACTTGCTGTACCGCGCTACGTTAGTTTATTGTAAATCTGCCCCATTGTTGTTTTTTGGCCAATACCCACTCATCTTCACGGCCCACCTATCCTTTATGGTCCTCCCAAAGAAAAAAATTCTAGACCCGGGCCTGGAACCAATGCTAACCGCATGGTTCGTCATCACCCTAGAAGGCACCGCCAGTGGAGAGGGAGGGGAGATCCAACTCCGGGGACCAGGTTGCGCTGGTCTGGCCGGTCTTACCTTTGTTCCTATAATCATTTGAAGGAGCGTGTGCTGATACATAACCTATTGTGCAGCGGCTAGGGCTGGGCGTAGTTGGCGTAGCGCCCCTACGCAGAATTTTGGAAGAAATGTGTGGAAAACGAGCGCATGTCCTGAGGGTCCGTGTGCCCGGGACAGGGGTCC
>NC_140590.1:821857941-821860441 GCF_964204655.1 Triturus cristatus
CTGGCCAGCGGAGTGGTCTGTGGCTGCATGGGGTGCTTGGGTGAGGACCCAGACTTCGGTGGGCCCCTTCCCCTGGGGAAGGCCTGACTGATGTGTGAGGGACGGGGGGCTGCCCCCATCCCCTGTCCCTCTCCGAATACGGAACCCAAGCTCACCTGGCACGACCCCCCCGCCAGCGTTGGGGGGGAAACCGAATGGCAGTTCATCCTCTGGCTGGCACCACCCCTCCCTCGAAAAGGCCCTGGCGCGGCTGGGCCCTCCGGCGTCCCCGAGTCCCGGCCCGACCTGACCGGGTTTTGGGTGACCGAGGAGTGGCCCTTCTCGCGTGACAGGGCGGCCTGGAAGAGAAGGGGCCGAGGGCCTGCGAGGGGACCCCAGCTCTTCTCTGTGGGAGGCGTGCGGGATGGGGAGCTGCCTGGCTCTTCCCTTCTGGCACCTCCGACCCAGGCGAAGGTGGGCTGATTGCCAGCCTGCTGGCACGGCTCGGGCCCGCCCAGTGACGGACGGCTGATGTGCAGGTGGGGCGACCCTCCCTTGTTGCCAGGTACCCTGTCCGACCTGGTCCCGTGTGGCCGGGCTGAAGGGTTTGAAGACTTGCGCCGTCCCTCCTGGGTTACCCCGGGAGGGACCTGCGGCTGCGGGGCTGCCTGCTTCCGTTGCTCCGGGAGCCCCCTCCCTTGCCCCCTAGGTGGGTGAGTTTTTGTTTCCCGGGCCGAGCTCCTGGCAATGTTTTTTTCTCCCAACGGTGCTGGCGGACTCCCAGAGGGAAAGCCTTGAACGGGGCGCCCGGGCCATCTGGCCGCGCTGGCGGCAGACGGACGGCGTCGCCTTCCTCCCACCTCTCCTGCGCCCGCAGGTGGGCAAACGTTTTCGAAAAGTTGCCTGTGACTCTTGGCGATGGATCACTCGGCTCGCGTGTCGATGAAGAACGCAGCTAGCTGCGAGATTTAGTGTGAATTGCAGGACACATTGATTATCGCCACTTGGAACCCACCTTGCGGCCCCGGGTTTCTCCCGGGGCTACGCCTGTGTGAGGGTCGCTCAATTGTCAATCGCCCCGGGGCTTCCCCGAAACACGGCTGGGCCGTCGCAGGGTGAGCTCCGCTTCCCCTTCGTCCCCCCACAAGGTCAGACCCCCTGATCGCCCGTGGCAGGGTCCCTCACTGGGTCCTACCGTGGAGGTATGCCACTGGCGAGCCTGGCCCCTGAGAAGGGGCCTGGCGACCGGTCCGCCCCGTGACTGTCCCGGGGCGCCTGGCTGTGTGCCGCGCCCAGCTTCCCGGCGAGGGCAAAACCCCTCCAGATGCGATTCGGGGAAAGAGGGCACGTGCTACCGGGTACGCCAGGCCCCTGCTCCGGCAGGGGGCAGGCCTTCCCCAGCTGCCCCGTAACACTCTGGCCTTTTCTTCCGACTACGACCTCAGATCAGACATGGCGACCCGCTGAATTTAAGCATATTACTAAGCGGAGAAAAATAAACTAACCAGGATTCCTCCAGTAACGGTGAGTGAAGAGGGAAGAGCCCAGCGCCGAATCCCCACCCGGCACGGGAAATGTGGCATACAGAAGACAGACTCCCTGGCGTCGCTCAGAGGGCCCAAGTCCTTCTGATCGAGGCTCACCCCGCGGATGGTGTTAGGCCGGTAGCGGCCCCTGGCGTGCCGTAATCGGGTCTTCTCGGAGTCGGGTTTCTTGGGAATGCAACCCAAAGCGGGTGGTAAACTCCATCTAAGGCTAAATACGGGCTCTAGACCGATAGCCAACAAGTACCGTAAGGGAACGTTGAAAAGAACTTTGTAGAGAGAGTTCTAGAGGGCGTGAAACCGTTGAGAGGTAAACGGGTGGGGTCAGTGCAGTCCACCTGGAGGATTCAATACGGCGGGAAGGTCGGTGGCCCGGGAGTTCCAGGTCCACTCCGCGGGACTGGCAGCCGGCCCCCGCAGGGCGCATTTCCTCTGCGGCGGTGCGCCGCGACCGGCTCTGGGTCGACTGGGAAGGCTTTGGGTGGTAGGTGGCCCTCCGCTCCGACGGCGGATATTACAGCCCCCCTGGCAGCAGCTTCGCCGTGTTCGTGGGGCCGAGGGAGATTCGACCGCCTCCGTGCCCTCCCCCGGGTACCCGTTCCCGGCCACCTCAAGGGGCGTGCCGGGGCGGTTGAAGGGGGGACGGGGCCCCCTGCTCCCGGTGCGACTGTCGACTGGGGTGGACTGTTCTCAGTGAGCCTCAACCGCGTCGCGCGGCCAGGCAGGGAGGCCCACGCCAGGCACCAGGGGTCTGCGGCGATGTCAGTTACCCACCCGACCCGTCTTCACGGACCAAGGAGTCTAACACGTGCGCGAGTCGGAGGGCCGAGCGAAACCCTGTGGCGCAATGAAGGTGGAGGCCTGGCGCGCGCCAGCTGAGGTGGGATCCCGCCCCGCTTACAGTGACGGGCGCACCACCGGCCCGTCTCACCCGCTCCGTCGGGGAGGTTGAGCATGAGCGTGCGTGATAGGACCGG